>NC_141538.1:59523750-59837500 GCF_021556685.1 Rattus norvegicus | reverse complement strand
CAGGGCCCACTCTTTTGGAGGCAAAATGAAATATTTTGGAATAGTACTCATCAAAGATGTGTAAAGTTTGTCTGCTGACTCTAAGTAGATTTGCATATTCATGTGGTATTACCATGCATATTAATCTGAGAAGGGACAGAAGCAGGCTGGTGGTATTTTATATAATAAAGTTTATTGGCTGGGTGTGACAGCACATGTCTTTAATCCCAGTACTTGGGAGGCAGAGGCAGGTGCAGGCAGATATCTGAGTTCAGTATCAGCCTAGTCTACAGACTGAGTTTTAGGACAGCCAGGGCTATACAGAGAAACTTTGCCCTGTGAAATCAAACAAACAAAATTTATTGTGGTTATTTAAAAAAATAATCTAAATAAAAATGTTTATTATGCCACTCTGAAAATAAGCTACAGATGAAAAGTCACAGCTAATTCTAAAGGTTTGAAAATTATATTCAATAAAATCCAACGTGCACTATTCTACCAAAGTGAAAAACCTGCATTATAAAATATTCTCTTAATAAGACTCTGTGAGTATCTCTGTTGTTTAATGATTAAATATATGCTAAATATTTGTGAAACATCTTTGGCATCTTTTTAGTCATTAAACACTAGAGGCATTAGGAAAAATATTAAAAGGGAGTCATCATTGATTAACATTTTCTAAGTGCACAATTATTTCAATTAGACAAGGAAATCTGAGAAATCCAAATTTAAAAGACATAATAATAATATGCAGAATATAAAGATTAATTCATGAAGCCTTGTCTAGTAAATGATCTTGAACTAGAAAGTAGACAAATAGGTCAATGTAATTGTTGATTGCAAGATTAAAATGTAAAAATAAATATGATTACAAGATAAAAAAATAGTAATTTTAAAAGTGCATACATACATGTGCACATATTTCTGTTCAGTGGATGGAGACAGAGTTCTCAGCTATGGAGGGTTTGTTCGTCCCTAATTCAGTTATTTAACCACAGTTGCATGTGGTCTACCTTGTTCCTCTCTTTGGCTCTTACATTTTATTTCTGTATTTTTCTTTCATTCCCAACATGATAACTAATAACCGTTATGCTTTGGGTAAGGAATGTACAGGGGCTTGTGTGCTGAAGGCATGGTCCTATTCCAGTGTTCAGAGGATCATGAGAACTCTACTTCCTTTAGAGGATAAATCAATTGATGACTGTATTAGGAAATGAGGTGCTTTTGGAGGAAGTGGGTCATGTGGACTTCCTTTGAAGGGTAAAACCTGTTTCTGGCTCCTTCTATTCTGACTCCCTGTGCTCCCTAGTTACCGTAACATGAACATTGCCCTATGCTCCCCACCAGGATGTCTGTTTCATCACAGCCCAGACAGAAATGTTGGAGTCAAGCAACTATCGGAGCAGAGATTTAAACTTATGAAACCAAACCAAAATAAGATTTTCTTAAGCTGGTTTTCTTGAACTTTTTCTTATAGTGATGGAAACATAAATAACATAGTAGTTATTCTGATTTTCTAGTGTTTCCCTGACAAATACTACGGTTATATTATTGTGTCTATGACCATCATCATTACCACCACCACCACCACCACCACCACCACCACCACCACCACCACCATCATCATCATCATCATCATCATCACGTGCACCTGTCCTAGCCTAGCCATATCTCAGTGACAAATGTGAATTTTAAACTAACATGTACATCATTTCTTTTTCTCTTGAAATAGGAGTAACTTCAGTCTTGCTGAAATAGACTCATACTATGACTGCCTGCAGTACTGATAAGGAAGAGAAAACCTTGTTAGATATTCAATGGGTGCCAGACTGTGGACACTCCACCCTTTGTTGATGAGTTATAGCAGTATTCATCACGTAAATCTGCATCTCTCAGAAGAATAACACAGGCCTCATAGGGGATGGAAATTTACAAAAGTGGAGACCAAGCAGCAGGATTTCAGGAGGAAGAATTTGTAGCAATGGACATTGTGATTTTCACAAAGTACACACATCCTGCCCCAGGATGATACACATTCTCCTAATCCACGTGAATCATCCTTAGACTCAGGGCTTGTTAGAGCATGTGCTGCTATTCGGAGAACAATTGAAACGTGGAGACTTTTTCCCCATTAGGGTAAAAGAAGTATATACAGCCAATGTGTTTGGAGACTCAGGTGGCCTTTAGGGATATGAGAGACTCAAGATTTCAAGGCACTACATAAAATTTAAAGCTATATAGCACAACTTAGCATCTGTACACTGTGTCTTCTCTCAAGGACTCCTAAAGGAATCATAAAGTTTCTTCCTTTTGTTTCCTCCTAATCGGCATTTGAACAACATTCTGCTAGCATCTAAAGTGAGACAGACCTCCTTCTGCTTCACTGCTCTCATCCCGATGTAACATAGGGATGTTGGCATTTTCATGTTTTCAAATACATGAAACATTCATATATGCCAACCTTCTTGCCAAATCTCACAAAAACTATTGTATTCCAAATGAGAGAAGGTGTTTATAAAAAGGTGTGATTGCTTATTTCTTCAGAAAAGAATGGTCTGAGAAGAGCAAAGCAATTTTTTTATCACATTTAACAAACCTTCTCTTATTGTCTCTGCAGAGTAATTCATCCAGTACAGCAGCAGTCAGCTGAGCATCAGACAATGCAGGACTGAAGGTATTGTGTGACAGTGTAAAGTGTTCATTCCCCTACTGAGGAAGAAACCCAGTCTCAGCTTGGAAACAGTGATGACTAAAAATGCAGAGAGGTCCACCTCATTCACAAGTTTTAATGGAAAACAACACAGGAGATTTCCTACTCATATGAAAGAGATGTACACACAGCACTCTTAGGAAAATAAGATAAGTCATGCTGTCTGACAAGAGAGGATGATTGTTTAGAATATAGTCTGTAGGCTTCGATTTTTCAAAATCTACATTAATAAGGGTACCCAAAAGTTTCGATCCTCATTCTAGTCCACCATCCAAAGGTAGGGGAGAAAAGATGATAAATAGAATAAGTGGATGTAGACCCTTTTAGATGTAGTTATTTGGGTGATTCTAACTGCTGTCAGGATGCCAGTAGTCCAGTTCAGTAGTGTCAGAATACCAAACATGAGTCAACAGTGGTGGCATGATCCAGCAGAAACACTCAGGCCTCTACTGAATCTGCATGAGTCAGCAAGAGTGACCAGAACTAGTTGGTACACCAGGAGAAGTTCTTTGCCATGCCTCTCTTAAAAAGTGACGGTCAGTGAAGACTCAAGACCAATGACATGTTGCACGGCTAGCTATGCAAACTCCCTATCACAATTCATTGAGTCCTACTCATACTCTCTCCAAATACCATGTGTTTTCCCATGGGTCTTGCCTGAGTAAGACACTGTGTAAGTCTGCATCACATGATTCAAACAGAAACTTCCAATTAAAGAGTGGGTCACTTCAGAATCTATGGGTAGAGAAATATGGACCAGGCAGTTTGATACTATGGGCATTTAGCAAAACAGTAGATTCACCCTGTGGTCTGCATGATCCACAACCATAAGTTTCTTGACTAAATATGCTGAAAGAATCATGTGTTTCCTCTTGGGGAATGGGCTTTATATTAAATCAGAAAGTGGTTGGTTACTTCCATAACATTTATGCCACTTTTGCACCCATGGGCATTTCTTACAAGGTTGGGTTATTATTGTAGTTCAAAGGGCCAACAGCTGAGTAAGACAGTTGATGACATTTTCCCCACAGCAACCTTCTTAAACATTTCCAATTGAATAAAAGTAGGGAGAAAACTTCTTTTTCACTGCTGACCTGATTTCTTCCTGTCCTGTGACTGGAGTGTAGAGTCTTCAGCAACAGAATCCTACAACCAAGTTCTAGTAGGAGGCCAAGCCAAGAACAATGACCATACTTTATATTATTTAGGCCAATTATGGGACACCTCAGAATAAAAACTCCAAGGGGGGTGTTCCAAACTTGGTACTGAGGTTTTAATTTTTTAATTTATGGCTTCTGGCTTTAGTATAATTCTTTGTGTAGAGAACTCCACTTAAATCCTATGCACCAGCACAGGCACGCACACACACACACACACACACACACACACACACACACACACACACACAGAGAGAGAGAGAGAGAGAGAGAGAGAGAGAGAGAGAGAGAGAGAGAGAATAGAAGGTACTTTAATGCATGACTTTTTCAAATATCCTTAGAGTTAAGTATTCATTTTAACACTCTCTTCTGCTATTATGATAAGGCAAGACAGTGCAGAGGTTCCTCCATTTTGTATTCTTTCTGAGGTTATTTCTGGTTTAACTAGAATTCGGTATCTTTGATGGGGAAGTCCGTGGAACAACTATCCAACTCTATTCTAGGAACCTAGTGTCGGGATGTTCAAGCTAATTTATCTGTTAAGCTGCCTGCTTGTGCAAACCTTTCCAGCTAACAACTTAACTTAGGCCTGTCAAATTGTTTGCTTACTTAAATCATCCCTGCCCCTCCTGAAGCCACAGAATAAGATGTTGGAATATGGTCTATGACTCATAGTTTGAGCATTTGGGGATAAATCTAGGTCCCCCAATACTGGGTGTATTTCAAGCTGGGTGCAATAAAGATTGCCAATGGGTATACACTATGTCTTTGTGATAATTTCTGGTGGGATCCTTGTAACCTTAAACCCTCATATCTCATGCTCCCCTTAAACCTTATTACTCCTTCTTATCATACATTAGAGCTTTCTATATCCACGTTTTTTTCTTGTTTTTATTTGGTCATTTGATATCATACCTGTATGACTAATCTCTTATTTATCTTAGTATAGCAAAAAATAATGTATTTAAAATATATGTGATCCAATCATTTCTTTAAGTTGGAATATCTTCATATAGTAGAAAGTGAAGGAAAGAAAATGATTTAGTATTCTTTGAAAAATTGAATGTTCTTCTATGACAAATATTTTTTAGATTCTTTGGAAATTCTGGGTCTAAGTATCAGCTTTGACACATTGTGGATAACGAAGTTTTACCACTTCTAAAACTCAGTTTCCTCAACAGTGACGTGTGTCATAGGACTGAAATTGGAATTAAATGAGGTCAAAGTACATTGACCAGTTTGAGCAGATAGTTCAGAGCATCATATCCATAATTCTTAATTACCAAGACAAATGAAGGCAGATGAATAGATATTTACAAGAAGCAGGTATGTATTCAACCTAAGGGTTTTTGCTATACATATTCTCTAGTCATTAATATAGAGAAGACTGGGGCATACAGGAGCATGAAGGTGAAAATTTCTGGGGATCATCATTTTGAATTTAAATAGCGAGTTATGAATTTATTTATAAATATTTTAAAGATCTAAAGACAAAGTATAATACAGTCATCATTGTTGATTAAGTTTTATGTTTAATAAAAATCAGCTCTAATACTGAACAGAAGGTACACTGTGGAGGGAGATAACACACCTTTATTCTTTTCAGCTTCTGCTTACACTGTGAATGCAACCATCATAGGGTTTGGGATGGAGACTATGCTGCAGGAAAGACCGTGCCAGGAATTAGCCACATTCTGTGGACTATCATTTGCAAGGGAAGATGTTGAGTCTTTATTTCTGGCACCACTGACTGAAGAGACCAACGAGTCAGTTACTACCAAGTTGATTAAGTCAGACATGTCTAATGGGAGGGAGATGAGAGAGTTATTTGCTCTCCCTGGCATTAAAACTTGTTTTTATGAATTTTCCTTCTTTCCGAGCTGACATTATCATAACAAAACAGCATCATAAAAAATTCAACAAACATCTGAATTAGGATCCTGGGATTTTGTAGATGTATTAAACTAAGAGATCCACTTGACAGTAAGAGGTGTATTATAATTAAGATATTAATCATAATATCTTATGGGGTCACCGTATAGAGAAATATTATATTTACTGCAACACCCAGAAGTGTCCAGTCTAATGGAATAGCAAATGATATTAAAGGCACAGATATTATGATAGTTTGTGGATGATAATCTGAGAAATTGGGTCATTCCTTTTCTAAATATTGGGTAAAATTAATCATGACAGGAGTGGGAAGCTTTGTTTCTCACAGGAAAAAAATCAGGTGCAGACATCACACAGGAATGCCTCCTCTCTCCATCCCTCCTTCTTTTCCCCCTTCTGAGTTATTTATGCTCCCATCACATACTTCTGTATTTTATTTGTGTTCTTCATTTCCTGGGGACCAGTAGTCAAAGAAAAGAGCCACTGTACTGTGAGGGATCATTACACGTGTGCATGTGTGTGTATGTGTCTGTGTATCAGTGTGTGTTTCTGGGTGTGTATGCAAATGTGTGTGTGCATGTGTGTGTGAGATTTTTGTGTATGCATGAGAGTGTATGTGTATGAGTTTGTGTGTGTGTGTGTGTGTGAGTCTGTGTGTGTGAGTCTGTGTGTGCGTATTAGGTGTGTATGTGAGTTTGTGTGTGTGTGTGTGTGTGAGTCTGTGTGTGTGAGTCTGTGTGTGCGTATTAGGTGTGTATGTGAGTTTGTGTGTGTGTACATGTGTGTGTGCATGTCAGTCTGTGTGTGAGTCTGTGTGGGTGCATGCAAATGTGTGTGTGTGCATATGAGTGTGTGTACATGTGAGTGTATGTACACGTGAGTGTATGTGTGTGTGTTTCTAAGCACTCCTACTTCCCCTTGCTGTAGAACCTTATCCCCATTTTTCTATTGAAACTGATTTTTCTCAGACTACCAAGAAATCTAGGCTACTTCTCTTTTGGGAATAAGCTGTGTGGAAGTACTTCTTTTATAGGAAATTTAAAAAGGTGCAAGAGTATCAGTAGCAGACAGCCTTGGTCAGAAAGCAAATTGACGGAAAATTGATAAAGATTAGACATGTTCTCTACCTTCCTCTTCCTTTAGGAAGGAGGATGGTTCCCCCAGGAGAGTCTTGAGTTCCATTTTCTTTTATTTCTCAATGGCAGAACCAGTTGACACACACTCAGCGAATAAGTCGTGGCATAGCTTTCCTGAGGTTAGAAAGTATCTGACTGACAGCAAAAGGAAACTGTGTTTAAGGAAGCAGTAAGAGCAGTTTTGAAATAGGCACCATACATCTTATGCCTTAATGAGAGATGGAAATGACACAGAAAGAGATGGATTTATCAGTTTGGAGATCAAAGGAATACTCAAATGAGGAGATTGAGAATTCCAGTGATGAAGAGAATAGATTTCATTTAATTCAAAGGAATGAGGGAAAGTACCTACGGGGTGAATGTTGATGATGAGAAGCCCAGAGACTGGCATTATTGCCATATTTAGAAGAAGAGGAGAAGGATGAACAGCATTGGGAAGCAACTGAAGAATGGGCAGCCTAGGAGAAAAAAAGCTTCCCAGAGAAGATGTGACTTGAAATATACATCAAGGTAAGGAAGGCAAGCTGAGGCGTTTTTATTTCAAATGCAAAAGAAGTTTAAGTAGAATAATGGAGATTAAGTTATCCCAACACACACACACACACACACACACACACACACACACACACACACACACACACACCTGCACATACATAGCATACATATACACACACTCACTTACTATTATCTATTTTGTTTTTCTAGGGCAGTAGATCTCAAACCCCCTAATGCTGTGACCCTTTAATACAGTTTCTCATATTGTGGTGACCTCCACTCATAAAACTAATTTTGCTGCTACTTCATAACTGTAATTTTGTTATTGTTATGAATTGTAATGTGAATTATCTGTGCTTTCAAATGATATTAGATGGCCCCTGTGAAAGGGTTGCAACCCATAGATTGAGAACCTCTGCTCTAGAGGACCCTGACCAAAAGAGATTTGGGATCCAAGAGTAGGAACACTGTTGTGATTTATGTTTCTGTGTGGTTCTCTAACCTTTGCAATTGGTTTGTAGGAGAGGTTTGGAAATGTTAGGAAAAAAAAACAGGTTCAATTAAGAATATTATAATCAGAGCTTAATGGATGATTCTGATGTGATCCAAAAAGAGCAAAATGTAGGTAGGAATGTGCACAGTAAAAGCTATACTCAAAGAAGTTAAGGAAAAAAATGAGGGCTTTACTGGGAGCTAAACTAAAGACCTTCCGTGTTCGATTCTGGCAAATAATTTGTTCAGTCTTGGTTGTGTACAGTTGCTTTATGTAGTTCTGACTTTAAACTTAAAGGTATCACAACATTCGGGAGATGTATGACAAGGGTTGGGTTCTTACTTTTATATTGATCTATAGTGTAAATCAGTATTGGAAAGCGGAATAGAAAATTTTGGACTTAAAACTTGGCCCAAAAGAAATATGTATAGAATTAGAGCTAGCATAGGCATAGTCACTGTACTGTCTAGTTTTGTGTGCCAACTTGACACAAACTGGAGTTATCTCAGAGAAAGGAGCCTCAGTTGAGGAAATGCCTCCATGAGACCCAGCTGTAAGGCATTTTCTCAACTAGTGATCAAGGAGGAAGAGCCCAGCCCATGATGAGTGGTGCCATCCCTGGGCTGGTGGTCTTGGGTTCTATAAGAAAGCAAGCTGAGCAAGTCAGGAGAAGCAAGCCAGTAAGTAACATCCCTCCATGGCCTCTGCATCAGCTCCTGCTTCCTGACCTGCTTGAGTTCCAGTCCTGACTTCCTTTAGTGATGAACAACAACATAGAAGTGTAAGCTGAATAAACCCTTTCCTCCCCAACTTGCTTCTTAGTCATGATGTTTGAGCAGGAATAGAAACCCTGACTAAGACAGTCACTAAGGAGATTAGAATCCTTAAAAGGAGGTCAAGTATTTGCTTTGGCAAAAAATAACATGCTCTCAGGTACTTTGTGATTTGTCCAGGTCCCACTTATTGCAAACTCAAAGCATTAAAGGGTAAAACACATTTGAAAGCTGCTTACCTGAAAAATATGGTCCTTTAGCAATCTTGTAGCAGAAGGATACTCAGAAAGTTATTTTCTCAGGATTCATTTGTATCTGTGGTACAAGGGGATTAGCTAATGTCAAACTGGCAGCAAAACCCAGCCCAACTTTCTGTTCCTTTCCCATTTCCTGCCTCCATCATGACCAGCTGACTTGTGTTTCTGCTGCAATGCCTTCTCTGAAGTGATAGATGACATGTCCTCAAATTCCTTTTTCTTTTCTTATTTTTTTTGTCACTGCTAGCCAAGAGTTGCCTGGAGTCAAACAGGAGATTTTCCCTCCTGGAGTTTGGAGCTGTGCTGGAACTTTGGAGACTATGAAAACTAATGGAAACTCACTAAATAAATTTTGCCTTGTAAGGCAAACATAGGCCTGCAGGATCTACAGGTAGAATAGTATCTTTTGATCTGAAATATTGTCTGAGACTCATATGTCAAAGACCAAATGGTAGGTAACTTCACTTAAGAAGGTGTGATTCCCGTGCTCCACTATGTTCATAGCAGCCTTATTTATAATAGCCAGAAGCTGGAAAGAACCCAGATGCCTTCCAACAGAGGAATAGATACAGAAAATGTGATACATCTACACAATGGAATATTACTCAGCTATCAAAAACAATGCCTTAATGAAATTCATAGGCAAATGGTTGGAACTGGAAAATATCATGCTGAGTGAGGTAACCCAATCACAGAAAAACACACATGGTATGCACTCATTGATAAGTGGTTATTAGCCCAAATGCTCAAATTACCCTAGATGCACAGAACACATGAAACCCAAGACGGATGATCAAAATGTGAATGCTTCACTCCTTCTTTAAAAGGGGAACAAGAATACCCTTGGCAGGGAATAGGGAGGCAAAGATTAAAACAGAGGCAGAAGGAACACCCATTCAGAGCCTGCCCCACATGTGGCCCATACATATACAGCCACCCAATTAGACAAGATGGATGAAGCAAAGAAGTGCAGGCCGACAGGAAACGGATGTAGATCTCTCCTGAGAGACACAGCAAGAATACAGCAAATACATAGGTGAATGTCAGCAGCAAACCACTGAACTGAGAACAGGACCCCCATTGAAGGAATCAGAGAAAGAACTGGAAGAGCTTGAAGGGGCTTGAGACCCCATATGAACAACAATGCCAACCAACTAGAGCTTCCAGGGACTAAGCCACTACCCAAAGACTATACATGGACTGACCCTGGACTCCAACCTGATAGATAATAATGAACAGCCTAGTAAGAGCACCAGTGGAAGGGGAAGCCCTTTGTCCTGCTAAGACTGAACCCCCAGTGAACGTGATTGTTTGGGGGAGAGTGGTAATGGGGGGAGGATGGGGAGGGGAACACCCATATAGAAAGGGAGTGGGAGGGGCGAGGGGGATGTTGGCCTGGAAACTGGGAAAGGGAATAACATTCGAAATGTAAATAAGAAATACTCAAGTTAATAAAAAAAAACTAGGAGGGTTTTGATTTCATCAGTGGGAGAACCCATAATAGTTTTATAATTTGATGCTATTATTTAGAGGAGAAGGAAAATAAGAGGTAGGGCCTGGTTGGAGGAGGTAGGATTGCTATTGAAGTGTCTTATCTTTTTCCTGGCTCCTTTATAAGTCTCTATTGCCCAGTTGCCAGTCATCCTATCTATATAATTTTATTTATCACGTCTGGTTCAACGAAATGGAAGGAAAACTCTAAAACCACGTGCCACAGTAAATCTTCCTCCCACAGATTACTTTACTTGGGTATTTTGCCAACATATTGAAAACCTGATTGATGTACCTGCCTGGCTCTGTCTTACGACAAGAAGCCATCTTATTTCAAGGTCAAATTAAGGTTGTCTCTGTAAAACTTAAGTTTCTCTGTCTTTGAATTTGAGCAGACTGTACCTTGAACCTACTTGGACTATACCCTGACTGAGTTTTCCTTTACACTCACCCTCATAAGACAAAGTGTTCAGCCAAATATTATTTTGAGATGGTCTGCCAAGTTCCCATGTGACCAAAATTCCTGTCAAAATCTCCCAACCTTTAGAAGTCCCCTAAACTTATAGCTTGAGGGCTAGAAAGATGATAGTTCTTCTAGGTTCAGAGCTGAAACCTCAAACTCCAGGGAGATAGTCCTGTCTGGTAGAAAATAAATTTTGCTTAAATTGGGTAACTGGCTTTACTCTCATTTAGTGGGGTTAACACTAACCACTAACTGTTTGGTGAATAGTGGATAGAATTTATCCTTCTTTTCTTTTTTTTTAAAGATTTATTTATTTATGTATAAGTACACTGTAGCTGTCTTCAGACACACCAAAAGAGGGCATCAGATCTCATTACAGATTGTTGTGAGCCATCATGTGGTTGCTGGGATTTGAACTCAGAACCTCTTAACCACTGAGCCATCTCTTTAGCCCTTAGCTTTCTTTGATATTCTGTGGAATATTTATAGTAAAAGATGTATACCATGTGATAGTGCTGTGGAAAATTCAGGCTTTACATTTATGAGCAAAAATATGTTCTCAGTTTCGGTTAATAACAACATTTATTTATAATTTTTTTTGCAGAGCTAATACAAATCCAGGAAGGTAAATCCCATTAGTCTAACAATTTCAATCATCACTGAGGAACTAGCATTATTTGCTGTTAGGCTGTCTGAGTAAAATTGTAAGCCAAATATATCACTAAACTTTCATTGTTTAAAAATATTTTTCCTGCATTTTTATAAAATTCATAATTCACTTAGGGAAAACATTTTAAACAAAACACCCATGGATCTTATTTATCTATCTGTTTGTTTTCTGAGCACTGTCTTGCTCTTATTTATATAACTCTCATTATATAGTAAAATTTTATGTGATTTTCCACTAAATGTCTTACATTGCTCTGTTACTAAACAGTCGGTCAATTTAATAAGATGTACTATGATGGGTTCTTCTTATAGATTAAATATACCTTTGGCAGAAGGATGTTTCTCCAATTGCACATATGCCTTGAAGTTTATTATAATAGTTGATAATATTAGTTTTGATTTCTATACAGAATAACACACAATATTCACATTCAATACTCTCCCATGAGTCTACCAAAGTTTGTGAGCTGTGACAGACACTATATAGGAATAAAAGCTACAGTATTGTTTTATTCCTCTCAGGGAAAGATGAGAAGGCTTCTAGTAAGTTAGCACATTATTTTATGAATAACAAAAATTATTTAATATATTTAACATGAAAATCACACATTTCAGCTACCTAGTAGAATTCTGTTACTATAAAAATATTTGTGTCATATTTTTATTGTTTCAGGTTTTTGTGTTTATAAACCCACCTATCCAGAAAACCGATCAATTCTTTGCTCAGAGATTTGGGATGCCCAGGTCTGGAGAAAGAATCATCTTATCCTGCTCTGCTTTGGGGGCAAAAAGTAGCCTCAGGTCCAGGTAATAGATTAATAAACTTCAAGCACAAAGCTCAGGACACAAAATTAAAAATACTTTGAACTTTTAAGCCACATGGTTTCCGTTTTTGTTTTTCTTACCCCCAATCCCTTTCATTATAATAGCCTACACAGATGGAAACCACCTAATTTTAGACCTGTGAACACAAAACAAGAAAACTCGAGACAAGAAAGAAGAACCAGAATAAAGTTCAAGAGTCCTCAATGAGTAAAAGTGTGGTAAGTATTAGAAATTCAAAACTCATTATCATGGCCAATCACAACAGTATTTTTAGGAAACTCTGTCAGTTGAAATGAAGGGTTTTGTTCTCTCAAGTACGAAGTCAGGATATTCTCTTAGGAAACAGTGGATACAAGCAATTCAACAATCGTTGAAATATAGTTTTAGAAACTTTGTAGTGGGAAAATAAGAAAACAACCGCATTACTTGTGCGATGACTCTTTAAAGAGGGCTCATCGATGTTGGTGCTCAATGGACTTTTGATAGATTAAAGTGACACAGATGAAGATTTGACTGTACTGTGAGTTTGAACATTAGAATGGGGCCCAACGCAATTTTCTGGGAAGTATAGAAGCTAAATTAAACGGATTCCAGGGCTGTGGAGGCTGAATTTTATATGACCTCCAGAGGGATGATGTAGCAGAATAGTTATAAACATTGTAGCTTTGAGATTTGTGATAAGAGGGTGCTAGATTAAGTCTCTGTCACTTGGTTGAAAATAATGTACTGTAAATGCAGAAACATAATCATCCTTTCTGTATTGTAAGACTATCCTAGGTGGCTGAAGAAACTGTTGTATTGTCAAGTATTCAATATTAACTTCCATTTTATTTTTTCTTCATGGAAAAAGAAAATTGCATCCCTGACACTCCAATGATGCTTTAGCAACAGAAAACAAGTTCCATGTTTCTTCCTGGCCAGTTATTAGCCTTGGCAGTTAAGTGCTAGTGAGTTGCATAATTTTCTCTGGATTATCTATAACCTAAATATGAAAGACCCAATGGGTGGTTCTGATGCTAAGGTCCTGTTCCCTAATGGGTTCTTGATCGATTAATAAATATGCTAGGAGTTAATTGCTGGATGGTAGAAAAGAGGTAGAACTTCCAAGTCACCCTAGGAAGCTAAGGGAAGCAGGCAGAGAGAGTGAAATTGTGCCATACTTAGAGAGAGAAAAGGTGACCAGCCATGTGAGATTTTGGGCCATAGGCCTCTTGTTTCCCCACGTGGGATATTAGAAACACAACTAAGTAGAGGGCAGTTTGGGTTGCTAAACAAGGAGAATGTAACTGAGCAACAAAATTGAGGGCAGATTTAGGGTGCTGAGCTGGGAGTAAAAGGAAGGTCGCCAGATAGCCAAGGAAGGCTTAGAAAAGCCCAGCAATTGAGTCAGTACAGCAGGTTGAAAAATAAGTGTGTGTGTGTGTGTGTGTGTGTGTGTGTGTGTGTTTCATCTGAGGATCCAAGGATACCTGGGTGGGGCTGGTAGTGCCATCTGCCTGGAGCTTAAATCAGGGTAGCAAACACTACATGCGACAGCTCATTACAGTGTTAAGGTTAATTTGAAAAGGACTTTTGTTAGTTTGTATAGCAGTATTCAACCAGTTAAATCTTTCTGAAACCCTAGAGCTAGATAAGAATAGACAATTGCTGCCTCATTCTTATTAGAGTGAGAAAAAAACAGACAAGGAACTCTAAATGCTCCTCAAGGTTCTTTCAGGATCAACCCCCACAGGTGGTTCAATGATGTGAGAAATGTCTGATTATTCCCTTGTCCAGAGATAGAAGATGCATTAGGCTGTTTATTCGAACTCTACAGTTAGGTGGTGCTTGAACTAAAAATGTACAGACCTGAAGTCTGATGAATATAGTAAAAAGCTCAGAAAGCTTGGGCCATCATTTCTATTAGCTCTGATAGCATCTTCCTTAGGGTTCAGCCTTCTAACAATGACCAAAAAGAAGACGCCAACTACCTTCAGAAAGCTATGCCACTTTTGTGTTCATTGTATGCATGATCTCAGTGATGCCTACAATGGTATTCGTGCTTTCATTTGTCCTTCCTCTGATGATAAATTTGATAGTGATTAAATTTCCCCTGCTTTAGTCTACATAGACATCAGATTTGGGACCCATATTTGAGATCCTAATATCTGAGTTTGGAAGTTTATTTTAAAATAATATAAGCCAAGTGGTACTTAACTCCTTGAATTTCTTTTCTTTCTTTTTTTATTGAAAATATTCTTCTCTCATACTGTACATCCTGATCACAGTTTCCCCTCTCTCCATTCCTCCCAACTGACCCACTCCCACCTCCCCTCCCTCCCAGATCCACTCCTTCTCCATTTTCCTTCAGAAAAGAACAGGCCTCTAGGAGACAACAGCCAAACATTACAAAATAAGGCATAGTAAGACAAGGCAAAAGCCCTCAATAAAAATTGAGGCCAGACAAGACAATTTAATAAGAGGAAAAGTGTGGTAGAATTTTCCCCTAATAAACACTACAGGAAACCAATCACTGGGTGAGAAGGCAGGACTTCTGGGTTGGGAAGAGGGAGGCAGGAGAAAGGAATGTCCTTTTTTGGATGATGAGAGCAAGAGAGGCAGACAGAATGTAGGAAGCCAGAGGCTTGTTGGTTTGAGGCAGATCTGCCACTGGAGGATTTCTAACATAGAATAGTTTATAAAATTAGGATGCTAGGTTCTATGACCAAGAATTCTGTTACCTGTTGATTCTAAAGTAAGATTGTGTGGTATTTTCCTTCACAATGCTACTCAGCTGGGTTCCAGAGAAAGATGTGCAAGGGTGAATCCCAGCCAGCCATGGGAATTTATTGAGACAGGAGGAAAGAGACAGAGCTAGCCTGGGTGAGATTGGCCCTGGCCACTGGACTGGAGACAGACCGAGGCCACCTGCTGATGACAGCCAGCATTAGCATGGGTTTCTTATTTAATATTTCATGCAACAGTAAAGAGTCCCAAGAGCAGGCAAAACAGTTCAGAGACATACCTGCCTCATTGTTAGGAGTACTACAAACCTACCAAGATAACGACCATGACAATAGCATGGGACCTGACACAGACCCATGCAGGTCCCTTGCTTGCTACTTCAGTCTCTATAAAACCTCTATAAGCCCTAATTATTTGTTTCAGTGGGCCACATTCTCCTGGTATTCTCTGTTCCCTTTGTTGCTGTAAATTTATAAAAAATCCTGTCTTCTATCTTTCACTAGATTTGGTGCCATAGTGCCCCAAGACATCTGTTAGATATCGTCATCTCAGTCAGCAAAGCATCTCAGCCGCTTTGCTCTATCCCATATCACACTGCCAGTGGCTACTCTCTGAGCCTGGCAACAATCTCGCTATCAGTCTAGTTCTCAGGCAGGTTACCACCATGCCAGACATACACAACCCAATTTCGTGGCAGGCTAGCGTGTCTAGCCACCACATACTCTCTTGAACTTAAATCACCAGATGAAATAGCACACAGCACAATAACCTCTGATCCAATTGGTAAGATATAATTTGCTCATCTAGACATACAAAGCCCTGTACATATCCATCCCTTAAGAATACTCATAACAACCTGTAAATGTGCAGGGAAGAATTTTAACATCTGCCTTCATGTTCTCTGCTGCTTCCCTCTTCCATTCTCCTCCTCCTCTCTAAAACTTTTCTCTCACCCTTCCTTCCTTCTTGTCCAATGACAGGCCTCGTTCTACCTTGTCCCTCCTTCACCTGCATAATGACACCATGCTACAAGACTCCTACAACTTTTCCTCCCCTTCTGCAGAGCTCTCTGATCTCAAAGGGGAAGGGACCTGATGGAACACTCCAATTTAGATTCTTATCTCTCTGTACAATGTCTTCCTGTGGGTCTTTCCACCTGTTCCTATCTGCTATTGGGGGAAGTGTCTCTGATGAGTGAACATGTGCATGTTTTAAATCATTGTAATGTGTTTTCAAAAGTGCATAACCTTTATTTGCTATTGGAAATTCACTTCATCAATTTTTTTTTATTTTGCTTTGTTTATGGTACTTTTTGACTTATTGGTATTTGGCTCATTTTGACTTTTGTTTTTAGATTTTTTTGTTTCCAGTTTTGTGTGTGTGTGTGTGTGTGTGTGTGTGTGTGTGTGTGTGTCTGTGTGTGTGTGTTGGTTTTGAAGACAGAGAACAGGAAGAGTAAGGAAGTAGAAAGAGAGAAAGAACATAAAGTTGAGTGGATAGGGAGGTACGGAGGATCTGAGAGGAGTTGGAGAAGGGAAAACATGATCAAAATATATTGTATGAAAACAATTTAAATTTAGAAATATAATCACAGGTAATAAACACTAGTACACAATGATCCTTACCTTACCTGAATTCTTAACATTCACATAACTTGAATGATCCCACATGCATAACTTCCACATACTCTAAACTCTCTATATAATACAATGATACCATATATTCAATCCCAACTTCCACTTTCTAGAACTTCAAATCAATATTATCAGCTTCACCTTGACCTTTCTAGTACCTTGAAGGCACCATACTCAGTAAAACTCAAGTTCTACTCTTGTCTACTGTGAAGGTATAGATAGCTAACTTTACAGCACAAAGGGATAAGTCTCTGGACATGTGTGTGCAAGATTATCTCAATTAGGTTATGTGAAGTAGGACAGCTGACCTTAAGTGTAGGTGGCACCACTCCATGGGTTGGAGTTCTTGACCACATGAACAAGAAAAGGCAAGGAGGGATAGAAACACACTTCCTTTTTTTTTTCTTCAGTGGGTACACTGCAGCTAGCTACTCAAGCTCTCCTTACCATAACCTCTCCACTGGATAGACTCACTTTTAAAAGTAAGCAAAAGATAAACCTTCCTCAATTTTCTTTTGTCAGGTATTTCATCACAGAAACAAGTTCAGTGAGTAACCCAGCTTCATAATTCACCCCCTTTTTATCTCAGTGCCTGTCATGCAATACCCAGCTTCTTCGACAAAAACTTGGTTTTCTCTAGCTCTTCTTCCTCTTTCTTCTATTTTATAAGTTGAAAATAGGCAAGGATTTATAAATTATGAACCAGGTCCTTCATATTGCTCTTAAATATGATTCATTCTTACATAGCAGCCTTTTCTTTTCCTCATTTAGTATATCCACAGGAAGTTGCCAGGAAAAATTTACTCAGCAATTTCTGTCAAAGAACAAACAAACAAAAAAATTCCTCTCATAGGTACCTTAGGTAGGAAAACAAATGAAAAGGTGTTGTGTCTCTTCATTTTTAAAGTCTCAGTGAAAATTCAGGGTATTGAAAGTTTATCTTTCCCTTAACAATTTTTTTTAAATTTATGCCAGTTTGATTATTTGAATGACTTAAGCCCATATGCTAACTTCATTTATTTACAACAATAGCTGAGGTTTCATAGGTGCTTACTATGAAATTTTTATGTCTTCCTTGTTTTCCTTATCATAGTTTGAACCTGAAGTGTTTCTCGCAGGCTCATGATTTGACCTCTTGGTTCCTAGTCTATTTTGAAGGCTCTGAGGACCTTAGGAGGTAGGTCTTAGCTGCTGGAAGTAGATCAGTAATGGTAGAACCCAGAAGTGAATACCTGTGGCTGGTTCTGGCCACACACTGTCTCTGAATAATATGCCACCAAGGAATGACTGTCCAATTCCTACTCCACATCCACAAATGGAGACATATTATTGTCGTGCCTTCTGTCATTGAGGAGTCAGCACTTTGAAACTAGTCAAGGATAAACCTTTCTTCCTTGAGTTATTTCCACCAAGTATTTTGGTTACATCATTGTTAAAGTAGCTAATGCAATGTGTTGAGTCATACACTATACTTAGTGCTTTGTTTCAAGAATTTAGAGACATTCTGAGATATGCAGTTTATGAAATCTAATAAAAATGTAATCACTTATACTTTATGCACATTTTCCCATTCCAATCATCTAGGGCTGAAATGTTTTAACAATCATAAAAGTCTCCACTGTTGTAAAATGGTAGAGGTCTATTGGTCCTGCTATTGTTGGGTCATACTAGATAATTCTACTTTTTATTCAGTTGGCCACAAACACAGAGAGGTAAACAAAAACAGAACAAAAAAACCAAACAAGTAAATCAAAACTGAAGAGATACAGGCTTTAGCATCATCTTCTTAAATTTTCAAAGATGAAGAGAACCCTCAATATCTTCCTCTGTTTGAAGTTACTGTATTTCAAGAAATTGTTTGTGGGTTATGTATTCAGTGAGTCGGAAGAGGCCCAGGAAGACCACTCAGTGGGTTAACTACTTGCCGCTCAGTCATGAAGGTTTCAAGTTGAATGTCCACAAGCCACATTAAGATACATTAAGAGAAAGAGGATAGAGAAAATGTACATGTGCGCGTGCGCACACACACACACACACACACACACACACACACACACACACACACAGTCATAGACCAGGCAAGGGCTGATTCCCATACTCACTAGTAGAGCACAAGTTCAGAGTTCAGTACTCTACTAAAGTTTCTAAGTTGTATTGACCACACAGCATACAAGCAGGACCCCTTCACCCATTGCTCCTGGTTTTATCAGGTGTGGAGACTATCTGATATTCTGTTTCACTCACTTAGGAGAAATGTCTAAGATTTTATAATTGATATAATTAATATATTTATATTTAACACAATTTTGCACATACTTATACTTTTAAGAAGGAACGTGTGCATAATCTTAAATTCTCCTTCATCCTTGGACCCTTATACAAAGTTAGCCTCACTCTTATTTAGGAAAATAAAAATGAATGCATGAACAGTTATTTTAACATATAATTTAGAAATTCTCAAATCTTATTTTATTTGATATAGTTGCTTAAATCTCCTCACCTATTTCTATTACCTAAACTTTTCTGAAGGTAAATTGCTAACTAAAGCCATGGCTGCCTTGGGCAGTTGTTTTAAAGCATAACTATAATTTGTCTTATCCTCCCACATTCCCACATTCCTGAATGAGAACAGTAGCTTCATTTCAAGAACATTTTAATTCATTGTTTTGAGATGAATGAGTTGCAACAGTTATTATTTCTACTCACTTGGTTCAGGAGGAAGTCTATACTTTTATGGTGACATAGAGGATAATCATATTAAACCAAGAGGACTTTTTAAATTTGAGTATTTATTTATGTTTGTCATATAAATTGGAGGAGAAAATAATTTTCACTGTTGGAGTATAAAATAAATTAGACATAATGGTACATAATAGGCAAATCATAACCACTCTCTTGAAAATTAATGCTGCTTATGGAATATGAAGCCATTAGAAAAATGAAATTGTCGCAAGATGTTTAACCTGTTCTGGTTTCCATGCTCCACAAACAGAGCCTCCCTCTGATGTCCACATTGTGAGAAGCTGGGTGACAATAACTAAATACACTGCATTGTTAGGAATTTAGTCATTTCACATTGCATAGAGACAACTTTTCCCTGAGGCTTAAACGCTCTCTTGATGTTCAACTTCTCAGACTCTGGGAATATTTTTAGTGGGATAGTTTCACTGCAACACTTAATGTCCTTGGTGGGATATGTGACCTCTGTGAAAGCTAGCTCATGTTTACAGAAATAGGAGCACCGGGGACTGTGCTAGTCATCATGTAGCTCTTTGAGAAGAACAAAATGCATTAGGCTGAAGAACCCACATAATGTGCTTATTAGATTTGCAAGTAAATAGGTTCACCTGTAATTATGTTAGGAAGGCCAGGGTAGAAGCTGTAGGATTCTAAGTGAGATGCAAATCTAAACATGAGCCAAGGAGACTTCGTACTGCGTTAGTGAACAAGACATCCATACAGCTGTGGTCTCCTCCTAGCATTGTAGCTGTTACTGTTACTGTAGCTGTTACTGTTGAGTTTGAAAGCATGTTGAAATGCTTTCCATCTGTGGTGGCAGGAGCAAAATTTACTGTCTTATTCTCCATTTGTACAGCAATGCTTCCTGAAGTTTCCTTGTATATGTATGAATAAAACTACACATGATATTTCTAGGCACACACGTGCATAAAATAACAATAAATGCAGTTTAAAATATAATTTGAATATGTCATTTTGCATAAAACAATTATCTGTTAAAGGTTAATGGTTAATATTAAAGACTTATAGGAAGCTCCAACATAATTAGAAAAAAAATAAACTCAATGAGGAAATAGACACGTAGCATGCTACAGTCTCAGGAAGAAACTCACTTGCGTTCTGAAACCTGAATTGAGACAATGCTAAGATGCTTCTTTTTACACATTAGATTATTAGAAATACAAAAATATGATAATTTAAAATGACTTACAGTACATATTCTCATAAACCTTTTCTTGTGGTAATATGATTTAATGACTTCAGAAGCAATCACTATTAATTTTCAACTATATATACTTAATTAACCCACTTTTGTGCCTTTCCTGACACTTACAATTGACAAACAAAGATCTTATTATGAGATTGTTTATAAAGCAGAATATTGGAAACTTGTATGCATTCAGCCATATTATAATCAAACTAGATAACTTGTTACCTCACTGTCTTCTCCGCCAGAATCCTCAAGTAACAAGATACTGATTTAGCTTAATGAACCTGAAATGAAAATCATCCTTTATGATATACAGAGCCAGATCTTAGAATGAGTTAAAAATGTCTATAGAAAGATTGTTTTCGATAATTACTGAATTTAAATATATTTTAGAGAACTTCATTTAGGACTGAGGAAATGTTTTAGCTCACAAAGAAATCATCTCTGATTTCTTTGAGGACTTGAATTCCCACTCCCCAAACCCATTTAAAAAGCCAGGTGTACCAACACATACCCATGATTGTGAATGGGAGGCAGGAACAGGTGGGTACTGAGCCTGTCCAGGCCAAGGTGATTTCTTTCCTCATAAACAACAGCACATTAGAAGGTACCCATGAACATAACTGGAGATTGTTCTTTGACTTTCATGTGTAGCTATTATTACAGTCATATGATAATCTCAAAAACTGTAAGGCAAAAAGCATAGAATTTACTAAGGAGTCTGGATATAGAGCAAAAAGCTGTAAAATGTAAAATAACTAACACCTTCACACAGCAGATTATTACAAAAGACTTGCAATTTTTCACAATGAGAATTCCTAAATATGTGTTAGAAAGTATTTCAAATATGCTTTATCTCATGGAGATAAAATAGTATTGAGGAATGTGAGCCTGCTCAGAGAAGATTAAGACAACACTCACAACTGTCACTCCGACTGGTATCTTTTGACCTTGGGATTTCTAATTCAGAGGCAATGGGTACAGTCCCAAGTTTCCTTCACACCATCTCTTCCCAATACTTCTTTATGAGCTCTAGAGTGTTTAGTAATAATGGTTGTATATGCTGGCATGGATTTCTGCAACATGTGCTTATAACTGTATCATTATGGCTGAAAGGCTGAAAACTCTGTACTAGACTACCAAAAAAGAAATCTAGAAGTCTAGGACATTGGAATACTGAATCTATTCCCTATGATCAGCCTAGAATTCTATATGATCGGCCAAATGGGGATCCTACTTACCTGCTAACCTGAAATACCCAGAGGTAACCCACTCCACTGAATCATCAATGCTGACTGAGTAGACATCACTTTTCTTGAAAACCTGTAAGATGATCTCAGCTCTGGAGACTATGGAAAAAGTGAGTTATTGGATCTTGCAAGAATGATGATGGGATGCCAGAGTGATAGAGGCCTTAAACAGGCAGAGCCAAGCTGTGTTCAACACATGTAAAGGAGATGGCTTGGATTCAGAGGAATTCACTCATGCGCAATTAATCCTGAGTTCTTTAATAGAAACAGGATAGATTTCAGTTCTGTGCTTGACACATAGGGGTTAAGGTCCAGACTGATATCTCATACTTAGATTGGGCCATAGATCTAGAAGCCAATGCAGGATGCAGATTATTTGAGGAACCCTTATGCACAGGTATAGTGATAAGTTGTGAAGTGTTTCTGAACCGTATAAACATTCACACATTGTTATCAGGGGGATGGTAGGCGGGATTATGGACATATCCTTATGTTTATACTTCAGTCCAATGACATACAATTGCAGAAACTGGCAGTTCTCTGAGGATTCTTAACAATAAGTGACAGAGAGGTTAGAAGGTGGCAAGAGGAAAGAAATCTCCAGATCTGCCTCTATCTAGAACATTCATCAAGATCACAGACATACAATGCATCTCTGGAAAAATTCTAGAAACCAGACGCTACAGTTGTTACCACATTCCCATTTGAGCCAGTACTGTGGCCAGCTCAGAGGGCAGATGAGTTGGGAATAATTCTATTTTGATAGTTGCAATCTGTTAAATACAAATCTGATAGTTCCACTGGAGCTGGCATTTTAAATTAGGATGGATTTTGCTCCTGTCTCTCACCCCTAGTAATACAGGAACATTCTCCAGGAATGAAGACCCATTTTTACTATCTTGCCTTGGGGGTAGGTCACCTTTTCTGCTTTCAGTGGAGACACATCACATTAAAGGGCTTTTTAATCAACTTGATATCCCATGGGACATCTAGCTCATCTATTATGTTAGAGACAGTCTATTAAGTGGACCTGGAGAAGTAAGCACACAAGATTTCCTATTAAGAAATGCTCTTGACAGAGGATGGAAGATAAACAAGCATAAAAGATTACTGTCTGGATTGTATAGAATTTAGTGTCTGTTCCATTATCTGGATTAAAGTGGGGAATACGATTATCCACCCAGTAAACATAAAGCAAAGAAAGAAAGAATCTTTGGTCAACTTTTGACTTTTAAGGTAAAAACAATTTGAGTAAGTTTATTCAATCATGCACAGTGCTTGCCAGAGGCTATATTAATAGAGGAGCTTTGCAATCGAGCTACTTGGTTGCAAGCAGACTTGCATCTCAAACCTTTTGACTCAGCAAACCCAATGTTGCTGGGAATGTGCCTTACAGAGTTGTTGAGTTAGAAAAGCAAGCCTCGAGCCTGGAGGGTTTTCCCATAGGGACTTTGTTCGGTTTGCAGCAATGGTTCTCCGTTTTCTATGTGGCTCCTGACTTGCTCCTTGGCCTTAGTGGAGACTATTCTTGAAAATGACAAGAAATGATTGTTTGATTCAATATGCCTATCAAGAACAAGGCATTAATCAATCAAACATGTCACAGAATCAGACGTGCAGAGCAGTATTGCCTTTTAAAACTGAAGAAATAAAAATGAGAGGTGTTTCCAGGAGGTCAGAAATCAGAAACAAGCAGCGAGCAACTCAGACATTCATAGTAACTGTTAAAGACACAAATAAATCAAAATGAATCTTTTGTTCTCTAAGTTGTTTCCCAAGCCTTTTCCATAATGACAAAACTCTAAGAAAATCACCTGTTTTTATTTGATATCACTTTCTAGTTTAAATAGTATTAAATTTTCTTGAAATACAGACATTTCAAATGTTGCCTTTTTGCTTAATGTCCCCATCAGCATTCGTACATACAGATATAGACATTGTATATCCACTATGTTTTCCCAAGCATTGACCCAGAACTTTGTCAATTTACTTTGCCTCGAAATTCCTCTTAGGTGTATTTTTAGGCTTTGATGGGCAAATTCAGAGCAATATCTTATTTAAACTAGCGAGTCAATTAACTTTTGATGAAATGATTGTGTGCTGACTTGTTTGTTATCCTCTATGGCTGGTAGGACTAAGTAGTGGTCAGTTTTCTATTGATGCATCAACATACTTGAGGCTGGGTGTTGAAAGCAAGCAAGCAAGCAAGCAAGCAGGCAGGCAGGCAGGCAGGCAGGCAGGCAGGCAGGCAGGCAGGCAGGCAGGCAGGCAGGCAGGCAGGCAAGCAAGCAAGCAAGCAAGCAAGCAAGCAAGAAAGAAAGAAAGAAAGAAAGAAAGAAAGAAAGAAAGGAAGGAAGGAAGAGAGGGGAGGGAGGAAGGAATGAAAAAAGAAAGAAAAGAAAAAAGACTATGATTTACTTCACAGTTTTAAAGGGCTGGAGGTTTAAGACTAGGTGGTCCAACTCTTAAGTTTGCGATAAAGAAATAGCATGCCCTTCCCTACCAACAAGTTGGGTTACAGCATGGGAAACTAGGAATGGAAATTACAGTAAGGGGAAGAGACCAAGCATGGAATGGGTTCAGTGCACATCCATTCTCTCCTGTGAAAACTCATTCTGTAACACCAGCATAATCTCACTAGGAGAGATGCCTTGGTGGTTTAATTACCTCCCATTTAGCCACATCACTTAAGCATTCTACCATCCCTCTACCTGCCTAAGTAGGGACCAAGCTTGCAGCATATTGTACTTTGGGGGCTGCATTTAGAACACACCCATAACACATAAAACACCAGATAAATCAATATGAGCTCCAGACCTAGTTTCTTCTAACTTGGAGTATGACATTTTGTGATTTCTTAGGCACTTACCGGATGCACACATGCTGATAAGCATATCATATAGTTCAAATCTTAAATGTCTACTCAAAGTCCCCATATCAAAGGCTTGGTACTAGACTTGGGCATTCCCAGGAGGTAATGGAATTTTCAAAACTTTGGGTCTAAGTTAGATTATTGGGTGCATACACTGAAAGAGATGTTAGGACACCATTCGTATCTTTCTTTTGTGCTTCCTAGATGTCACAAGGTGAGGCATACTCTTTGCTACAAGGCACCGCCTCCCATCAGCTGAGAGCAGCTAAGGATGAAGAACTACCTCTAAGACTATGAGACAAAGTCAACGTTTCTTCCTTTTCGGTGGGCTGTCTTGGGTACTTTGTTACCATAACTAAAGATTTGCTAGGTATCATTTTATCTTCAGAGATCATGCTCTGAGTAGCATTTCCTTTTTCCAAGTCCTTTGTATTTGTGAACTCTAGAAATGTTAGTTTGTTTGAAGTTATCAGTTCCACCTGTTTCATTCACATTAACTCTTTGGCTCTTCTGGCGTTCTGTCTCCTACATGATGGCTCAGCCCCTCTGCAGTCCACAAGCTATGGTATTCATTGGGCTTATTCTGTGTTCCTTTCACAGGTCCCACCGTCCTTTGTTGCTTGACTACAGTATCAGTAACAATCGCTTCACCCCACCCCACACACTTTGTTTAGCGTTTTCATGTGAGAAAGTGACTCCAGTCATTGTTAATGTGCGTGGCTGTGGGTGGATGCAAACGTTGCAGTGCCTCAGTTTGCAGAGTTAAAGTGGAATCAGCATGAAATGTAAGGGGCCAAAGATAATTACAAATGATAACTACAGAAGTATATTTTATAAATGTGATCATTTATAAATGAATCATTCAGTAGTACTTGTAAGAAGAATGGGTGATTTAGGGTGTAAGTCACAGGGGTGGTAGGGCACTGCCACTGAAGACCTCCAACTGCAGAACACTTCACAGGACCCAGCCACTCTAGACATGGACAGTGGAGCTCTGAACTACAGAGTAAAAAGCCTAACCTTAGGACTTGATATTTCACCAATCTCCACCTTGGGACACCCCCATCCCGAAATCCTATATATACCCTGTCTTCTGCTCAGTTCTCTGTTGCTTCTTGCCCCAGCAGAAGCAGCCAGACTCTTGGAGATTTCCCTTCCAATAAATCCCTTGTGTGAGGTTCGTTGTGTGGTATGACCTAGTGGTATTCCCTGGTTCCTGACTCTCAGGATACCTTTCCCTTCAGACCTGCAGCACTTTCTGGAAACCTTCTCCCATCAGAACTGTAACACTTCAACTGGTGAAGTCTTTCCCCTCAGAGCTGTAACTATTCCATTGGGGAACCTTCCTCTGGAGCAGAGCTGTAACACATTGGCTACAGAAGTTTCCGAGGACTTGAGTGGTCCCTTTTACTTAGATGTGAGTGGTTCCAATTATAGCTAGTTTTGCCCGTCCTGTTCTCTTCATGTAGCTCATGTATTTAGTCCCACTCATTGGCTTTGGGATGCTTACTCAATAGTTCTGGATGGAAGTGGACAAGCCGGTATCCCTGCAGTAACAGCAGAGCTGCACTTCCCCTTGGTATGCTTCTGTCACCAAGTCTTCAGAGGGCTGACTTTCCATTCCCAAATCCTTATTGTGTGCTTGCTGTTTGCTGAGATTCAAAGACTTTGCATCGTGAATAATGAAAGCATTGTGTTTTTCTGACCTGTGAGATCCATAGTCACAGACTCTTGTACAACCCCCCCCCCATTTTTTTGTCCATGGGAACTGAAAATAAAGGCAGAAGTATTATGTAGTATTAGGTGTTTATGTTGATTTTTTCCCCCAAACTCCACAAACAACACAGTTAATTTTGCAGCAAGTCTTTTCTGTTGCATGGGATTTTTATCCATTGAATTATGAAATTTCAAAAGTTACTTGTTATTGAATAAATAGTTCCCGTGAAGCTTAAATCAAAATCCTTTCTGTTGATACCCTAAATTGAGTGTTCCCTAGTAAATAAACTCCCAAACTTCCACCAATTTAACTATTCACCTTATTTCTTCCTTTGACTGTTATCCTGGTATATGAGCCCCTTATCCTGGTCTGCTTATTCATTTATAGAAATATGTTTCAGTAAAATCGCATGACAGTGTTATTAACACAGTATGCAAATTAAATTGTTGTCTCTTTATACTAAATTAATCATATGAATTCTTTTTGGAGAATACATCCACCATTTCTTCATGTCAATGGACTAACATTGCTTAGCTCTGAACCTGAGAAGGATGGCTACACGTGCCTAGCAAATCCACCTCTTCTGATTTGTTACCTTATAGTGTGGAAAGAAATTAAGAAAATTTTTGTTTAACGTTTCCTGTAGGATAATACAGTTATGAAAAATGCATAACTAGTAGTTGATTTTAAAAATTCTAAACCTCAATGAATAATTTATGCTTGGTAAAACAAGACAAACAAACTACAGGAAAATCTATTTTTTTCTATGAAACATCTAGTACGCTCATATAAGAAATATCAAAGAATGAAGGTTGAGTTCTCTGAAATTGGGACATGGTGCTGAGCATAATTAGTTGTATGATCTTAGCAACCATTTAACATTCCTGAGAGTGGCTTCTTGGATGAAACACAAGGGTTAGACATAATTACCTACAAAGCAAGTTTTAAACCTAAATTACAGATCCAAATTGCTTATTGTATAAAAGAAGGGAAGGGAAATAAAATTTTACTTGGCATTTTATGAGACCTCAGTGAGATGGGAATGAAGACAGGAAGCACATTAGCTGGACCAGATTTGCCCCCTTAGCTGTCCACTGCAGAACCATGGTATTGGTGAGTCATGCCTCTTAATTATTAGAGATTTTTCTGGAACATTTGCTTTTCCGGGGTTTATTTGGGCTGCCTCATTGGGTCTGCTAAATGGTGCATTCATTTATTTATATTGACATAAAGACTTTATTCAAATTCCGGGATTAAAAAACAAACCTTTAACTTCTGAGACATTGGTGATGATTTTGTAGACATTTCTAACTATAGAAAATGAATTCTTAATTAAAGAGTGATGGAAATGTAATGAAGTAATTACTTGGTAATTGCAGTTTTATCACTTTTGTGTCACTGCCCACCCTCTTCCTGAAATGACTGATCTGGTATGCATTTTGGATGCATTTATTTATCATAGAAGGGAGGCAAGGCAGCTAGCAATGATTCTATAATGTGGAACATTATAATACACACGAGTGAGTGGAAACTGAATCAGAGAAGTCAGGAAGTAGGGCAGGCAAACAAATGATGTGAGTACAGAGGTCCACTTTCCAAAGTCCAGGGACAAGCATGCTCTGCCTCCTGACTGATTGACAGGGGCTCCTGGATGAATCTCACCACTTAATGCTCATTAATAAATGTCACTATCTAGGCAGATCAGTCTGGTTTCTGATTTTTACTCCAGGAGAAATGGTGCAGCTCTGGCAACTCACAGGCCTGGGGTTGACAGCAAAACTCTCCCACATCCTGGCTATGTGCTGTAGAGAAATTTACACTTAGTGCCTATCTTACTTTCTTTTCCAGTTGCTGTGATAAAATTTCTTGGAAAGAAAACTGTAGCAAAACTTTGCTTTGCTGTACTGTCCTGGAGGGGAGGGAGATAGTACAACATGCCAAGGAAGATTCAGCAGCTGACAGGGAAGGCACAGTGTCTGGAACACGGATCTCCCTGGTCACAGGTGTGTCTGCATTCAGGATACAGAGAGTGAACAGGAAGTGAGACTGAGGTCTGCCCCAGTGACCCAATTCTTCCAATGAAACTCCGTCTCCTAAAGATTCCACAACATTGTCAAGGAGTGTTTCCAGCTAGAGACCTAATGTGCAAACACACAAGACTGAGGAAACTCTTTTACAGTCAAATACAACAGTGCATAAAAATTCATATATTAAAGGGATATTCACCCTTTGAGGATTAAGTGAAGTAATGAATGAAAACAACTTACTATAATCTCTGAGAATTGAATGACAACATAAAATTTGTCTATGTTTTTTTTCATGCTTTTCACAGAGGAGAATTAAGGACCTTAAGAGTAGAATACCATTGCCACTGCCAACACAAAGTAAAAAAAAACCTTCAGAGTTGGGATATAATTCTTAAACTTTGACAGACGTTCTTAGTACACAGCTTGTCTGCTTCTGGGGAAGAACTGAGCGGGATACCCTTTCAGATAGTCTTTGAAAGGAGAAGATTTTCAAAATGGACAAAAGATTGTTAGAGAAGAGCATAGCAGAAACAGTTCAGGGTAGAGGATTAGACAATGACCTTATGAGTAGGAGTTTAATATCTCAGGAAATCAGAACACTAATTTGGCACATGAGGTTAGATCAAATTAAACAAGCAAGCAAGCAATCAAGCAAAATTACAAGAAAATATTTTTTTAAAAATACCTTTTGAAAAAGCCAAGGAAAATAATTGGCAGAATGAAAAGACAGTTGATGTGGAGAATGAGAAAAAGAAATAAAAATCTTTACCAGCTCTATATTGATTATGAGATTTATAGTCATACCATACAAAATTTGAATAACATTAAGTACCCAAAGGGCATAAATTCAGAAAGATGGCTAAATGTTTGAACAAATATTTCTTTTTTTTTAAGATTCATTTATTTTATGTGAGCATGCTGTCTTCAGACACACCAGAAGAGGGCATCAGATCCCATTATAGATGGTTGTGAGCCACCACGTGGTTGGTGAGAATTGAACTCAAGACCTCTGGAAGAGCAGCTGTTGCTCTTGACCGCTGAGCCATCTCTCTAGCCCCCTGAACAAACATTTCTTAAAAGAAGTATGTGATAGTTCAGTATACAGAAATCTATCAACCTAATCCCCTATATAAAGAAACTCAAAGAAAAAAAACACATGATCATCTCATTAGATGCCGAGAAAGCATTTGACCAAATTCAACACCCCTTCATGTTAAAAGTCCTGGAAAGATCAGGAATTCAAGGCCCATACCTAAACATAGTAAAAGTAATATACAACAAACCAGTAGTCAACATCGAACTAAATGGAGAGAAACTTGAAGCAATCCCACTAAAATTAGGGACTAGACATGGCTGCCCACTCTCTCCCTACTTATACAATATAGTACTTGAAGTCCTAGACAGAAATCAAACAACAAAAGGAGGTCAAAGGGATACAAATTGGAAAGGAAGAAGTCAAAATATCACTATTTGCAGATGATAAGATACTATACTTAAGTGACCCCAAAAGTTCCACCAGAGAACTACTAAACCTGATAAACAACTTCAGCAAAGTGTCAGGGTATAAAATTAACGAAAACAAATCAATAGCCTTCCTCAACTCAAAGGATAAACAGGTTGAAAAAGAAATTAGGGACATGACACCCTTCACAATAGTCACAAATATCATAAAACACCTCAGTGTAACTCTAACCAAGCAAGTGAAAGATCTGTATGACAAGAACTTCAAGTCTGTTAAGAAAGAAATCGAAGAAGATCTCAGAAGATGGAAAGATCTCCCATGCTCATGAATTGGCAAGCTTAATATTTTAAAAATGGCCATCATACCAAAAGTAATCTACAGATTTAATACAATCCCCATCAAAATTTCAACTCAATTCTTCATAGAGTTAGAAAGAGAAATCTGCAAATTCGTTTGAAATAACAAAAGACCCAGGATAGCGAAAAGTATCATCAACAATATAAGAACTTCTGGGGGAATCACCATCCCTGACCTCAAGCTGTATTACACAGCAATAATAATAAAAACTGTATGGTATTGGTACAGAGACAGACAGGTAGATCAATGGAATACAATTGAAGACACAAAAATTAACCCACATACTTATGGTCTCTTGGTCTTTGACAAAGGAGCTGAAACCATCCAGTGGAAAAATGATAGCATTTTCTACAAATGGTGCTGGTTCAATTGGAGGTCCGCATGTAGAAGAATGCAAACCAATCCATTTCTATCACCTTGTACAAAGCTCAAATCCAAGTGGATCAATGACCTCCACATAAAACCAGATACACTCAAACTAATAGAAGAATGAGTGGGGAGGAGCCTGGATCACATAGACACTGGGAAAAATTTCCTGAACAGAACACCAATTGCTTATGCTCTCAGATCAAGAATCGACAAATGGAATCTCATAAAATTACAATGCTTCTGTAATGCAAAGGACACTGTCCTTAGGACAAAACAGCTACCAACTGATTGGGAAAAGATCTTTACCATTCCTATATCCAGTAGAGGGCTCATGTCCAATATATACAAAGAATTCAAGAACTTAGACTCCAAAGAGCCAAATAACCCTTTTAAAAAATTGAGTACAGAGCTATACAAAGAATTCTTAACTGAGGAATATGGAATGTCTGAGAAGCACCTAAAGAAATGCTCAACATTCTTAGTCATCAGGGAAATGCAAATCAAAATAACCCTGAGATTCCACCTCATACCAGTCAGAATGGCTAAAATCAAAAACTCAGGTGACAGCAGATGGTGGTGAGGATGTGGAGAAAGAGGAACACTCCTCCACTGTTGGTGGGATTGCAGACTGGTACAACCTCTCTGGAAATCAGTCTGGAGGTTCCTCAGAAAACTGGACATTGAGGAACCAGTTATACCACTCCTGGGCATATACTCTTATGATGTTCCAACATATAACAAGACACAAGCTCCATTATGTTCATAGCAGTCTTATTTATAATAGCCAGAAGCTGAAAATAACCTAGATATCCCCCAACATAGAAATGGATACACAAAATGTGGTACATTTATTCAATGGAGTACTACTGAGCTATTAAAAACAATGACTTCATGAAATTTATAGGCAAATGGATGGAACTGGAAAATATCATCCTGAGTGAGGTAACCCAGTCACAAAAACACCACACATGGTATGCAATCACTGATAAGTAGATATTAGTCCCAAAATCTTAGATTAACCAAAATACAATCCACAGACCACATGAAGCTCATGAAGAAGAACGACCAAACTGCAGATAGATGCTTCTGTCCTTCTTAGAAGGGGGAACAACAATATTCAAAGGAGGAGATATGGAGACAAAGTTTGGAGCAGAGACTGAAGGAATGGCCATTCAGAGTCTGCCCCACCTAGGGATACAGCCCATATACTTACAGCCACCAAATCCAGACAGTCTTGTTGATGCCAAGAAGTGCACGCCAACAGGATCCCAATACAGCTGTTTCCTGATAGGCTCAGGCAGAGCATGACAAATACAGAGGCGAATGCTTGCAGCTTACCATTGAACTGAGAATTCGGTCCCCATCAGAGGAATTAGAGAAAGGATTGAAGGAGCTGAAGGGGTTTGTAACCCCATAAGAACAACAATACCAACCAACCAGAGCTCCCCGGGACTAAACCACCATCCAAAGACTACCCGTGGCCATACCCGTGGCCAGCAGAGAATGGCTGCACCAATGGGCAGAGAAGCCCTCGGTCCTGCCAAGGCTGGACCCCTCAGTGTAGGGGAATATCAGGGTGGGGAGGGAGGAAGAGGCTGGTAGTTGGGTCGGGTAACACCATCATAGAATAAAGGACAAGGGCGTTATGGAATAGGCGGTTGATGGATGGGAAACTGGGAAAGGGGATAACATATGAAATGTAAATAAAAAATTTCCAATTAAAAATAAAGAAATTTGTACTCAAAAAAGAAGTATAAATGGCCAATACATATCTTGATAATGTTTCCAGGACCTTTAATTTTCAAGTAGTGAAAGTCAAGATAGCATTACCATTACTTCTGATTCAGTAACGAAGGCTATCGTTAGGAAAACAAAGTACTGATCGCAGGCCATAGAGCAGGGAGAAACTGGTATGTTTATATAATGTTGCTAGCCATGCAAATTATTGTAGCCTCTATGAAAATAAGTAAGAACATTCAGTAAATTATTGAACAATGTAACTTCCATGAGATCCAGTTATACTGCCTCTGGGTATGTTATCAAATGATTCTACATCCGTTTTCTATAGACATAATCCTGTTACTTTTACAAGAAACAAGTTAGAGTCAAGTCCCATCAACAAATAAGTGGGTAATGAAAATCCACACACACAAACACACACACACACACACACCCACCCACACACACACACACAGAGAGAGAGAGAGAGAGAGAGAGAGAGAGCCTTTAGTGAAACATAAAGAATGAAAATAGATGGAAATAAACATTAATAAACAAGTAAAAGCCTACAGAGAGGAATCGCAAAAATCCCTGAAAGAATTCCAGGAAAACACAATCAAACAGTTGAAGGAATTAAAAATGGAAATAGAAGCAATCAAGAAAGAACACATGGAAACAACCCTGGATATAGAAAACCAAAAGAAGAGACAAGGAGCTGTAGATACAAGCTTCACCAACAGAATTCAAGAGATGGAAGAGAGAATCTCAGGAGCAGAAGATTCCATAGAAATCATTGACTCAACTGTCAAAGATAATGTAAAGCGGAAAAAGCTACTGGTCCAAAACATACAGGAAATCCAGGACTCAATGAGAAGATCAAACCTAAGGATAATAGGTATAGAAGAGAGTGAAGACTCCCAGCTCAAAGGACCAGTAAATATCTTCAACAAAATCATAGAAGATCACCATGTTAAATGAAAACTCTTGATTCAGGAAGATAAGGATGAATATTTTGTACATTGGATTTAAAGGAAAAAAGCATGGAATTAAGATAGGGACTAATCAGAAATATAAAAGAGGAGAAAGAAGAAATGTAAGAGAGTATGAGAGGAGTGAAGATGCTTCAAGAACATTACATGTGTGTATGAAAATATCATCCTGAACAACAAGGTTTGTTACAAATATTAATCAGTGAAAGGTACAAGGCTCATCTGCATATCTCAGTAGTAGACACAGAAATCAAATGTAATGCTATGCCAGCTGTATTGAGTCACACACTTCCATTCTCTGGTGATTTACCATTGTGGTGTCATGCATATAACCAGATACTGGTATGATAGTGATCTCACTGGTGTGTGATGTTAGTCCAGTTTTATTCTATCTCATAGAAGACCCCGGAGTTTTGACCCACTGCCTTCTCTTGTCTGAATCTTCCTCTGTCTCTCCACTCCTCTTCTTCTGTTTCCTACTCTGCTTTCCCTGTCATAGACTTCTTGTTTCATAAAATTGAAAAGATGGGATGTATGGCCAATCAGTTGGGAAATCATTGTGACAAATATTTCTTTAGAAACGGTTAGCATGAATATTCCGGTCTTTTAAGGATTCTTTAATTGCATTTGATCTCATTAGATAGAAGTAGAAGTCAGGGCACCTGACATGGTTTAAAAACAGCAAGGAAAACAAAATCAAACATAGTATCAAAAAATCCGGGTCTTGCTGTAGGTGGATCAGTTACATATTGTGTCCTCTCAGTTCACTTTCCAGGACCATCCATTTTTAAACTGAGCAATTAAGGTAAATTTCATAACTCAGATTGAGATTTATCTTTCCTCTAGGACTGAAAAATGTGAACTCTTATATGTTTCCTATTAGGGAAAAAGGGGGTATATTTGGGTGGAAGTTGTATATAACTCCTAACATTGTAACATTTGTGTGGTTATTAACCTTCAGCTCCTAGTTTGTTCTAATTAAATGAGCTTTGCAATCACGAGTAAATTATTTGAACTGTGAATTGTTTTTTGGGGGGAGGGGAGGAGTGTTGCAGGGGGACTGGCAAGCAAGTATTTTTTTAACTCATTCAGTTGTTTAAATATTAGAAGTAAAATATAAATTATGTAGCATCTCCGTGTGTGTGTGTGTGTGTGTGTGTGTGTGTGATAATCAGAATATATTGCATCAAAAACTTTTTTCAATAAAATATAACCAAATAATATTATGTAACATTTACAGATCATTCACTGTCTTGATTCTACTTATTCCTTGAAATCTAAGAAATCTTATGTTTCAAGTTCCCACTAGAATAGCTCATTGAACTCTGAGCCTTTAACATCCTTTAACAGCCATTTAGCCCAAAGGTCCTCACGTGCTCACAACCCTCCAGCAGAACCACATGGCCAGGTCCATCACAGTAATGACACATTTCTCTGCTATTAGCTTCTGCTCTAGCCTCATTTTGTTGCTGAGATAAAGAGCTCTGACCAAAACCAGGAAAAAGGAAAGTGTTTACTTGATTTACACTTCCAGGTCACAGAATATCATTAAAGGAAACCTGGGTAGGTACCTGAACTCAGGGCAGAAATCATGGACAATGACTTGCTTACCACTTTTGATAATTTAGCTTCTTAATGCAGCCCTGGACTACCTGGCCCCAAAACGATGCTTCTCACAGCTTGCTGATCCCTCCTGTGTCACTAATCACTATAAGCATTAAAGAAATGAAACCCTTGTAAGATGGTCTTTACTGTCCTACAAATAGTACCAGATAAAACAATATTGGAACCCTCCTATATTGTCAGTAGGCCAAGATTGAGAAGAAGAAAATATCAGTTTGTTACTCGTACTCTACATATATAGCCCGCAAATCAATAGTTCATATATAATTTGTAATACCTTTACCTTAGAGTTTTCAGTATTAATACTGTTTGTGAAGTACTAAATCTATGGTATTTCTTTATAGCAACAGAAAATAGTGTTTGTCAGGATCATAACGTGTAAATATGAAATACTTCAAAATTATATCAATGTACATGAGGAGATGATGCTGAGAATATGATTTAAGATGTCAAGATGTAAGTAAATGCAGTTAAGTAGCCTTATCAAATTGAAAAAAGTTTAAAATGATTTTTATAATGTAAGAATAATGAGTAAAAATGATCAAGTAGAAAAACTGAATCCATCATTAAAGAGGCCTTGACAAATAACTTGAGAACAATCTAGCTGTGTTACTTCTAAATGTACCTATGATCATTATACACTGATTTCTGTGCTTATAATTTATGTTCCACAGTACAAGACTTTACAGATACAGAAGTGTAGACACAAAAACATACATCTATAGTTTGCTTTCGCTTACTTTGTGAACACAGTTTGAAGTATCTTGAAGACTTGCCGACACAGCCTTTTGCTAATAGAAGATGTATTTTACTTTGTCTCTTTCATTGAGCTCTTGTAGTGGAACTCAGCAAGTTTTTCTGTGAAGATCTAATAATAAATATTTTAGGCTGTATTTAAGAAACACTACACACTATGTAGATAAATGAGTGTAGTTAGGTTCCAATAAAACCCTATTTACCAAAAACGAGTGATGTTCCAGATTTGGTCTACAAGCTACAGTTTACTACCTTGTTTGTAGATTATTTTTTGAATCAATATTAATATAAGTATACACTTTGTCCCTTTATTTTATATTGAATAATTTATTTATTTACATCTCAAATGTTATCTACTTTCCTGTTTTTCCTTCCATAAATCCCCTATCCCACCCTTCCTCCCCTGCTTCTATGAGAGTACTCCCCCATCTACCACCCACTCCCACCTCCCCACTGTTGCATTCCCCTACACTGGGGCATCAAGCCTTCCCAGGACCAAGGGTCTATTCTTTCACTGATGTCCAACAAGGCCATCCTCTGCTACATATGTGGCTGGAGCCATGGGTACCTCCATGTGTACTCTTTGGTTGTTGGGTTAGTCCCTGGGAGTTCTGGGGGGTCTGGAAGATTGACATTGTTGTTCTTCCTATGGGGTTGCAAACCCCTTCAGCTACTACCTCTGACCTTTCTCTAAGTCCTCCATTGGGGACCTCATTCTCACTTCAATGGTTTGCAGTGAGCATCTGCCTCTATATTTGTCAGGCTCTGGCAGATCCTCTCAGGAGACAGCTTTATTAGGCTGCTGTCATCAAGCACTTCAGGCATCTGCAATAGTGTCTGGGTTTGGTGTCTGCATATGGGATGGATCCCTAGGTAGGGCAGTCTCAGGATGGCCTTTCCTTCAGTCTCTGCTCCACACTTTTCTCTGAATTTCCTCCCTTGAATATTTGTTCCTCCTTCTAAGGACTGAAGGATCCACACTTTGGTCTTCCTTCTTCCTGAGGTTCACATAGTCTGTGAATTGTTTCTTGGGTATTCTGAGCATTTGGATAAATATCCACTTATCACTGAGTGCATACCATATGTGTTCTTTTGTGACTGGTGTACCTCAGGATGGTATTTTCTAATTCCATCCCTTTCCTAAGAATTTCATGAAGTCCTGTGAAGGTTCATTTCCCCAGTGTAGGGGAATGCCAGGGCGTTGAGGTGGGAGTGGATGGGTGGTTGGGTGGGAGCATCCCCATAGAATCAGGGGGAGGGGTGTGGGAGTATGGGAGAGGGAGGAAAGGGGATAACATTTGAAATGTAAATACATAAAATATCCCAGAAAAATTTATAAAATTCATGTAGTTATTGTTTTTAAATCTACCATTTTCTGTATCCATTCCTCTACTGAAGGGCATCTGGGTTCTTTCCAGTAGCCAACATCAAACTAAATAGAGAGAAACTTGAAGCAATCCCACTAAATCAGGGACTAGATAAGGCTGCCCACACTCTCCCTACTTACTCAATATAGTACTTGAAGTCCTAGTCAAAGCAATTAGACAACAAAAGGAGGTCAAAGGAATGCAAATTGAAAAGGATGAAGTCAAAATATCACCATTTGCAGATGATATTATAGTATACCTCAGTGACCCCAAAAGTTCCACAAGAGAACTTCTAAGCCTGACAAAAAAACTTCAGCAAAGTGGCTGGATTTAAAATTAACTCCTTTCCTCAAAGCATAAACAGGCTGAGAAAGAAATTAGGGAAATTACACCCTTCACAATAGTCACAAATAATATAAAATTCCTTGGTATGATTCTAACCAAGCAAGTGAAATATCTGTATGACAAGAACTTTAAGTCTCTTCAAGAAAGAAATTGAAGAAGATCTCAGAAGATGGAAAGATCTCCCATGCTCCTGGATTGTCAGGATTAATATAGTAAAAATGGCCATCTTGCTGAAAGCAATCTACAGATTCAATGCAATCCCCATCAAAATTCCAACTCAATTCTTCATAGACTTAGAAAGAGCAATTTGCAATTTGGAAAAAAAAAATCCGGGATAGTGAAAACTATTCTCAACAATAAAAGGACTTCCGAGGGAATCACCACCCTTGATCTTAAGCTTGTATTATATGAAACGGTGATTAAAAACTGTACTTTGTCCCTTTAAAATGTTACAATTGGAACCTCTTCTGCACACATAGGTTTTTTATGCTACTCCCTAAGCATGGGGTGCTGCTAATGAAGAAAGACAGCATAGGAGAAACATGTCATTCTAGATAACTCAACTACACTTGAGCATCCAGCTGAGACTTGCTGCAAAAGCAGCAAGCAGTGGCTTGTTGGACTCTGTGTGGGCTATTAGTATGAGTGGAATATAGAGCTTTGTCTTAGGACTGACTCTTTAGTCATATTTTTCCCCACTCAGTGGTGAGGTCCTATCTGATTGTCTGATTTGTATACAGCAGACAAATTGCTACTGGGTACCAAACTTCTTCTCTATGACATATCTGGTGCATCTAAATATACAGACACCTGGGACGATACTTGGTTTTCATCTTTGCTTTGTTGTTCAGGGCAAGACTCTTTTGAATAACACCTGATATTTTCTCTTTCAAATAGAACCCACAAATCTATCAAATCAAAATCTCTACCAAGTCCAATGTGCTTTAACAACAATCCAGGATATTTTTATGTGCGCAAAAATTTTATAAGCATTGTTCCTGACTGTCCTGTATAATTTCAAAGTTCTCATGAATTTTGGGGATATAGCAGAATAAAGTTTTATTTGCAGCGAAGTTTCAGTCAGCGCTAGTTAGAGGCCTCTTCTTGAGCTTCTTCCTGCTTCTTGAATCTTTATGCATTTGATCCCTGAGACATTGATATTTGATCATCATGAAAAGACAGTAGATGATGAAGCAAAGGTTTAAGGTTAAGTTTAAACCACACACACACACACACACACACACACACACACACACACACACACACACACACACACTGGATTTGCCCATAAGCCATGGGAATAAACTGAGTCACATTTTTACCAATACAATTGCCAGGGCAGCTGCAAAGCAGAGAGGAACTGCAGGGTTTCATGAGCATCCACATGAAGCTCTGCCATTCACCCATTGATCTTCCCTTTGATCACTTTTTTACTCACTGAACTTGCAGTAAATATGTCAGCCCGTCTGCATGTCTGACGCTGATATTCTTGTTATTTTCCACACCCAAGAATACTTAAAGGTTAATTCTAACTCAAATATATTTTGCATTTTATTTTGAAAAGTAGCTTTAACAAGTTGCATTTTGATTGCTTGTAACAATATTAACTTTTAGAATTTGCATGCTCACATTATAGAGCTGGGATAGGCCCTAATTTAAAAATTATTTGAGAATTTGTTCATATCATGATGGCATTATTTGATAGAATTTTAAATTCTACTTTTAGTGTAACTTGCTGGAGGGGTTTCTCCTGTATCTATCAGGGCTTCCCTCATTGTGTAGATGGTTATAGTCCCTAAGATTATATTGATTTTGAATATGATCAAAGTGATTTAGAACGTATTATCGGTTCAAATATGTCCCCATTTGTTTTTGTCATTTTTCACCTTTTGGCATCCTTAAAAGCCTTCCACACAACATCATGAGATTAATCTGTGTTCTACAAGAGCAATAATTGAAGGAGAAGAAAATATGAGCTTCCAGATCTTCTGGTGGATACTGGTGATCTAATAAACCCAAGCAGAGGAGAACATTCTTTTAAAAGAGTCGTAATGGCTGGTTTTATGACGGGCTAAAAGACAAAAGTGATGGCGTTGATACGGGAGCCCTTCAATAAGCCACCATGCAATTTGAGAGCAGTTGGCCAGAGGGACACTTCTGAGAAATAGGCTCCTTTAGTTCTGTCATTCTGGGACAAGGGTGGTTATTTGATCCAATCTCATAGCCAGAATGACTCACTGCCATTTCTGTTGAACCCGTGCCTCCAAAGCAGGGTCCATTAAAGAGGCCCTCAGTTATCAGAAAAACTCACACCTATGCTAGACATCCTCACTCTGACACCTTTTGTTCTATATATTGTATGGAATGTATAATGTGATGAAATCCTGTATTAAATTACTCCAAGCCACTTTCCTACCATCAGAGTAGCCCGAGAACCCAGGCTGAAGACAGATAATCCTGAAGCAGCTTCTGCATCCTTTCTGGTGGAACATTTTCTTCCTGTATCTATACTTGAAAAGACTGTCAGAGCAATATCACTTGTCTTGTTTTACCTCTGCTCCATTGACCGGATTCTCATGCCAGTTCTCTTCTTCAAAGTAGAGTGACAGGGTCCCAATCCTGAGTAGATGGAAGTGAACTATGAAATTTAATTGTTAATCTATATATTATTATACCGTTAAGTGCTAAGCTAATTTCTACATTATCATTTATAGTTTTTTTTCAACTAAGTTATCAGAGAGATAACTTGTGGCTCAGGTCAATAATTCCAGCTACTCCAGAGGCTAAGATCAGAATTAACAAGGTTCAAGCCCAGCCTGTGCTACAGTGCAAGTTCAAAGCCAACCTGGGCAACTAAGTGAGACCATGTTTTGAAATTAAAAAAGAAAAAGAAGACTTATATCTATTTGATTGTGAAGTGCTTCCCTAGCAGGTGAAAATTCCTGGGTTCAACCCCCAGTTCATTTTCAACATAGATTTAAAAAAAATCAATGGCTTCAAAGAATGCTTCACACTGAAATAAGGAACTGAGTCTTAACTAACTGCAGCTATGTAACTAAAAACATGAATTATAAGTTGATGAAAGTTATGCATCTATGTGTTAGTTTCTCCATGAGACAATGTATGGTTTCCTATTTTTTAATCCTCAAAGGAAATCATTAGTTTAGATTTTATTTACATTCTTAACAGTCATTTAACATAACTTTGTCTTAGTCCGACTTTTACTGCAGTGAACAGACACCATGACCAAGTCAACTCTTATAATGATGATGTTTAATTGGGGCTGGTTTACAGGTTCAGAAATTTAGTCCATTATCATCAAGGTGGGAGCATGGCAACATCCAGTCAGGCATGGTGCAGGAGGTGCTGAGAGTTCTACATCTTCATCTGAAGGCTGCTAAAAAGAAGGCTGACTTCTCGGCTGCTAGGACAAGGGTATTAAAGCCCATGCCTCAGTGACACACCTACTCTAACAAGGCCACACTTCCTATAAGTGCCACTCCCTGGGCCAAGCATAAACAATCCATCACATTGTGTATGTAACAATCACTTACAATCTTAAAACTCGCAATGTTTCATTTGTTAACAAAGCATCTTCCAAACAGCTAGTTATTCCTACTGAAGAATCCATCTTGAAACTCTTCTCATTGTAGAGCTCAGTCTCTCTCACCTCCACCCCCACCCCAAGGCTGTCTGGAATATGTTTATTATCAGTTTTGACTTCACGCAAGGCAAAGACCAAGTCTTGGTGTATCTGACTGCAGAATGGCTGCCTTTTCCCCTGTAGGATAATGCCTAGGAAAACAAATGTTTTCCCAACAACAATGGAAAGTTCTGGGGCTCTCTCAGAACATGCTGCATGAATTATGCAGTCAGAGTATGTGTGGGAATCGGGTGCTACTCCTCCCTCTTTCTTCAAGTCTAATATAGATGTCTCTCACAGGGGTATTTTCTCTAAGAACTAGTTGCTCACGTGACCTCCAAGAGATAGTAGGTCTCCTGGAATCTTAGAAGGGGATGAGTGATTAAAGGATTGCTTGTGGGGTAGGGTTGAGTATAAGTTACAAGCCTATTTTCCATTAGAAATTGAGAGGAGCAAGGACATTAGACACAGATTCTACTTGATATATGGAGGAGTTGCCTACACAAACCCCTCCAGAAGCTGAAAATACACATGTAAGCCGAAATTAGTACACATAACTACTGAACATCATAGCTCAAGGAAGCTGGCCCGAAACATGCTTAGAATACTCACATTAGCCCAAGATAAGCCAAAATCATTAAACGAATTTAAACACCTACCTTATGACACAGTGCCAACAGCACATGTAGGTCATTGAAATATTCGAACCCAGAAAACAGCAGAGGGCAGTGTAGATAATGGGTTTGGCAGGCAGCCTGAGTTCCCGGAAGCCTCAGCTGGCTAGTACTATACAGGGCCACCAAAACTTGTTCCACTCAGATTCCTGTTTTCCCAAGGAGGAGAGGAACAACTTCAACTGCTGCGGGTAGCCAGCTCCAGCATTCTGGTTCTCTTTAGCAGGGACACAACTTGGTCTTGAGAGGGATTAGGGTTGCTTTCTATAATGATACACATCTATTTTGTCTTTAAGTTACTCAAAGGCTAGAGGCTGCGGGCCTCTTGACCTATAGGCATTTGTTGCTAACAGCAGTTGTGGGAGGTTAGGTAAAGGATTTATAATTAGCACTCCTTTCCCTTCCCTAACCAGGCTGCCAGGAGCCCCTGACTGACTTGTCTGGTTAACCCTTTGTGAATCAGAGAAGAAGGAAAGGAAAAGAATTAAAATGCTTTATACAGGCAAATATGCACAGACACATACACATCCGTACATTCATTTACACTTTCATTCACATTCTCATTTACACATTAATACATTTCACATTTTTGTTGGGCCCAATCCCTTGTCTCATACAAGTATTCATACATGCTTACATGAATACACATACACCTATACATGTATATACAGACAGACGTGTGTGTGTGTGTGTGTGTGTGTGTGTGTGTGTGTGTATGGATGAGGCAGAACTCCCCAAGCCAAACCATCTAACCACTTTATTTCTTTTCTCTGGCCTATTTATACCATTTTAGACAAACTATTCTTTAAAAAGTTACCTCAGAGATAAAATGTTACATAAAATGGGAGTTACAGAAGGATGTTGATATTAAGTTCAAAGTAGTGTTTCATTCTAATATGCTTGTAATAAGTTCAAAGCAACAGGTTTTACATGGCCTTGCCTTTTCATAGTGTACTCCTACAGCTTTATCCTTGGACCTAAGTGTTTTTCCTTGAACACAAATTTGTCCCAAGTCTATTTATTTCTTATCTCAGATAGGGTTTTACTGTTGTGAACAGATACCATGACCAAAGCAATTCTTATAAGGATGACATTTAATTGGGTCTGGCTTACAGGTTCAGAGATTCAATCCATTATCATCAAGGCAGGAATGTGGCAGCATCCAGGCAGGCCTGGTGCAGGAGGAGCTGAGAGTTCTACATCTTCATCTGAAGGCTGCTAGGAGAATACTGACCTCCAGGCAGCTCGTTTGAGGGTCTGAAAGCCCACATCCACAGTGACACAGCTACTCCAACAACACCTCCAAATAGTGTCACTCCCTGGGCCAGGCATATTCAAACCATGACATTTTTCTTTAGTATAATTATGAAAGCTCATTGCATTTTTTAATATGCAACTTTTACATGCACATTCTATTCTTGATTCTAACTTTATTACATCTTTCTAGCAAGAAAACTAAGACCCTCTCTTAAAACATTTTTCCTAAAATTATTTTAATCAAATCAAGAATTCTATAGAATTATTAATTCATCTAAACAGCATTAACTCATGAAAATTCATCTTAAGTTGATCTACAGGAAATCTGATCAATAAAATGTGCTAATATCAAAACATTATTATATTAATTTAATAATGTCAGGAAAGGCATATCAGCTGTAAGAAGCAATCCTGAGATAAAGTCTTTTTGGGAAATAGAGTTCACTTATCATAGACCATGCAAACATACTGGGTCACCTCCAAGAGGCCACCTGCTAGCCTTAGTGTCTTCCAGATGGCTCTTGACAAAATGCAAAGAATGCTTTCTGCTGAATGGTATAACTCTTATAACATTGTAAGGATCTGCTTGTAGTTTCTGGGGAAGTGGTTGAGGGAAGCAATCGCTTGAAGTCAATAAAATTTTTTTCTTATGAGTGAATTGTATTTTGTATTTTTCAGCTAGTTTTTAATTAAACTGTACTAAAATTTAATCAATGAGAGCAGGGAGCATGTGAAGAAAAGAAGAAAGCTAAACAGAGGATGTTCCATTCATTGAAAATCCAGACAAGGTATTTAATTCCTGAAATCTAGTTTATAGATCTCAGACTATCCAGAGGAAGAAAGAGCCTTGAGGGTACCACAGAAGCATCAGTATTCCTTCTCATACAAAGAAGCCAAAGAAAAGCAGACTGAGGACTTCTAACAGATGCACGTTTTCACCTATCTTCACAGAAATTGAATCAAATAATTATTCTCTAGGTATCTGTCTTTTTGTGCCATGTGCTATGTTTGTGAAATTTTTCCATGATCCCCACCCCTCTCTGATGAATATCTGCTTAATTATATCTTGAAATTTTATGTCATCTCATGAAGTCACATTCTAAATATTCTTGAACACTTCCTTTCATGTTGTATGGATCTGTGATTATCTTGGTCAGAGGCACCTTGTGGTGGTTTGAATAGGAATGGTTCCATAGACACCCATAGTTGAATGCTTAGTAACCAGGGAGTGGACTGTTTTTATAGGGTTAGAATGATTAGGAGGTGTGGTTTTGTTGGAGGAAGTGTGTCACTAGGGGTGGGCATTGAGGTTTCAAAGGTCCATACCAGGCCCAGAGTTGGTTTTTCTGCGTATGGATCAGGATGCAGCTCTTGGTTACTATTCCAGCAGTTGCCTGCATGCCAACATGCTTCTCTCTCCGATGTTAATAGACTAAATCTTTGAAACTGTAAGCAAGCCTCTAATTAAATATCTTCTTTTATAAGAGGTGCCTTGGTCATGATGTCTCTTCAAAGCAATAGAACAGCGACTAAGACACATCTCATATTTTTATTTAGGGCACAAATAATTGGCAAAATTGGCAAGTTTTCTCCATTTTTAGCTTCTAATGGTAGGGCACCTTAAAGAAACAAAGACCATGACACAGAATTCCATGACAGATGAAGTTCTTAAATCAGATTTAATTAGCAGCTTTCTCCATGTGTCTTGCTGCTTACCCCAAATACCTAATAAGCTATAAACACACAAAGTGAAAGGAAGGAGGACGTAATACTTTACCCAGCAGACTGACTTATCTGAATATGAGACTTGCTTTCCTTAGTAAGTTCTTATAACTTCTCACTGACTAACTTTATGCTGCGTCGTTTTAAATGCCCAGTGGAATGATGGATTGATCCCCGATGTTATCTCATAATTCTATATAGAAAGTAAAATAACTCTTAAATATAACATGTATTCATTTTATCATGTGTGTGTGTGTGTGTGTGCGCGCGCGTGTGTGTGTGTGTGCGCGCGCGCGTGTGTGTGTGTATGTGTGTGTGTGCGTTCGTGTGTGCTCATTTGGGGACTAGAGATCACCATATGTGAATCTTTGTACCTTTTTTTGGTTGTTTTTGTTTTTGTTTGTTTGTGTTTTATATAACTGAACTTGGAACTCATGGATATCTAGATTGGCTGGCTAGCCAGTGTGAATTCTGTCAACATGGGTGCTTAGATTTTCATAAAAGTTCCAGGGACATGAAAGCAGGTCGTTATGCTTGTTCAGCAGACAATTTACCCACTGAACCATTCCCCTAAAACTATTCATTCTTTTAAACAAATCTTATAAAGAAAATAAGTCTCCATGTGTATTATATTTTACTCCTTTGAACAATAGCAGATATAAAGATGGGAGGATTGGTGAGATGAAGAGCTGGAGGGGAGGTAAATCCAAAGGTTATTAGAAGACAGTGTGTGGAATTCTATTACTCTATAAGCTAGTTGAACTATATATTTAAAATTATGTAGGAAGGTACCCTACTAAGGTGGATAATGTCAATCCTAGAAGCCATAATAATCAAACAAAATTCCCAGTGCCATGTGTAAGATACTACTCTGTGAGTTGTTGGTAAGGAAGGCTCCAGAAATCTCCAAAGCAATGCGGGATATTGTTCTTTTTCTTTGTTGCCCATCTGAGCTGGAACATAAGATCCTACTGTTGCAGACAACATGTTGGTTGAAGGACATACAGAAACCAGGGTGGAAGCTTTGTCCTTGATGTCTAGCATACACAGTGCTGGGAAAGATGTTGGGAGAGAAAAGACATCAACAGAATTACTCAGCTATGAACCAAGTGAGTTGCAATATGACCTTGCTAGACAAGATGTACTGACTGGTATTCTTATAGCATGGCTGTTATGCAGATTTAAGCCCTGTTCTCCAGGAGAGAACTCATGACTAGTACTGCCAGATACATCATAGGTCCTAGGAGCAAACTTAACTATTGTCTTTCCAAATTGGCATGGCATCAACCTACCTTCTACAAATTTGTTTATTGTTTATAGATATGTACTACTTTCTCTTTGCAGTGATCAGCATGGAACAAATATACTCATTGCTGCTCTAGCAGTTAATAATAGGTTGAGTGCTCAGATTTATACAGGATATTTACAAAATATGAAAGAGACGGGAAGATTTTATGCGGTGCTGTAGTGAGGAAGCACACTGTAACCTCTTTTCTGTGTGAAGTGGAGTGTGTTAAAAGTGAAAGTTTGACCACTTTCTTGCTGAAACCTCCTAAGTACATGGACCTCTTCAAATTCTGTCTCTAGTAAGGTTATGTTTCACTGGGAATTTGGAATTTTTTGCTTAAGTAATTTAAACGCCATTTTTCTTCATTTTTACAATTATGGGTGAAATAGCTCTTTTCAATGACATAAGAACAAGATATAAGAGTTTTAACCTAAGTAGAGATAATAGGAACTCACACTGAGATAGCAAAGCAAATGTGAATTAGTCAGTTATTAGCTCCTGGGATCCCACAGCCTGGTTTTATCTATCCGTAGTTCAGTCTCCTGTTAGGCGCAGCAATTCCTCAGAGCCCAAATGTACACTTTACTCAAGAAACAATTGAATTTGCATAAAGTGTAACAATGGGCCTTTCCTCTAACAGTCTCACTAGGGCGCCAGTGCCTGAGCTCAAAGGACTGGTGAGCAGTAGCCTTTATGACAAGTTTGGGCACGTTCATTTCTACAGCACAGTAGAGTCGAGTAGATGCAAAACAGATTACAGATCTCACAAATAGTACAATATAATGTGATATTATATAGGAAATTGCACATACTGTCCTGGAATTTATATTTCCACATGCATAGAAAAGTTGGAGGCAGGAAGAAAGGAAGAAAGGAAGGAGAGAAGGAAGGAAGGAAGGAAGGGAGGGAGGGAGGGAGAGAGGGGAAGAAAAATGAAGTGAAGGGGAAAGTGAGAAAGGCCACAAATTTCTAACACAGGTTTCTGACACAATCCAAAATTCACAGAACTAAGCTTGCTGTACTAGTATGATTTTAGTGTCATGTACAGTCAAGGAGTGAGTGAATGGATGGTAAATCTCAGTTGTCCGATCAAACCCTGTCAAAATCATCTACCATCATAACAAAGAATAAAACTTCAATCTGTGGCTGCTCTGGGAAGGAGCATCAGTTTTCTTTAGGTATGATACCCCTGGGAGGCAACCTATGTTCTAGTGGCAAGTACTCCAGCCTTATGCATGTGGGTGGTCCTAAGTGAACTCAGTGTGTTTAACAATTGCAACCACAACAAAGCAAAAGAAAACCAAGAACATACAAAGTTAGAGAGAAGTTTCTGTTAGGCCACAGAGGAGGAATTAGAATGGGAGGTAGATTAGATCAAATTCACACACACACACACACACACACACACACACACACACCAATAAAGAATCTAAGAAGAAAATGTTCAATTTTTAAAAAGGCAACAACAGGCTTCTCTTCCTTTTGTCAATAAAATATTCACAGGGAAAACCAAACAACTTTCCTAATTATAAACTTATTGATATATTCTGGACCCAGTTAATGAGAAAAATAAGTAGAAGAAATAAAAATGTTTCTATATCTTCCATAGATTAGATTGAAGAGCCTTAGATGATAAGGTAATAGTTGGGGGCGGGGGCTCTGAAAGTCAAGCAGACTTGAGTACACTGAGTTCAGACCAAAATTCAGTGGGTGGCCACTGTTGTTTTATCTGACTTGTGCTGTGTTTCACAGCTCCTGCATAGACATGCATATGCTGTGGGGCTCTATGGATATGAGACTCTTGGATCAGATCATCTGGAAAGATCCTGGCACAACTTTCTGTTTCTTGCCTGTACCCTAGAAAAGTTTTAGAAATGGAAGTTCTGTCCTATGGCAGGCAAAAATGGTGGCCAATCGTGAGTAGTTCAGGCGTCAGAGGCTGTAGATTTTTTTCTAATTCTTTTCTTCTGCCAATTTGCTCCCAGGTAGATGGGTCTGATTTAACTGTAGTAGGAGCATGGGATCCCACTCTGGTGAAACTGAGATACCCACATCTTAGGAGGTTAGAATGCACTGCACAGTGTTTGCAGAAGACCCAGTAGTCCTGTATAAAAGGCCAAATACTCAGATTCTTTAACTCAAAAAAAGTGAATGTAAATGTATAGGAGTTTCACTATATGTTTAAAACAATTTAATTATATAATCAGGTATTTTGTGTTAAAAACAAACATGTCAACTCAAATTGTGTCAACCATTCATGGAATCATCAAAATTAAAGAAGCTAAAATCCTTATGAAGTAGTAGCATATAAAAAAAAACTGCTTTCAGGTTGGATTTGAGATATTAATAAAATAATTGAGCAATAAGAGATTTTTTTAAGAATTTGTGAGTTCTGTAATTTATTACATGATTGACCAATGGTTTTTTAAAATATTTCATCATGGCTTCCTTCTTATTTCGAGTTTAGTATTTGGCCTACAGGTAACTTTTAATAAAAAATGCTAATTTATATGTTAGCAAAGGCATCATAAATATTTTTAAACCCAAAAAACAAAATAATAAGTCAGTGTGCAACCACACCAAACTTGTTGGCATAAATATCAATATTCCTGATGTTTTCCACAGCTAAGATTGGGGAATATCTTCTAAGAAAACAGATAAAGCGTGTCTTTGTTTTTTGATCCTGAAGTGCCAAGTAACAGTCTTCTTTTTCCTGTTTTAATTTGGATGAGAAGCTTCTTAGGTATAAAACAGGCTGGAAAAGTTCTTGGAGTAGAAGCCATCAAATGGTCTGCATAGCTAAAGTCTTTGGACTATGTTTTTTTTTTTTTAAATTACACAGAGCCATGCGCATGTCTTCTGGCTGAGGGTGGTAAATGATGTGAATGACAAAAGCCTGGTGTGTTTGTCCCAGTCATGTTCTCTGGTGTGGATGGAGTATGCTGGAACGTTGAAGACACAAATAACACCCCGGGCTTCATTAAGTAGTGCCTGTATGGACCTCTGTGCAAGGCACTGGCCAAGTCCTTTGCATTCAGAGAATTGATCAAACTTGTGGTTCTTTGGGAGTGGCAACTATAATGTGGATAATTTGAAAGCTATAACAAAGCAACAAATTAAATGATAGGGAAACATCAGTAATCAGGTAGGTATCATTTCCCAGGATTTGGCTAAGGTTAAAGTCAGCAATGACAAAAGTTGTTGACTTCAGGTTTTCCCTAAAGCACTGGTAGAGGGTGGTTCGGATGAAGATGCTAGATTCCAGACAAGCTTTCAGTTATTTGGGAGAGATGCTATTTCAGATGTTCTGGAAACTACTCAGAGTGAAGACGAGGAAGATCCTTACTGTATTCATAAAGACTATAGATGTGAAACAAAGGTGTTTAGTTATTTGGTCATTTGGATATATGCAGTTTTTTCAGCAAATTTGAGAATTAAGGTGGCTTCTAATTGTCCAGTTTGAGACAGTGATCAAATTTGGCTGCTGTTGATTTAGGTACAACACTGTATGCATGTTCAAGGACACCAAATTGCAATTTAATGACACAGAAGTGATGACTAAAAGGCACATTCTTTGTCTTATGCATATGTTGTTCTGGACGCTGAGGCACAGAAAAAAAATGTTACTAGTGCATCCTTATCTTGCCTCCAGCTTTATGTGTATGGAAGTCAGATTCACTAGAAATCCTCAGTGCAAACCCATCCTACCACTAGAAAACAATTCCATCACAGTAACACTATGTAAACTCCTCTCCTAATGTTAGAAAACAATTCCAACATAATAACACTATGTAAACTCTTAGCAACTGATGCTATCTAATATTTCCAAATCACAAAGCTTGAATTCAAGAACCCATTGGTTGTCTCAGTGACTCCGGCACAAATGTGAAGCTACAGCATTTGTGGCCAATAATAACCAGACACACAGTCTTTGGATAGTGCTATTATAGATCAACCAAACCAGAAAATTGGAGTTTCTCAACCAAAGTTAACTCACATTCCAATTGAATAATTTAGAATGAGCTGAGAGTTTAGAAATTTAAAAGTAAATTTCTCCATGTGTAAGACGCAAGGCTGTAGATTCAGAACACTGGTGGAACCGAAGGTCTTCATGAAAAAAATCCAGTTTTAGGTCTGAGATTTTTTTTTTGTACTTTTCTTTTTTATTTTTTATTAGATATATTTCTTTACTTATATTTCTTTTTTTTTAAATTTGAAACACATTTTAAAAATTTATTACAAATAATTGATAGTCACAACTTTTCAGGTAAGAGGACTATAGCACGTCAAATTATGAAATGCAAAACCAATGATGGAAATTCAAACTGGTGAACAAATAAGTATATATATTATATATATATATATATTTATATGCATATACAAATATATGCAAAGCTTTCTGAAGGAATATCATGATATCAGAGCAAGTAATCCTGAAGATGTTTATAAAAAAGTAGGCAAATTAATGACAGAGAACAAGGTCAAACTTATGGCTTTATGGCTTTTCTGCTTCCAGTCAAACCTATTCTAAGCTCATGTGTGCTATTGCCCTTTACATTTTTAAATTAAAATGAATAATTATTCAAAATACTTTAATTTAAATATAATTTAACATATTTCTGCATTCCCAAGTCCTTTCAGATCTTTTGCAAGGCAAGTTTTAACTATTTACATATAAATATTCTTTTTTTATATATATATGGCTAGAGTTTATTATAGAACAAAACCACACATCATTGCGAGCAAGGGAAAAAGGCACACTTCATATGACATGGCAAGACCAGGCTGCATATTGACCTCAGTCATGTCGCTCATGGATCCTAAATTTAGCCAGTGAAAAAAATATTTCATTAGGTATAAGGTACATCTTATATTTCCTTTTTGTAGTTCTAAATATTTTATTTTTATTATTAATCTTTAATCTTTTTTTGCAGTCCAGTCGTTATCCCCCTCCTGGTTTGCCCTCTGACTGTTCCTCATCCCACCCCATCCCCTTCTGCAAGTAGATGTCACCCATCCCCATCCCAGCAGACCTCCACACTCCCTGGGGCCTCAAGTCTCTCCAGGGTTAGGTTCCTCTTCTCTCACTGAGGCCAGACCAGACAGTCCTCTGCTGTATATATTTCTATAGTACTTTTTCTTGTATCTGACCTGAGCCATCACGAGATACAGCACTTTTTCTAATAATGGGTTTCATTATGATGTCTTCTTACACCTTTAATTTTTTTTTAATTTAGAGAATACTTTATTAGTTTTTGTAATCAAACCCACGTATATAAGACCTTACATATTTAATACAGTGTGTTACCCCTGTACAAATGGAAAAAACTTAAGTTCAACATTTCTAGACCAATATGGCTGTTAATTTCTGTACAGTGCCAACTCAACACAGTAAACGGGGATACTTTTTTCGAAAATTGACAGCACAGGTAAAGTTTCAAAAAATTCAAATTATATATCTGTATATATATATTTATATTTATATAAAAAGACCAATAATAGCAGTGTGTTATGCATCAACAGCAGCAACAGCTTTTCCAGGTTCTGCAGTCATCTGAACAAAACTGTAGAGACATCCAGCACACTCCATTAAAAAAAAAAAGTAAAAAAACAAAACCCGAGAAAACAGCACAGTTCTGTTACTCTTGTGGTACCTGGCACCATTTTTTTTTAAATTAGCTTCTCAATCATCATCTGGAAAGAAAACATTCTGAGCAACATCATTAAAAACAGCTCTGATAAAGCACGGTCACTACTACGTATCATAAAGCAGGTACAAGCTATTTTACATCCACAGAGGTATGATACAGTACTGTCCTACATCTATAATACTAGAGGATACAATTTAAAAGGCATTATTTGAGACTTGATTCTACTTTTCCAGCAGAGGGCCCAAAGGATGGTGTGACACAGCTTTGTAAAGAAACATACTCTAGACAGGATTTCCTTTCACTAGTGGCACAGTTCTAAGGATTCATTCTCTCCATGAATGTCAGCTAAAACCGTTATTGAAAAAATGAAATATCCCTAGAACAAAACCGTATAACCACTGGATTCACATGAAGATGACCTAGTGGAGACAAGCTGGACCTCACCTTACCAACAAGCTATCAAATCTGTTATGTTTAAACAGTGAGACCTCCAAGGAAGGAGATGCCAAGTAGTGCTTCAAAGCTTCGGACCACAATCAAACACAGCATCCTTTTCAACAGAAGCAGAAGCTCATCTGAATATGCTCATGGATGCTGACATCAACATTTAATCATCTCCTCACTCATCCAGGAAGAGGGGGAGATCAGTTACTACTGTACTTTATTGTGTTCAACCAAATCACCATGTTACAAAAATAGCAAGCTGCCATAATAAAAAATAAGGCTCCTCTATCCAGCACCAGATAGCATCATTTTACTTTCAAGCCTAGAAATTGCACACTTGTATATAAACCAACCGAAGATGAGGATTGAGAGTTCATCTTGGTGGATTTTTCCTTTGATGAATATGAAGTGTCCTTCCTTATCTTTTTTGATGACTTTTAATTGAAAATTGATTTTATTTGATATTAGAATGGTTACTCCAGCTTGCTTCTTCTGACCATTTGCTTGGAAAGTTGTTTTCCAGCCTTTCACTCTGAGGTAGTGTCTGTCTTTGTCTCTGAGGTGTGTTTCCTGTAGGCAGCAGAATGCAGGGTCCTCATTGTATATCCAGTTTGTTAATCTATGTCTTTTTATTGGGGAGTTGAGGCCATTGATGTTGAGAGATATTAAGGAATAGTGATTATTGCTTCCTGTTATATTCATATTTGGATGTGAGGTTATGTTTGTGTGCTTTCATTCTCTTTGTTTTGTTGCCAAGACAATTAGTTTCTTGCTTCTTCTAGGGTATAGCTTGCTTCCTTATGTTGGGCTTTACCCTTTATTATCCTTTGTAGTGCTAGATTTGTAGAAAGATATTGTGTAAATTTGGTTTTGTCATGGAATATCTTGGTTTCTCCATCTATGTTAATTGAGAGTTTTGCAGGATACAGTAACCTGGGCTGGCATTTGTGTTCTCTTAGGGTCTGTATGACATCTGTCCAGGATCTTCTGGCCTTCATAGTTTCTGGCGAAAAGTCTGGTGTGATTCTGATAGGTCTGCCTTTATATGTTACTTGACCTTTTTCCCTTACTGCTTTTAGTATTCTTTCTTTATTTTGTGCGTTTGGTGTTTTGACTATTATGTGACGGGAGGTGTTTCTTTTCTGGTCCAATCTATTTGGAGTTCTGTAGGCTTCTTGTATGCCTATGGGTATCTCTTTTTTTAGGTTAGGGAAGTTTTCTTCTATGATTTTGTTGAAGATATTTACTGGTCCTTTGAGCTGGTAGTCTTCACTCTCTTCTATACCTATTATCCTTAGGTTTGATCTTCTCATTGAGTCCTGGATTTCCTGTATGTTTTGGACCAGTAGCTTTTTCTGCTTTACATTATCTTTGACAGTTGAGTCAATGATTTCTATGGAATCTTCTGCTCCTGAGATTCTCTCTTCCATCTCTTGTATTCTGTTGGTGAAGCTTGAATCTACAGCTCCTTGTCTTTTCTTTTGATTTTCTATGTCCAGGGTTGTTTCCATGTGTTCTTTCTTGATTGCTTCTATTTCCATTTTTAATTCCTTCAACTGTTTGATTGTGTTTTCCTGGAATTCTTTCAGGGATTTTTGCGATTCCTCTCTGTAGGCTTCTACTTGTTCTCTAAGGGAGTTCTTTATGTCTTTCTTGAAGTCCTCCAGCATCATGATCAAATATGATTTTGAAACTAGATCTTGCTTTTCTGGTGTGTTTGGATATTCCATGTTTGCTTTGGTGGGAGAATTGGGCTCTGATGATGCCATGTAGTCTTGGTTTCTGTTGCTTGGGTTCCTGCGCTTGCCTCTCGCCATCAGATTATCTCTAGTGTTACTTTGTTCTGCTATTTCTGACCGTGGCTAGACTGTCCTATAAGCCTGTGTGTCAGGAGTGCTGTAGACCTGTTTTCCTGTTTTCTTTCAGCCAGTTATGGGGACAGAGTGTTCTGCTTTCGGGCGTGTAGTTTTTCCTCTCTACAGGTCTTCAGCTGTTCCTGTGGGCCTGTGTCTTGAGTTCACCAGGCAGGTTTCTTGCAGGGGAAAAGTTGGTCCTACCTGTGGTTCCAAGGCTCAAGTTTGCTCGTGGGGTACTGCCTAAGTCCTCTCCGCGGCGGCAGCAACTGGGAAGATCTGCGCTGCTCTTTCCGGGAGCCTCCGTGCACCAGGGTTCCAGATGACGTTTGGTGTTTTCCTCTGGCGTCTGGATGTGCACAGAGTGCAGTCTCTTCTGGTTTCCCAGGCGTGTCTGCCTCTGAAGGTTTAGCTCTCCCTCCCACGGGATTTGGGTGCAGAGAACTGTTTATCTGGTCTGTTTCCTTCAGGTTCCAGCGGTGTCTCAGGCGCAGGGGTCCTGCCACTCCTGGGCCCTCCGCTACGGGAACCCAGAGGCCTTATACAGTTGCCTCTTGGGCCAGGGATGTGGGCAGGGGTGGGCAGTGTTGGTGGTCTCCTCCGCTCTGCAGCCTCAGGAGTGCCCACCTGATCAGGCGGTGAGGTCTCTCTCCCACGGGGTTTGGGAGCAGAGAGCTGCTGCGGGCCGGGATCCACGGGTCAGGTCTGAGATTTTTAATCAGTGCAATTTGCTGTCACAATTAAATGGAAAGGGAAAACTGCACGATCATATACTAAAATCAGAAAAAAAGTATTAAATTCATTCTTAGATTTTTGGCATAATATGGATCTTCTTTATGCCACTAGCAAAGAGCGTCTTGGAAAAATCACAACCTGCGTGACGTTTACTGGTATGCGGCTGATTGCTTATTGCTTACGAGAAGGAAGAAAGTGATAGCCACTCTTGTCCCTTGTATTTCACATTATAATGGAAGGTCTAGACCATAGATTAAGGCAAGAAAGTAAATGAATTTAAATCACTCAACTTTATAAGAAGGGAGTCAAATGATCTTTGTTTGCCATGGCAGGATGATCTTTGTAGGAAATATCATGGATTCTGAAAAACCAGCTGTACAAGAAGGGTTATCAGTATCTGACCTTAACTGCCTTTGCTAGCAATGGACAAGATGAGGCAGTATGAATGGAATACTTATCACTCAATAAGCCCAAATGTATGGGAATCCTATACACTGAAAGCCACACAAACTTGCCAATAGTAGTTAAGACTCCCTAAAGAGAGACACATGGTGATCATTGGAGTGATTCAAATGATTATAGCGACCTCATTTCTCCCTAAGAGACTTACTGATTTAAAGTGATTCCAGTCAATATCCAAGTGGACAGTTTTGGAAAGTGATAAGCTTATTCTAAATATGCATAAGAAATTTAAAGACAATACAAAAAGAGAAAAATAAGAAAAAAACTGTTTTGCTTTTTAAAAAAGAGTCTAAAGCTATATAAATATAAAATAGTCAAGAAAATATGGCTTAAATATAAAATAGACAGATTTAGTGAAGTAGAACTGAGAGGCAGAATAGATCAACACATATATACAGTGGGATTTTGCAAATGGGCAAAAGCAATCCAAAGGAGAAATGACAGTTTTTCTACTAAATTATGCTGAGCAATTGAAATGGCATATACAAAATCATTAGATTCAATCGAACCTTTCAGCATGGATAAAAATTAAGTGAAAATGATCCACAGTAGACAACCGCACTGTGCGTTTAAAGACCTAATCCATTCCTCGGACTGTGATGGCAGCAGACTCAATCCTGCTTGAGATATCACAGCTTAATTCAGTCTCTTTTTCTGCCCAATCCTGCTGAATTTACTCCTGGAGTAACCTATGAAAGACTGTCTAAGGAACTTTTTGCCGAAGAAATGTCTATCTGAATTTTAGAATCACGTATCTCAAAAAACCCAACCTAAAATATCAAACTGCATATTTGTGAAAATGAGGCGACTGTGCTGGTCTATGCAGGGTTGTGGGAGCAATATGATTAACAAAAAACTGAGTAACTCTGGGTGGTTTGGCAAACTAAGAAAGAACCATTTCCTAACTTATAGTTCTGTCTTAAGAAAGTTATACATCACTCAAATAGTAAGGAAATGGTTGATTTGGGGTTAATAAAACCACTTCCAGAATCAGTTTAGGATGTGACTCTCTGGTACACTGTGTTTCTAGAGACATTTGAAAAGGCTGTGGCCTGGCCTGGATGCATTTCTTTTTCATACAAGTGTTCTTGGCCCATTTCGCCTCTCTGACACCTTCTGTGTCAATGCATTCAGAAACATATAAATCAATAAAATTATAAAAATTGAAGCGTCTACACTTTTAGACTATGTTAGAATGTACATAATCAATACATTCAGAATGGAAGCTGTGAAGTCCATCAGATTGTACAGCCTTATGATCTAGTAAATTCTATGTATTGTGTTTTAGTTAATTTGCATGGTATTATAATAAGGATTTTCATAAAATAAAAAAATGAAGGAGTAGAAAGCAGTTGCTCTACAGAGGGCGCTGTGACTGTCTCTGTTGACACCACTTAAAATTTCTGATGTGCCTTTATGAGCTCAGAAGCATAGTTGCTGCTACCTAGATACTCATGGCAACTCCAGTTCCTTAATCATATCATCAAATTGTCTCCTAACATCTTCCAGAGACAAAATAATCACTGTTTAAGAGCCCTAGGATAGTAGGTAGTATAAAATTGATATTTATCCTAGAGAGTAATAAAGTCATAGTTTGACCTTTTGAATAATATATTCCCTTTCTTTAATACAGTATGAACTGAATATAAAATAAGAAAGTTGGACCCAGAGGCAGTATCCATATTAACAAAATTAGAAATGAAAAGAGAGAAACGACAACAGAAATGAAAGAAATTCAAAAAATCATCAGATCCTACTACAAAAGACTATACTCAACAAAGGTGGACAATCTAGATGAAATGGATGATTTTCTAGACAGGTACCATATACCAAAGTTAAATCAAGAGCTGGTAAACTATCTTAATAGGCCTCTATCCCCTAAGGAAACAGAAGTCATTAAAAATCAACCTACCAAAAAAGTGCAGGGCCAGACGGCTTTAGTGCAGAGTTCTACCAAAACCTTCAAAGAAGGCCTAATACGATTATTTCCCAAACTATTCCATAAAATTGAAACAGAAGGAACACTATCTAATTCATCTATGGAGACACAATTACTCTAATACCTAAACCATACAAGCATGCAACACAAAAGAAAACTTCAGAACAGTTTCGCTTATCAATATTGATGCAAAAATACTCAGTATAATTCTTGCAAACTGAATCCAAGAACACATCAAAACAATTATTCACCATGATCAAGTAGGCTTCATCCTAGAGATGCAAGGTTGGTTCAATATACAAAAATCCATTAATGTAATCCACTATATAAACAAACTCAAAGAAAAAGAAATCACATGGTCACCTTACTAGATGCAGAAAAAAAATTTGACAAAATACAATACCCCTTCATGTTAAAAGTATTGGAGAGACCTTCCTTTTTACGGATGACAAACAGGCTAAGAAAGAAATTAGGGAAATAATAACCTTCCCAATAACAACAAATAATATAAAATATCTTGGAAGTAACTCTAACCAAGCAAGTGAAAGATATGTGTGACAATAACTTCCATTTTCTCAAGAAAGAAATTGAAGATGATCTCAGAAGATGGAAAGACCTCTCATGCTCATGGATTGGTAGAATTAACATAGTAAAAATGGCCATCCTTCCAAAGACAATCTACAGATTCAGCACAATCCCCATCAAAATCCAAACACAATTTTCAAAGACACAGAAAGAGCAATTCACAAAGTCATCTGGAAAAACAAAAAACCCACAATAGTAAAAATGATTCTTAATAAAAAAAAAACTTCTGGGGGAATCACCACCCCTAACCTTAAGCTATACTACAGAGCAATAGTGCATGGTATTAGTACAGAGACAGACACTTTGATCAATGGAATTGAATTGAAGACCCAGAAATAAAAGCCACTACTTATAGACACTTGATCTTTACAAAGAATCCAAAATTGTACAATGGAAAAAAGAAAGCATCTTTAATAAATGGCACTGGTCTAACTGGCATTCTCTATGTAAAAAAGTCAGATAGATCCATATTGTCACCTTGCACAAAGCTCAAATCCAAGTGAATCAAGGACCTCAACATAAAACCAGATACACTGAATCTTATAGAAGAGGAAGAGGGAAACAGCCTTGAACTTATTGGCACAGGGGGAAATTTCCTAAACAGAAATCCAATGGCTCATGCTCTAAGATCAATAATTGAAACTGGAAAGTTTCTGTAAGGTAAAAGACATAGTCAAAAGGACAAATTTGCACCAACAGATTGAAAAAAAAATCTTCACTAACACCACATCTGTTAGAGGGCTAATATCCAAAATATATAAAGAACTCAAGAAGCTAAGCACCAAAAAAACAAAACAAAACACCATAAAAAACTAAACCAAACCAAAACAAAATAGAGCAAAAACAAAACAAAAAACAAAACAAAACAAAACAACAACAACAACAACAACAACAACAACAACCAACAACCAAACAGCACAATCAAAAAAATGGGGTATAGAACTAAAAAGAGAATTTACAACAAAGTAATCTTGTATGGCTAAGAAACACTTAAAGAAATGTTCAAAGTCCTTACTGATCAAGGAAATACAAATCAAAATGACTCTGAGATTCCACTTTACACCAGTCAGAATGGCTAAGATAAGAAAAACTCAGGTGACAACAGATGCTGGTGAGGATGTGGAAAAAGAGGAACCTCCACTGTGGGTGGGATTGCAAACTGATAAAACCACTCTGGAAATCAGTCTGGAGATTCTTTAGAAAGTGGGAATAGGTATACCTGAAGATCCAGCTATACCACTCTCGGGCATATACCCAAAAGACGCCTCACCACGCCAAAGGGGTCTGTTTTCCACTATGTTCTTACTGGCCTTGTTTGTAATAGACAGAAGCTGGAAAGAACAGAGATGTCCCACAACAGAAGAATAGACACAGAAAATGTGTTTCATTTACATAATGGAATAATACTCAGCTATTAAGAATGAGGACATGTTGAGTTTTGCAGGGAAATGCATAGAACTAAAAAATATCATCTTGAGTGATGTAATTCAGACCAAAAGAACATGTATAATATATACTCACTAATAAGAGGATATTAGACAAAAAAAGGTATAGAATACCCAGTATACAATTCACAAAATTCAAAAAGGTTAACAAACCAAAGGACCCAAGTGAGGATGCCTCAATCCCACTTGGGAGGGAGAAGAAGGCAACCACAGGAAGGGGGAGGGAGGCACCTGTGAGGGAAAGGGGACAGGGATGTGAAAAGGGGAACATGATCAGGTATTGGGTGGGGGAACCAGGACTGAAACCTTGAGGGCCAGCAGAAAGAATGGAGACAGGCAATTCGAGAGGCAGGAAGTGGAAGGATCCTCCAGAAAGCATCAGAGATCTGGTAGATGAAATGCCCTGCAGTGGTGAGAGGGACCTTGTAGAGTCCACCTCCAGCAGAAAGACAGGGCATCAAGTGAGGGATTGGGTTGCCATCCCACAGTCAAAACCTCTGACCCATAGTTGTTCCTGTCTGAAAGATCTGCAGAGACAAAAATGGAGAAGAGCCTGAGGAAAAGGAGGTTCAGAGGCAGGCCCAAAGTGGGATCCTGCTCAAGGGGAGGCCCCAAGACACGACACTATTAATGATGCTATGGTGTGCTCACAAAAAGGGGCCTATCATGACTGCCCTCCGAAAGACCAAACAAAGCAGCTGAAAGAGTCAGATGCACCCAATGGTTGAATTAGGGAAAAGCTAGAAGGAGCTAAGGAGGAGAGACAATCCCATAGGAAGACCAGCAGTCTCAACTAATCTGGACCCCTGAGATCTCTCAGACACTGAACCACCAACCAGGCAGCATACACCAGCTGATATGATGCCCCAAATACATATAGAGCAAAAGACTGCCTGGTCTGTCTTCAGTGAGAGAAGATGCACCTAAACCTCAAGAGACTGGAGGCCCCGGGGAGTGGAGAGGTCTGGTAGGTTGTGGGGTGTGGGGGTATGGAAACATGCTTGTGGAGACAGGGGGAGGAGATATGGGATGTGGAATAGTCAGAGGGTGGAGTGGGAGGCGGGAATAAAATCTGGACTGTAAAAAGGAATTCAATAAAATTAAAAAAATATGAAAGTTGAAAAGCATCATTTTGAATATCCCTTTTAGTTTAAAACTATGCAAAGACTATTGGGAACTGAATGTTAGGTGGTATTGAGCTTGTCCAACATCAATTTGTGGGAATCCTATACATTGAAAATCACACGAGCATGCATGTCAATAGTGGGCATGAGGTCCTGGGTACAATCCCTGGTGCAGGAAAAGTAAAGGTGCAGATCAAGCTCGATGCCCTAAGTTTGATCCCTGACTCTCACATGTTTAAAGAAGACAACGAGTTCTCACCAGTTGTCCTTTGATCCCAAACCGGTATACCATGGCACATCCATTTCTGAACATAGAACATTAATCAATCTGCCAATCAATAATAAATAAATGACTACAAATAAAAGCTTTAAAGTCCTACCAAGTTCCACTCCTCGAGGGATGTTTGTTGGCATCATTAGTGGCTGTAAGCCCTTATCTGCAGCTCATTCTCTGTTGTCTAGTTTGTGTCAGCACAATTGCATAGGGTGCTGATGACACAAAAAAAAACCTTATCCCTTATTCAGATTGTGTGTCAACCTATCTGGGCCCATGACACCAGTGACAGCAGAGTGTGCAGGAACGAGATGGTGGCTGTGTCTACATTCAGCCAAAGTCATTCTCTTAATGGGTAAGGAAAGTCATAACTTTCTCAACCTGTATCCTATGTTGGTCCCTGATGAAGTGAAACCAAGTTTTTCCTATCGCATGACTCCTAGTCTGTCTCTGATCATTTCTGACATTTGTTGGTGTAAAGAAAATCATCTCTCTGGAACTATGTAAGCCTCTGGAAGTAAATTTCTCTTTTTATTGAGTTTATCAAGATTGTTGACTTTTAACATATGCTAAAAATTACATAAATAGAAGTTATTTGGGGTGAATAATAATGCAGATTCTCTTTATATTTAGCCTTATGTTTTATATGTGGCCTTTAGTGTTAACTCCATTCAATCAGAGCTTCTGCGGACACTGTCTTCTGATCTACATTTCCAGTAGAATGCTTTGCTCCTTGGAAGAAACAAAATATTTATCCAAAATCAGTTTTGTGGAGGTTAATGCTGTTATTAAATATGGACGCAGGTGGAACCAAGGGCACTCTCAGCTGGCATGAAGTATACTTCTCTTTTTTCAACCCCGAGAACAGACTGAGCTTTGCTAGTGGAAGTGCTTTGGTAAATATCATCAATTCCGATGACAGATTATTTTCAATAATCCTGGGCAATTTTGTTACACTGCTATTGTGTTTAGGTGATAGCAAATTAAAATGATTAAATGTCTTTATCTCTTTCCTGCAGCTGTTTTAGCAATCCCATAAAATGAGTTTATACCGTCAGCTGTGCCTATCCAGAAATACATAAATACAGGTAGCATAGTCACTTAAGTGATCCAGTAGCCAGCACGCTGTGTGGGCAATCTAATAGTCCATTCCTAAAGAAAATGTTTTCATGTCTGCTTTTCAATTATTTGGGAAATAGACACATTCGCTGTGTTGTGTGGTGTCAGGGTTAGCTCACCATATACATTATGGTAAATTACTATAATAGGAGTGCTTGGCACGTCTCATTAGACTGAAAAGGCAAAACAGATTGGATGGAAATAAGGATTCATTCTTCCTCCTCTCCAGCATCCATGCCCTGACTACCACCAGGGGATCTTATTAACCTTTCTTCCATTGTAAATGTTTCCAGGGAGCAGAACTGAATTGAACAAGCTGTGAACTGAAACAAGCTTTCCCTCATTCTGCTGGAGACGAATTTCTCTCCTATACCATTTAAAAGGACTATTTCATTATAAATTTGGATTTAGTTTTGTTTTCATTATACTTACACTTGTAGTTTTCTTGTCCCTTTAGATATTAACTACCTTTCCTATTCAGTGATTAGATATCCTGCTGGTACCTTTGGTACCAAATTGTTACTTTTCCCTCACCAATTTTTACTAGATCGTTATAAGAAGCATCATGGCTGGTCACAGCTGGCAAACATAAAACAAGTTCATAGGTCTTCAGAAGGTCTGCTGTTGCCTATCCGTGTTGTAAGCCCAGCTCTGTTCCTCTGACAGATCCCCAGTTTTCAGTCATAACTTTCTCTCTGCTAGTTTCTGGGAATACGTTTCAGCATTTCTGGCTTTTTCCGCTGAATTGCTGCGCATTCTGACGTCATTCCTCCCCTTTGTCTTAATTTGTTTTCTGTTACTGCAACGAAAGAGTAGAGACTGGTTAATTTATAAGGAACACATTTCTTTTTGTCTTGAAGTTTTGGAGGATTAGAAATTCAGATTTAACTGCGGCACCTTAGGCTATGCACTGGCATAATGGCTAACAGGAGAGCAGTGAGTGGCTCATGTGGGCGAGAGGCGAAGTCATGGATTCCTTTGGGATACAAACCTGCTCTCTTGAAGAAACAACTTTCTTTCCATATGAACTAGCTCAGTCTCCAGCAGGACACCGAGTATGACCCCGTGACCCCATAAAGGTTCAACCTCCTGACACCTTTACGCTAGCAATCAAATTTCAGCAGGGGTTTGGACAGGAACAATCCGCATTTGGCCTCTTCACATCAAGCTCTGAATAGCCAAAGTACATCAGGATTAATGTTTTGTTTTGTTTTGTTTTTCAGAAAGCAGAACCAGTTACCCACTTACGTGCACGATTTGGATCCTGCTAGTGTGGATCTGGCATTGCTTCCTGGAACATATTCCAATTTCTAGAGCAAAGTTCACTGGAATATGATGAGTGCTCCAACTAGTTTTCTTTGGAGTTTGCTATCATTCAGCGTCGCTTTTGGAGGAAATCTCTGTCCAGGCAGAACATACAACAAATTGTTGTAATACACGAGGGGCCCATTTTTGGGGGTAGGCTTCTTTCTAGCCATTTTAAGTAACTTTTTTTTTCAAATGACTGCAGCTTTGCCATGTGGATCTACGGTGCTCATAGGTGTGGAACTTCCTTAGACACTATGTATTTCTCGATCTGCGACCCAGGATAGCTGAGACCAGGCACAGTCAAAGTTCACCTACAACTCCTCGGGTAAGTTATTTAATTTCACATACTTATTGGAGAGTTAAACACAGATGATCTAGTTAAAGCACTTACCGAATAATTAGATGCATATTAATGATACATTAATAAAAACCCAGATATATAAACATGGTTCAGCTAATGACACAAAGAATTCTGTTGTGGGGGACCTGTGAAGGCAATGTGGTTTCCAGAGTGTCTCTATAAACATTTAGCTCTGGAGAAAAATCTGGATTTAGACTAATCTATATGTAGGAAAGGGGAAGAAACCGGTGCTACTCGGTCCTCACAATTTAGAGCAACATGTTCGTTATTGCTTCTGAGCAGATATTGAAAACGTGCCTTTCTGCTTTGATACTTGCAAACAAAAGCATCTAAAGCAATGGGGCAAGAAACAATTGGAAAATGAATGAGCATTTAAGGTTCCAGAAATCACCATTAAACAAAAGAAGTCCTTCACTCTTTTCTTAACATCAGATATCTTTTTGCTGCAGTAGAGATGATGCTTTGTATTGTTGAAAGAAAACAAAAAATTTTTTGTGGTAGTCTTATATCTATCCAATTGCTTGGAAATAAGTGAAGCATTAAAAATAAATGGTACCAAGAGTTTGATAGTCACTTAAAAGATGAGCTATCTGGGGACACTATTAAAGAAAAGCTATTGCCATTTGTGTAAAGACATTTTCAATAGATGGATGTAACCATTCCCTGTGGGTTTGCAGAGTGAAAATACTATGATCTTGGTGGATATTAAAGTTATTTATAAATATGTTGTATGTTCTTATTGTTGTAGAAAATGGGCCTGCTATCTGTACAATTTTGAATAGGTGTCACTGATTTGATTTGGTCTATGTTTGAAAGAGGAGTCTGTGTGAGAGTGCATTCAGTTAACTTACCTGCAGGTTTCCAAATGAAGGAAAGTGTACAGTCCTTGTCATAAAGGGAACTACAGATTGTATCATTAGGGCTTGAAATCAAAGCACGTCAACTAGCACTGTAGCTATTTATCTATAAAGAGACTTCAGGATGTAACTGGGAAAATTGTTCAGTGGGTGAAATCAGGAGGACTGGAGGTTAGAAACCCAGAATCTACATGAATGATGGACAAAGATGCTATAATATTAACATTTTCAAGCATTGTGTGCTACTGTTCCCTTGGAGACATGAACAAATATCTCCCTACTCCAAATATGCAGTTGATGACAAACCAAAGTAAAGGTGCATACAATCCCAACTTAGTGATACAATGAATTTTATTGTAGTTTCCACAAGAATATGGATGAGAGGTTACTTAGAGCAGAAATGACACAGGCAGAGATTCATTACTAGATGCCCATTACAGCATGGGTAATAGCTCACGAAAGCTGGAAACCTGCAGTTCACCACATGTCCTGAAGGCAGCTTGATGGGCTGCAGAGTGTCTTTATTAAATGCTTAGTTGATCTGAGCCTCTTCAAGTAAGTTTAGCTGGTTACTATCTCTTTCACACATCTCCATTGCTTTGTCTCTCAGCAGTCTTTACTGCTTGTGAGTGCTTAGAGAGGGAAAAACCTACTTATCTGATCAGTTTCAGGGACTTCTTGAAGCTTTTGAGTTTACTTTCTGAATTTAATGTGTTTCCTTGCAAGACAGAATGCTTTACATCCCTTTAGATGAGCTTTTCTCCAACATAAAATGTTTTATTATGGAGGAAATTGTCACACAACAAGGAGGCAGAGACAGCTGCTCCCTAGACCAAGCTAGTTGAATACTGGGTTTGTGTGAGAGATACTGCCTCTCTCTCTCTCTCTCTCTCTATATATATATATATATATATATATATATATATATATATATATATATATATATATATGGTAGAGAATGATAAAGACAAGTGATCAACCTTAGGTCTCCATGCACACAAATACACATGCACATATATACATACATATGCATAGACACATGATTTCATGTTGCAAATATCACACATAAAAGAGAAACCTCAGTCTGAGTTTCTACTAGCCACAAGTAATTATACATTTGGCAGATGGCAATTTAAATTTTTCCAAGTTTTTATTTATATGCATAATGGAAAAAGTCGAATGTTCTTATGAAATGTTGTCAAAATAAAATGATGGTATTTATAAAAGAAATATTTATTTAAGTGAATTACCTACAGCATTTAAACATGGAAGCATAGTCTATGGCCACTATAAATATGTCAGCAGCATCAGAGAGAGTTCCTTATTGAACGGTTTGGTTGCCATCTGATTTTTCTTTTATGTTTATTACTGTACTTATGGTACTATGCCATGCCTTGTGATGTGAAGTTACCAAAAGTAATCCCATGTACAAGAAGAGCGATATCATGTAGAAAGCATACCTAATAAAATGTCACAAGAATGTGGAAAGATCATAGAATACAACTTATTCAGGATGATAACTCTTTCCAAGAGACAGTGGGCTTCAAGATGGTTCCTCAACAGCAGGAACTGTGGCAGGAACTCCAGGAGAAAAACAGGGAGTCCAAGAATTCCCATCTGCAGTGGCAGTCTGAAGCACCAGCTCCCATCACACCCCTCCCTGTTGCTCCCTGTGAGGAAATGATGTGTTCAGCATGAGGACCTTTTCACAAGGCTGCTGCAATATTAGGTACCAAACACTTTGCTGGACTTGAGATTATATCTCTATATCTCTATCTATCAATCAATCTATCTATCTATCTATCTATCTATCTATCCATCCATCAATCATCTGTCAACTATCTCTATATATTTCTATCCCATCTATCTATCTATCTATCTATCTATCTATCTATCTATCTATCTATCTTCTATCTACCTACCTATCTATCTATTTATCTATTTGTCTGTCTGTTTATCTATCTCTATACACACAGATAGATACACACATATATTATATATATAATATCTTAAATATTATATACATATATCTTAAATTTTACCCTCTGAACTTATAGATGGAGTAGAAAGAGAACAAACTTGTCATTAAAGTGTGATAAATCGAAGGAAACAGCAAGTGGAGGGTGATGTAGATATAAAAGGGTATATACACACCAAGGGAGGAGAGAAGTAAATGCAAAGTATATTGTCAAATCAACTATTTATAAAAGTTGGGTGAGTGGAATCAAAGATAAGCTGGGTATTAGGATAATGTTCTAAGAATAGATGAAAGCCGAAATGTATAATCCAATAGGCAAAACTCATACTACAGTTAAGATGTTGTCAGAAAAGCAATGCGATTAAAGGGTTGGTGGGAAAGATTTGAATTGTATAATTGCTGATGGAGAGCTACAAAGGGATTTTAAAGGTGTTCATATACATAAACACCTAACCGTAAAGCTTCTGTTAGTTAAGAGGCCATGAACAGATTACAGATGGATAGAAGTAAGAGAAATAATAGCCTAGTTAGAAGCTACTGATAGGTCATAAAATGATGCTATTAGGTGAGGGTCGGGTCCTTTACTATGTGGCTCACAGACATGGGAATGTAGTCACCTGGGAATATGTGTTATTTGATCAACTGTTTTATTCACAATCATGTTTGAAGTGAATAAAGATTGTACAGAAATAATTCTTGGGCTAGAGAAACTAGTAGAAAAAAACAGGTTTTAGAAAAAGGGAGGATACAAGGAGAGAAGTGTGAGAGAGATTGAAATGATTAGAAAGAGACTGAATATGAAATTATACTGTGGCGGCCTTTGTGTCAAAGCTGATGGAATAAAATATTATGCTCATTTGTTGAAAACAAATTCACTCAAAGCCTCATTAACAGGTGAAGAATTCTGCTATGGTTTGGTTATACTGTCATTTAGAATAGTATTACTATAATTTTTCATAGTGAAGTTTACTGTGTGCGCTATTTTGTCTTGATGTTTTCCCAAGTTCATAACTTGGTCTACATTTTCAATGAGCAAATTGAGACATCAAAGCGTTAAAGAAGGTGATTCAGGTTACTGAGGCTTGGCTCGGTGAATAAAATATGGATTGGTCTGACTTACTTCTAAAGGTATCCTTTAAGGGCCTGCCAAAATTCACCAAAATACTTGATAAAGAAAATTTACACCCACCACCACACACATGCTTACACACACACATGCACACGCACGCGCGCGCGCACACACACACACACACACACACACACAGAACTGTAAAACAGGAGTTAGACAGAAAAGAAGCACGACACTCCATTTTGCATTGAATTGACATGTTGTATATTCTCAAAACAAAGACGGTAAATACTTAGGAAGGAGGGCTGTTGCTTATTGTATGATTTCAAGCAACAAGAGACCTCAAAATCAAGCTTTTCAACCTTAAAAATAAAAAAAATAGAGATAACATAACTGAGCAAAATCCTACTCCATCTACTTTATTAATTCACATATTAAAACAATACTAAGTATTGGATGTGGTTGGGAGTTTTGGATTCAGCATATTTCTGTTAGCTACCAAATCTGGAGAGGTTGGTATGACTCTCTTGTGTAGTTGCCTACTAATTAAAAAAATGAGAAATATTTCACAGATTGGTATTAGTGAACGCTATCTCCTATCCAACCCTACTGAAAATAAGGGGTTTTGCCCTGCAGTTAATAGGAAAATCATGAGGCATGCTGGGAAATAGATGTAGAGCGACCAGTTTAACACCAAGGTGGGAGAGCAGGTTTAACTGAAAAGGGTCAGGAGCTGCAGGCATGTGAGGTCATGTAGCGACTACAACCCAAAACAGCACGAGCATAAGCGAGAGGAAATGACTGCATCCGGTTGGTAGTAAAGAGTTATGTATTTCTCCATGGTCACATTCACATGGATTCAATGCCTACTGAAGCAGTCAAATACACATAATGCGGATCAACACTGGCTTCCTTGAGAAGAGGGTGAGAACAGCAGGCTCTGCGCTAGCAACGAGGCTTCCTTGTGGAGCAGAAAAGCTCCAGGTTTCCGGTGTTCCCAGACCTCTGAGCCTGGGCCTCAGCAGCTTCGACAAGCTAGCCACTCATCTTCAGCAGGCCAATTCATACTATCTCCACGACCAGAGGTAAAAAGCGGGAAGGAAGATTTGTTCAATGTGACCATACTGGGGAGAGGAACAGAGAAGTTCAGGGATCCCCTCCAGATCCACTTGTGGGGTTTCAACCTGAGGTTTAGGTTTAAATAGAGCAAATGAGGCAGGGTAGTGATCCAATGCTGTCAAGTCTGACCCATGATCACTGTCTGGACTCAGGTCTCTTTTGCAAGGTGGCCTGACATGCTGTCCAGTGTGTGAAATCTTCCTGGGGTACAAGTGCAATGCTGGCTGAAGGCAGGCTTCAGCCTTTTACTTGACCAAGCACGAGATTCTTTGGGGAAGTTCCACTTTCTTGTCTCAATAGTCTATAACCAAAAGGAATGAAGATACAACCAAGGTAATGGATCTGTCTCGCTGTAGATTTCAGTTGTGAATAACAGACAGATCTCTATAAAGTCTCCTCTTTATTAGGACAAGAGACATCAGTGAGGAGGTGAGGGCTATCCAAGATAAAGTTATATGGTTTTAACTTTGAAGAATTCCATAAAGAAAAAAGGGACAAAAATAATGAAAGATTCTCATACTCAAGGTCTCATGCAAATTTCTTTCATGAGATAAATGAAATTTGCAGCAGATACTTCAGACTGGCAACAATGGGAAGAAAATTGGGCATCTGAAATCTGTTATAAATCATTAAAAATAGTGTATCCACATTTTTTTTCTATAGCTACTGCTAACATCTACATTCTTTAAAATTCCAGTATTTGGAATACAAACTCCATTTCTCTGCTCTTCTGGTGCTGGGAACTACATGCTAACATACATTTGCATTTAACAGTCTGTGATATAGCAGTCATTTACACAGACTGGCTCATTTTAGAATGTTTTTTCTGGATAGCCCACTGAACGAATAACAGCATAGTCCCTTGCAGAATTCACTACTGTGTATGTATGGATTCTGAGTGTTCAAACTGGATTTTCGGTAGTATTCACAGATGCTTAGACCTGGACATGAGCATCTAAGTCTCTTTTAAACAGTGTCTAGCTGAACTAGCAACAACATTAATTGTTTTACCTTTAAAACTCAAAGGTCTGTGTAGAATTAGTCAAGGAGCACCTTCCTCATGTTACCATGCAGGAGGGAAGCACGGTGGGAATGTCTGTCTTTAAAGTTGGCTGCATATTGAAAATTTTTGTATTAAGTTTATTTAAAAGTTCTAACTTACTAGATATGAAAAATGAGTTTGAATGTATAAAGATTTTATAAATGTCTCAATGGAAATGGGGAAATTTGAGAGCCAATGTGTGATAGTGCAGGCATGTATACACCGGAAATGTTAGCATAGGGACAACATCCCCTTTTCTTCTTCCTACCTTTTTCGCTTTTTTTCTTTATTCTTTTCTGGAAACATTTAGTGGGTTTTGTTTGTTTTTTGTTTGTTTGTTTTCTTTGTTTTCTCAGAAGCTAATACATGCTACGCAACATGTCAAGCAGCAAAATTATAAGACGAACAAAAGACTTCTTAGGTATAAGTTGACAATTTAATTTTTGTCTCCAGTCTTTCCCTGGATGTAAAGCCAGCCATAATGATGTTTTCTCAGTAGTATGGTTCATACCATGCTCCTTCTACAAGGATCATGCTAGGTTCTGTATGACTATAATAAGTTTTCAGACATTGTTTCTCCCATTTTCAGTGACTTTCTATGACCTCATGGTTTCAATTTAATCACTCAGTGCCTAGATTTTCATGCACCTTGTCTTGGTTAGGGATTACATGTCTGTTGGGTCTGGCTTACAGGTGCTGTGGTTCAGTCCATTATCATCATGGTCGGAAGCATGAAATCATCAAAGAAGGCATGGCACTGGAGGAGCTGAGAGTTCTGCATCTTGTTCCGAAGGCAACTAGAACACTGCCTTCCAGGAAGCTAGGAGGTAGCCTACCCCCACAGTGGCACACTTCCTCTAACAAAACCACATCTACTCCAACAAGACCATACCTCCTAATAGTGCCACTCCCTGGGCCAAGCATATTCAACTCAATACACGTCATTCTCACAGGTTTCATAGATGTGGCATGCTCTTATGTATCTACTTATTTTTTCCTAATGAGATAGAAATTGGCAACCAAAATCTTGTCATTGAAGTCCTATATAAATACTTAGTACAATGTATAGCGAATGAATAAAGTAAATATTTATACCATCCATGGTGTGAGCCTTTCCTTGCAATGAGTTGCTTTATAACTAACCACACTAAAATTTAATTATTTGAACCAGTAAATTTTATGACCTCTTTGGACTCTTAAGGTTAACTTTCCTAACCCATGTATTTCTTCTGAAAGGTCCTGTTGCTTGGGATATTTAAGATGGCTTCTTAGGAATGGAACTTTGGGGAAGAAGGACTGAAAGTGGAACTGGTTGGCACTGTGGGACTGCTGAGGCCTCTCCTCACCTGTCGTCTGTTTCATTTGCTTCCCATATGGTCTCTTCACCTGTGTTCATCGCAGTATCAGCACCCCACCATTGCACACTAGAACCATTGGACTTCTTTGATTTTTACTAAGATAGAGGAATTTAGATCCCACGACATAATAGCAGGGATGAATACTTGTAGCTTTTCCTTGCATATTTTGTTCTCCTAATAGGACTAGGGGTGGGATTTTTTTGTTGTTTCCTTTTTCTTTTTAAAATTCTGTCTCCCCCATATATCTTACTCTTCCTACCACAATCCCCCTTTCTTATGCATATAACTTCTGTAAAGTTTCAAGATTAGTTAGAAGAATACTCATATCGGTTTCATGGGGGATGTTTGGGGGTGCTTAGGCAGTAGTAATTTTTCATCTTTCTTATTTAATTCACTCCTCTTTCTTTGTAGAAGTTTATGTCTCTACATGCCACAAAGTTATTGTTAGTGAGTAGTTCTTAAACCCTTTCCTTATAGAACCACAACATGATTGTTAAAAGGAGGGAATTCACATTGATACATATTTTGAAATTTTTAGTTGTCTATATTATCCTCCACACTGAAATCAATCTGAAATCAAACTACACTTCATGTAGGCATTCTGGAGCTACATTTCTGTAGCCTCGTGCATTCTGACACTACATTGCTCTCCCGTGCGTGTCTTCAATAGCCTTGAAGCATTTGGAGAGCATGGTTTGACATTTTGTAGAATGACCACAAGTTTAGGTTTAGATGACTTCATACTAATCAATAGGGACAGGAATCCAACCAGTATATTTTTCATTCCTTTAATTCCCAAGACATTAGCTCTGGTTGATTTGAGTTTCTGCAATGTAATCATTTATTTCTTTTGTTTTCATAAATATCTTATATAATTAATGTCTTGAGACTGCATAACCACCTTTTTAAAAATTTTATGCTTATTCCTTAACATTCTTGATGCTCTTGACCTGAATGGATTTTTACTGTGGCATTTGCTAACTGTCGATTCCTCCTTGCCACTCCTAATGGGCCAGTTTGCATGTCAGAATGTGAGCCAAAGAGTAGCAAGCCCAAGCCCAAGTTTATTAGGTGAGCGTGTCAGACAGAAAGGGGATAGACAGGCCAATAAGGACTTCCCATGAGCCTCAAGTGAACAACTCATTTTCATAATTATATTGTAAATAGAGTTGACATTTTTGAATATAACTTTTGATACACATTTTATGTTTTACTTGGAGATATATATATATATATATATATATATATATATATATATATATATATGTTGTGTGTGTGTGTACACTTAGGATTTAATATAAATTATGCTCCAATATCCAAACAGAGCCCCAGGACAAAATTAAATAAAGAAAACTCTCACTTGTCTGCTAAGTCATTCAGTGTTACATTAGACTTTCAAAAACTTATGCTACCCTGCATCAGACCACAGAGTGATTATAGGAATCACTAAATATCACAGATTCATAACTGCTGCCCCATAATGAATTTAAGTGGTCACTGAAAATTATTTTCAGATAAAACAAATCAAAACTCAGGTTTCTTAAAAGATCTCCTGCTAAGGAAAAGCTTATTTTTCTGAAAAGGTGTTTTTCTTTTATGTTACGTTAATATTCTGAAATTATGTTTTGGTGTTTGAAATGCTACTTTATTTTAAGCAAAAGGAATGGAATTACAGTACCAAGATCTTGCCACAGAATACAGGATGTAACTGCAGCACTCTTAGTTTTGAACTGAGAAGAAACAAATGCACACCAAGCAGCTAAATCTGCGAATTCCAGACGGAAAGTATGTTTGTAACTGCCACATTCACTCCGAAGTCTTCTGTTTGGCTCCCATAGACTTGGGAGTCCGAGTCTGCTTAGTTAAGTAGCAAGGTGACACACAGGCCACACAGCTGATGTTATAGCTCATTTTCCTGTCCCCCTAGGCTTGCGATGCCTTCCAAGCTTCACTTTCTCATAGGTCGTCATCCTCATCAGGGAGGGCAGTGGTCTGTGCTACCTCCAAGTCACGTTCATATTTCTTTGCTAATGCTGGGTCCATGATCACCTCAGGTGGCGCTAGAGCCGGCATGGCAACGAACTCCAAGTTAGAGTCGCCAGTGAGTCTTCTGGAGAGCCAGAGGAAGGGCTTCTCAAAGTTGTAGTTGCTTTTGGCAGAAATGTCATAGTATTGAAGATTCTTCTTGCGGTGAAAGACAATAGACTTTGCCTTCACTTTTCTGTCTTTAACATCCACTTTGTTGCCACACAGCACAATGGGGATGTTTTCACACACCCGTACCAGATCTCTATGCCAGTTGGGCACATTTTTGTAAGTAACTCTTGATGTTACATCGAACATTATAATGGCACCCTGGGCTTGGATGTAATAGCCGTCTCGCAGGCCCCCAAACTTTTCCTGGCCAGCAGTGTCCCAGACGTTAAACTTGATGGGCCCTCTGCTGGTGTGGAACATCAGAGGATGTACCTCCACGCCCAGGGTGGCCACATACTTCTTTTCAAATTCACCAGTCAAGTGGCGTTTTACAAACGTCGTCTTCCCAGTACCACCATCGCCCACGAGGACAAGCTTGAACTGGACTGGGGGCTCTCCCTCGGCAGCCATTACCTCAATCCTTTCAGAAGTGTCTCCACAATATCCCACTAAGGAAAGATGGGGAAGCAAAATTCATAAGCTGGAATATTTTGCATATCATCAGAAAACATTTATGAAACGTTTTCCTAAAATGAAGAAGACTTCTAGATGTAAGCAGGCATTTACCCCCTGACTTCAAAATGTTTTGACGTACAATTTTTTGACAATTTTAATAACTTAGTTGGCTGTTCGCCATCAGCCTCCCTTCTCCTATGAATTGGCTTCCTTACCTTGCCTGTTTGGGGCTGATTTTACAGATGCATCATCCCGAATCTGTGCACACGACTTCAGAAGAGTTTGCCGGAGAGCGGGAAGGGGTGTAGAGGTCCTAGACCTCTGTTTCTACCCCGACTTACAGAGAGCAATGGCAGGGGTGGGAAGGGAGGAGAAGGGAGGGAAGAGGGGAAAATGGGGGAGAGGAGAGACGGGGAGAGGAGGGGAGAGGAGAGAAACAGAATGTTAGAGGCTCTTAAATTCTTCCCTGATGACATCATAATCTACAGAGGAGATAGTGCAGACCTGTCTTGGTTCTGGCCATAAGTGGAAAGCATTTTCAAAGATTAATTGTGCATTTTTTGTATCCTTTTAGTAATATGAAAGGAGATAGATCATATACAGAGACATTGTTTCTGCATGGTTAGGAATGTTTTGGACTGGTTGGTAGAACTTAGACATGTTAACTTTCTAATGACATTTTTGTGTGTCTTGGCCAGACAGGTCTATATTCTAACTGCCTAAGCATTTTCAGGCACTCTGCTTTACTCCTCTAAAGCCATAGAATTGCATAGGATCTACACTGAGTATTCAATGAACCCACAAAACACCAGTCTTGAGATGTGTGCTCTCTGACTACCCTACTGGGGCAGTTGAGCTGTAGTGGGCTCAGCCACTGTCACTGTCATTCACTCCAGAATTCACCAGGGTCCTAATTGCTTCCTTTTGCACACATCTTTACAACTAGCCCTTTCACTTATTCAGACATGCAACAGTAGGAAACAGACGTGAAGTGTGTGCCCCTGCTACCTTGTGAGACCTGTGAGACCCATGCTACAAGCCTGTAATGAACTATGGCACACATTCTCAGTCATCCCCCTGGAAGCTCGAAGCTGTGTTTTCTGTCCCTTTGTGAAGCTGATGATGTCTATTTTATCAAATCATGCAAAAAAATTAATTTTCATAGCCTGCAAAGAAGAATTGAGTTCAGGTGATATTTAATACTTGTTTTACGAAGATGAAGCTTGGTTTCACTCAAATGCAAATTTTATGAAATGCATCCAGAATTTGGCACTGGCAGAGAGATCGGGAAAGTGCACGTGGCTCTTTAGAGATAATCTTTGGATAAATGATTAAATGCTAGGATGGCTATCACAGGCAAGAGCTAGGCTCATTTGTTTTACTGGTGCTGCTTCATTTAAGCAAAATGTCTTTTTATATCTTAGGCAATTAGGTAATGAATTAGAAGAATAGCTGAAAGGAAAAAAAATAGATTAAAGCCATTCCGGAGAAGTTGGGAAGGATGGATAGTTAGCTTATTCTAAGATTCATTAGTCTTAGAGTCTATCAGTAGAACACACAGAATTGTTGTCATGTGTATTCATTTATTATACTTAAATAAATCAAGGAAGGATCATTTTCAAAACCACCAGATGTTCTGAATTTCTCTGGTGGAGATATAAATCTTCAGCTGTGGGAAACATATGTGAAAAATACACACTTGTTTGAGAAAGTTACCCACAGTTCAACAGCAAAGTATTAGGCATAACACATCAGTGAACAAAAAGGCTCCTGATTCTATTTAGAAACATAACCCAACTCCCTAGACAATGCTGCCTGTTGTTATAAGTTAGTGCATTGTGAGTTACATGCATTAAGACGTGTACAGGTTAACTAACACTCTGAGGAGATGTTAATTTTCTGAATTGGATACCTTGGCTGCATACATTTGTACCTAAAGTTTGCAGGGATATCTAAAACAGCACTTTCCTTTTGTGGGGAGTGGTGAGTTAAGGGGTTCTGGATTTAGAGTCAGGGTTTCCTTCTGAAGTTTAAGCTGACCTGGAACTTATGTAGCCTTTGCTGGCTTTGAATTTATGGTAACCATCTGCATTGGCCTCCTGAATGCTTGAGATCACAGGTGTGAGTCACTGTGTGTGTCTCTGTAAGTGAATGTCACAATGTCACAATGTGTGTCCAAGGCAGCCAGAATAGTGTATCTGATCCCTCGGAACTGTCATATAGAGAGGTAATTATTAACCACTGAGTGTAAGTGCTGGAAACTGGGCTGTAAGTGGTACCTTGGCAGGACAACAGGTACTTTCAATGGCTGGACAATTTCTGTAGTTTCAGAAATTGAGTTTTTTAATCTTAAAATTAAATTCTCAAAATTTCATACAGAAATTACTCCTACTCCCCGTTCTAGCCTTTCTTAGATCCAAATGTTTCCTCTATTGCATTATCTATGCATTATTGCATTATTCTAGCTTCTTCTTCTCTCCTCTCCCTACTCAAACAACCCTCTGAGTACAACTTATGCTGCCCAAGTACTCATGAGTCTGGGGCTATCCTCTACATCATGTTCAACAATTCAGACCCCACTACATCCTTAAATAAGCTGACTCCCCTACCCCCAGAAGCCATCATCGGTCTATATCTGCTCTGTTGGGCTGGGCACCTATGAGCCCCTCCTCTTCCATGATGGATTATTGACCTTAATCTTGGCAGGCAGCCACGGCTGCTGAGAGTTCGTAAGTGTAGTGGTCCTGTTAAGTCCAGAAGACATTTATTTGTTACACTCTGACCTTCCCAAACCCATCCTCATACAATCTCTGACTCCCTTTTTTTATGTTCCCTGCACCTTGTTTCTGGGCGATAAAATAGATAGATGCTCTGTTTGGGCTGAGAACCACACTGACAGTTATCCTCCGCAAAATGCTCGTTTCTTAATGAGGCCATGCTCAGTAGCTTAGCGTGTGGGTGGGATGTGTAAACCCCCAGTTAATCCCCAGCACTGCAAGTAATGATGGTGGCAATAATTATCTTATAATTAAGATGGGAGAAAATGTGAGCAAATCAGAAAAGCTTGGCAGGGATTGTCCTGGTTTTCTTTCTATTGCTATGATAAAGACCATGACCAAAAGAACCTTTTGTGTGAAATGGTTTATTTCACCTTACAATATATAATCCATCATCAAAGAAAGGCAGTGTGAGGGCAGGCACTCATAGAAGGAATTTGAAAGGAAGAACTGAAGCAGAAGTCACAGAGGATCACTACTTACTGGCTTGCTTCCCATGACTTGATCAATCTTTCTTAAAGAACCAAGGGCCACGTATTCAAGAATGCCACCACGTCCTGTGGGCTAAATCTTCTCATATCAATTGTTCAAGAACATACCCCAGAGAATGATGAAAGTAGATGGGTTGACAGCTCCCTTCATGGAGCCTTCACCCCTATGTTCTAGTCATTTCAGATGGAAAGATACTCTGCAGGTTATAGAAACAGAAACCTGGACACCAACCATGACATAAATATGTCAATCTACAATCTGTCTTGTTTGCAAGATTTGCTAGGGTAATGGATCTTTGGATTGATAACTGGATATTTCTGGGGTGAATAGACACTTATTTCCATATCAGGAAAAGCCATGTGAGCCTCAAGAAGCCTTCTGCTGCTTTGGCTGCCTTCTTCAGACAGCAAGGCATGCTGACCTCCACCAAGTAGGGAAGCATGGAGACAACAAGTATACTAGATGATTGCAGAGAGTCCCTAACCATGAGAGAGATCAGCCTTGATTCATGGAGTGTCACAGGGAATCTGCAGGCTTAGGAGCGTATTTAAGAATACTAATCCTTGTGGCTTATTAAGCTGCAATAGCTAGTTTTCATCAACGGTCTGAGAAGAACATAAATTGTCACTTTATTTACACCCTCAGCAGTGGAAATTACCAGTAGCACGTCTGTTTGTCTTTAAGTAATCATGATGCATGTACTTATTGTTCACTTTGTCAGAGCTTTGGCAAAATCATCTATTCACCTCTCGCCTTTCGGGAAGAAAATCTTTTTACTGTCACAGAAGTTAATTAAAAGAGCAAAAGTGTAAATTTCTATCATACTTATAACGACTAGCTTACTAAAGTTAGATTAATTCCTGGGATAAATCATTGGCTGGGTTTTACCATTACCTTTTCCAAACCAATGCCCTGAGGAGACTCTTGTGAGAATCATGGAATGGATGTATTAATGCTGCTGTTAAAATTTTAGTACTAAATCATCTAAGAGATGAAATTTGAAAAATAAAAGTGAAATAACAGAAAGGGGTACTGTTTTCCCTATATTATGGTGGTATTACTTTTTCTATTTCAAAAAGTTTTTCATAAACATGAAAATAACAACTAGTTTTTGGCAACATTGCCTCTTTGTAGAATATATTTTTTTAATCTATAATAAATAAGAAAACAGTAGAGATTAAAATTTATTCAAATAGAGGTATTTAAGGTTTTAAAAGGTTACCATAATTTCCCAGTAGTTAAGACTATGTCATTGGAAGCATTACATGGGAAATAATTTAGTTTTCTCAAATGCATTCTCATTGTATTATTTTTTTAAATTTTTAGATGTATACTTTTCGTTTATTTTTAGTGTGTCTGTTCTCCCAGTTCTTTTTTGTATCCTAAAAAAAATTGTCTGTGTAGTTCATCTACTTCACAACACAGGTCCAATCTTTTATTTTACATACCAATCTAGTCATTTTTTCCAGATTTTTCTTTTGATTATCTTGTTATGAATTAGTATCCCATGACTCTTTGATTCATAGGAGACAGCAAATATATATATATATATATATATATATATATATATATATATATATATATATATATGTGTGTGTGTGTGTGTGTGTGTGTGTGACTTTGTAAGAGAATTCAGAGTTCTGTTTGCACAGAAAATAAGATAGTTGGGTGAAAACCTGCCCTAAAATTATCATTTCTAATACACTTGGGCCTAATCTTGCTTTGTTCCAGGCTGATCCTGAACTCGGGAATCTATTAGCCTTTGTTTTTTTTTTTTTTTTTTTTTTTTTTGATGCAATGAGCAGGGGCAAGGTTTATTACGGAGATCTCTGGGCCGACAAGTATCCCACGCAGGAGACAGAGGTGTCAACCCCGAGTAGCTGGAAGAAGGGCTTTTTAAAGGAAGAAGTCACAAACCCCAGGAGATGAGGGGATGTCAAAAGGAAATACCAAAAATGTCACAAGGGGAAACTCTCAAAGTCACAGGATTGTTCTTAAGACTCTAGGGTTTAAATCACGGGAAAGGTCAAGCCCTCATTCTCCTGAAAACAGATCTTGATTCCTGTCCTTTAGGGTAAATGTTTGTCAGAGTTGACGAAGCATCTGCATCTGATACACATCTGGTTAGGCTTCGGCCCCAGTTTCCTGGAATACTATCCGCAGGACACGATGGCTGGAACATTATCTGTAGGGCACAATGGGGCCTTGAACAAACATCACAGGGACAGAACAGAACCCGTTACTCATTTACTCATATCCAGTGACATCCGGAAGGTCAGTGAGTCTGCACCAGTCCTCCTGCATTTTTAACCATCTGTCTTCCTGAGTCAGATCCTGTTGCTGAGTTTTGAGCTAGTTTAAAACTCTATCTCTCAGAACCATTTTCAGCAAACAAAGCTTTTCACTAAACTGCTTCAGAACCTTGCTAGTGTGAGTGGTCTTATCTAGGCTAATTTTTTTTTTAAATTTTCTTTAGAATCAGAAGTAGTCTTGGGACTTCTTGATATACCCAACTGTTATGTGCTCTATAGGCAGAAATTGATAAGATCAAATCCCATGCCTGTATGCTCCCGGTCTATCATCCTGAAATATGGTTGTTTGTAGGTCTCTTCCCTATATCGGAAGGGTTAAAAGTGTGAGGATGATAAAAGTTCCAATAGGTCGTTGTGAAATCTTGTTTAAGTGACCCCAATAGGCACTGAAGCTTGAAGTCTTCAATGACTTTCCTCAATGTGGAGGACTACAATTAAACGGATTATCACGCCATGCACCGGGGCTTGTCACCCTCTCTTCATGCCAGCTGCGAGGCAAACAGATGACTCTGTGAATTTGTTCAAGAGCTTAGAGCCATTGATGATATCGTTAAGGCTGTTTCCCCACAGCTCCAAATCCTAATGTCATGTCGTCTGACAGGTACCCAGATTCAAAACTGAACACACAAACAAAACTACAATGCTTCTGAAAGGAACAAATCATCTATTAGCCTTTGTAAGCATAAGCAAACAAACAAACAAACAAAACTTAACTGGGTGGGATCTCCTGCATCTACCACTTCCTTAATCTCTTTTCTCCTTCCTTAGTAATTTTCTGACAAGTTGGCTCACAGCAAAGCTGCTTTTGTTCCTTTAGATTCATGAAGCCACTCATATAATTCATATTGTACCCTTAGTTTTTGCATGGTTGAGAAATTATAGATTTCAAACTTGAGCATTTAGAGCTCTTTCCCACAGCCTTAAGGACTGTCCTGAAGGTCTTAGAGTTTACCATTTTTGCAGAGACATAGCCACTCCCTCAACTCGTGAACTTGTACTGTTTTTAATTATCATGGAGTCATTAACGTCAACAGGGAAGGCATTCTACGGAAGGAAAGAGTCCTCCAGTGCTAGTGGGTCCAGAAAACATGTGCATTATTCCACAAACAAGCCTTACACCCAAAGCAGATATTGGCACTGGTGGAGGCTCACACCATGGCCCTGTCACTGGATGAGGAACCATGTCACTCTATCCCCACCAGGGCCACAGGAGATGGTGAATGTGCACAGGTGCGGAAGTCTTCGGTTGATATCAAATGTTGCTCTTCACTTGCTCTCCATTTTATTTTTAGAGAGAGATTCTCTCACTAAACTTGAGACTCATTAACTTGGCAAGTCTAGTTGACCACAGAACTCCAAGGATCTGTGTGTTTTCACTTTCCCAATCTTCCTTTTGAAGTTGTGTGCCACCACAGGTGACTTTTTTTTTTATTATTATTAACTTGAGTATTTCTTATTTACATTTCGAGTGTTATTCCCTTTCCCGGTTTCTGGGCAAACATCCCCCTAATCCCTCCCTCTCCTCTTCTTTATGGGTGTTCCCCTCCCCATCCTCCCCCCATTGCTGCCCTCCCCCCAACAATCTAGTTCACTGGGGGTTCAGTCTTAGCAGGACCCAGGGCTTCCCCTTCCACTGGTGCTCTTACTAGGATATTCACTGCTACCTATGAGGTCAGAGTCCAGGGTCAGTCCATGTATAGACTTTAGGTAGTGGCTTAGTCCCTGGAAGCTCTGGTTGCTTGGCAATGTTGTACATATGGGGTCTCGAGCCCCTTCAAGCTCTTCCAGTTCTTTCTCTGATTCCTTCAACGGGGGTCCTATTCTCAGTTCAGTGGTTTGCTGCTGGCATTCACTTCTGTACTTGCTGTATTCTGGCTGTGTCTCTCGGGAGCGATCTACATCCGGCTCCTGTCGGCCTGCACTTCTTTGTTTCATCCGTCTTGTCTAATTGGATGGCTATATATGTATGGGCCACATGTGGGGCAGGCTCTGAATGGGTGTTCCTTCTGTGTCTGTTTTAATCTTTGCCTCTCTATTCCCTGCCAAGGGTATTCTTGTTCTCCTTTTAAAGAAGGAGTGAAGCATTCACATTTTGATCATCCGTCTTGAGTTTCATTTGTTCTAGGCATCTAGGGTAATTCAAGCATTTGGGCTAATAGCCACTTATCAATGAGTGCATACCATGTGTGTTTTTCTGTGATAGGGTTACCACACTCAGGATGATATTTTCCAGTTCCAACCATTTGCATACAAATTTCATAAAGTCATTGTTTTTGATAGCTAAGTAATATTCCATTGTGTAGATGTATCACATTTTCTGTATCCATTCCTCTGTTGAAGGGCATCTGGGTTCTTTCCAGCTTCTGACTATTATAAATAAGGCTGCTATGAACATAGTGGAGCACGTGTCTTTTTTATATGTTGGGGCATCTTTTGGGTATATGCCCAAGAGAGGTATAGCTGGATCCTCAGGCAGTTCAATGTCCAATTTTCTGAGGAACCTCCAGACTGATTTCCAGAATGGTTGTACCAGTCTGCAATCCCACCAACAATGGAGGAGTGTTCCTCTTTCTCCGCATCCTCGCCAGCATTTGCTGTCACCTAAGTTTTTGATCTTAGCCATTCTCACTGGTGTGAGGTAAAATCTCAGGGTTGTCTTGATTTGCATTTCCCTTATGACTAAAGGTGTTGAACATTTCTTTAGGTGTTTCTCAGCCACTCAGCATTCCTCAGCTGTGAATTCTTTGTTTAGCTCTGAACCCCATTTTTAATAGGGTTATTTGTCTCCCTGCGGTCTAACTTCTTGAGTTCTTTGTATATTTTGGATATAAGGCCTCTATCTGTTGTAGGATTGGTAAAGATCTTTTCCCAATCTGTTGGTTGTCGTTTTGTCCTAACCACAGTGTCCTTTGCCTTATAGAAGCTTTGCAGTTTTATGAGATCACATTTGTCGATTCTTGATCTTAGAGCATAAGCCATTGGTATTTTGTTCAGGAAATTTTTTCCTTTGCCCATGTGTTCCAGATGCTTCCCTAGTTTTTCTTCTATTAGTTTGAGTGTGTCTGGTTTGATGTGGAGGTCCTTTATCCACTTGGACTTAAGCTTTGTACAGGGTGATAAGCATGGATCGATCTGCATTCTTCTACATGTTGACCTCCAGTTGAACCAGCACCATTTGCTGAAAATGCTATCTTTATTCCATTGGATGGTTTTGGCTCCTTTGTCAAAAATCAAGTGACCATAGGTGTGTGGGTTCATTTCTGGGTCTTCAATTCTGTTCCACTGGTCTATCTGTCTGTCTCTGTACCAATACCATGCAGTTTTTATCACTATTGCTCTGTAATACTGCTTGAGTTCAGGGATAGTGATTCCCCCTGAAGTCCTTTTATTGTTGAGGATAGTTTTAGCTATCCTGGGTTTTTTGTTATTCCAGATGAATTTGCAAATTGTTCTGTCTAACTCTTTGAAGAATTGGATTGGTATTTTGATGGGGATTGCATTGAATCTGTAGTAGATCGCTTTTGGTAAAAGGGCCATTTTTACTATATTAATCCTGCCAATCCATGAGCATGGGAGATCTTTCCATCTTCTGAGGTCTTCTTCAATTTCTTTCTTCAGAGTCTTGAAGTTCTTATTGTACAGATCTTTTACTTGCTTGGTTAAAGTCACACCGAGGTACTTTATATTATTTGGGTCTATTATGAAGGGTGTCGTTTCCCTAATTTCTTTCTCAGCTTGTTTCTCTTTAGTATAGAGGAAGGCTACTGATTTATTTGAGTTAATTTTATACCCAGCCACTTTGCTGAAGTTGTTTATCAGCTTTAGTAGTTCTCTGGTGGAACTTTTAGGATAACTTAAATATACTATCATGTCATCTGCAAATAGTGATATTTTGACTTCCTCTTTTCCGATCTGTATCCCCTTGACCTCCTTTTGTTGTCTGGTTGCTCTGGCTAGAACTTCAAGAACTATATTGAATAAGTAGGGAGAGAGTGGGCAGCCTTGTCTAGTCCCTGATTTTAGTGGGATTGCTTCAAGTTTCTCTCCATTTAGTTTAATGTTAGCAACTGGTTTGCTGTATATGGCTTTTACTATGTTTAGGTATGGGCCCTGAATTCCAATCCTTTCATGACTTTTATCATGAAGGGGTGTTGAATTTTGTCAAATGCTTTCTCAGCATCTATTGAAATAATCATGTGGTTTTGTTCTTTCAGTTTGTTTATATAATGGATCACGTTGATGGTTGTCCGTATATTATACCATCCCTGCATGCCTGGGATGAAGCCTACTTGATAATGGTGGATGATTGTTTTGATGTGCTCTTGGATTCGGTTTGCCAGAATTTTATTGAGTATTTTTGCGTCGATATTCATAAGGGAAATTGGTCTGAAGTTCTCTTTCTTTGTTGGGTCTTTGTGTGGTTTAGGTATAAGAGTAATTGTGGCTTCATAGAAGGAATTCGGTAGTGCTCCATCCGTTTCAATTTTGTGGAATAGTTTGGATAGTATTGGTATGAGGTCTTCTATGAAGGTCTGATAGAATTATTCACTAAACCCGTCTGGACCTGGGCTCTTTAGATTCTGAGATCTGAATCCAGATGATGCTTTCATGGAAAATTTCAGGTTGAGTTCTCTCTCCTTAGTCCCTGATTTTGATTTTTTATTAAAGAAAATTTGAACATATTTAAAAAATGAGTATTCTATTTCAGCACTAATTCTCATTGGTGGCAACCTAAAAGGGTAGACAGAGGTGGAAAATGAAGTGTTGTCAGCCCAAAGAAAGCATATTCATTTTCGTGTTAGAATTAGTTAAATCTCTCTCTCTCTCTCCCTCTCTCTCTCTCTCTCTCTCTCTCTCTCTATATATATATATATATATATATATGTATATATACATATAAATATATATGTGTGTATATCATAAAATTTCTTTGCAGTTAATGAGTTCATGTACACACATGTAAGTAGTTATTAGCTGTAAAGGAAAAGACAATCATGCTAAAGTTCACACTGTCATATAGGCTAAGCAACAAGGAGAGCTTAAAGGGTGACACAAAAATCTCCCCTGGAAAGGAGAAATGGAATGGATTTTGCAGATGGACTCGGGGTGGGTAGGGTTGGGAACAGGAGGGATCAGGTGCGGAGGAGGGAGAATAAGAAAATACAGGAGAGAAATGATTGGAATTGGGGGTATTCGGGGGACATTTCAGGGCATGATGGAAACCTAGTGCAATGTAAACCCCATGGAATGTACAAGAATAACCATAGCAAAGACTCCTAGTAGTGGGGGAACATGGAGACTGAACTGGCCATCTTCTATAACAAGACAAGGCCTCACGTGGAGGGATTGGGACACCAATCCAGCCACAAAACCTTAGATCTACATATTGTCTGGCCTGCAGAATATGTTAGGACCAGAACCTAACAGAATCATCATCAAAGAGACCAGAGTGACTTCATCCCAACAACTTATAGTCCACAGATGCAGAGTCTCACAATCAAACATTAGCTGGAGTTCTGGGATCCTTCGAATGATGGGGAGGGAATATCTTAGAAAGTCTAGGTCCCAGGGATACCACAGAATACAGCCTACAGAATCAAATGACCGAGACTTGTCAGAACAGATCATTACAGAATCATTAAGTAGGGATCTGATATAGGTCCTCTCCTTATGGCAGAATAGCTTGGTGTTCTTGAGGAAATTCTAATGACAGTCAGGGCTGTCCCTGACTCTTGTGGACCCTGTTCCTTCTACTGGGTTGCTTTATCCAGCAATCTTAGCCATTTGGTATGATTGTATGTGTCTGGTCTTACTGTAGCTTGTTTTCATGTTTGGTTGATGTCCCTGGAAGCCCTGTTCTTCTCTGAGGGGAGGGGGTAGGCAAAATAGGTCTGGGATAAAGGGGAGGCAGGGCAGAGGCTGTGGGAAAGGGAGGGAGGGAAAACTACTGTCAGTATGTAATATATATGAAAAAGAATAAAAATATTTAAAAAAGAGTTTTTAATTTGCTGATTTGTCATATTTCATTATTTCACTAATCAACGTTCAGTATTCTGTAGAAATATGTGCAAGATGGAAAGGGCTACATTGGTAATATCACATTGGAATGTACAAGAATTAGCTGTCATATATAACTAACTGTTCAGTTTAGTGTGACATATAAGATCAAAAGCAATTATCATGAGTCTGTATTAAGAGATAAAAGGTACATAGGATGTGTTTACAAGCCACGTTTTTGTTTGTTCATTTTAGTTTTGGTTTTGATTTTGGTTTTTTGTTTATTTTTGTTTTGTTTTAATCAGATTATGGTCTCTGGTTAGTCCTTGGGAAAATTTGTCTTGACTAGAATAGAGTAAATGGTACTGCACAGTAGTATGTTGAAAGACTATGCCAAATCTGTAACAATAATGGCCATATCTTGTTACTCTGTGGAAGAGTGGTGGCCTCTGTCTGTGGCAAAGATTCTATGAAACATAATCAAGGAAGGGATATCCATGCTGGGTTGTCTGGACTCTAAGATTGGTTTTAATAGCTGTAGTATTGCTAATCTTTATGTGACTTGACTTTCATTGAAGCTCTTTATTGCATATCCATATAATTCAATAAAAATTAGAATTTCTAACAGCAAGGAGATGTCTACAAGTGCTGGTAATAATAAATATTTCATGTAAAGTAAATATTAAGAAGAAAACTTTTCATTCTTCCTATATACCAGATCTTCAAGATCTCAGAGCACTCAGAAATAAAAAAATGTATATGTTAGTGTGGTAATTCATTGGAAAAGGACTTTTCACATGATATCAGACTGATGGAGTAGGAAAAAAGATTACATTGACTAAGCATTATTACTATTTGAAATGCTTAGATTGCCTAGATATTGAATTCTTAGTGATTATATATATATACATACATATATGTTTGTGTGTTTAAGTTAACTATATTATGAGATTAATTAAGTATTAAAAATAAAGCAATGTCTTGTACAATATGATTTTTCCATAACACTGGAAGATATGAAGTAGTAAACTGACTAACATATCACACAAGCTATATGCAAATGAGGATGATCACAGTTTCTATTTTGTGGATTTGCCATACTGATTATATGATTATATGTCAAGATGCTTGTTAGATGTTTCTACTCAACAAAGCCACTCACTAGGTGTGGTCCACTGAGGTGTGTAAGTTACTGAGACTCTCTCATTGAGCTTATTCAGATAAAGTAGTTTTCCTAATAACAGTTTGATGTTATATAGCTTTTCATTCTGGTACTTTATACTGATAGTGAACAATTCACCATGTGAAAAAAAAAACAAAAATAGTCAAAATGCAAGACATTTTGCTGTGTGAATTTTTATGGATGTCTTAATGAAAAATATTTACTAAAAGTTCTAATTAAAGTGTTAACTAGCTCTACCTTAGGAGACACTATTTGCAGTAAAAAAGAATAAGACAAATTATAATTTAAACTTGGGTGTTGAACTGGCATTTTCTTTCTTTTTTTTTTAAAGATTTATTCATTTATTATATATAAGTACACTGTAGCTGTCTTCAGATACACCAGAAGAGGGCATTGGATCTCTTTACAGATGGTTGTGAGCCACCATGTGGTTGCTCGGAATTGAACTCAGGACCTCTGGAAGAGTAGTCGGGTGCTCTTAGCCGCTGAGCCATCTCTCCAGCCCATTTTCTTTCTTTCTTTTTTTTATCTTTATTGACTTGAGTATTTCTTATTTACATTTCGATTGTTATTCCCTTTCCCGGTTTCCCGGCCAACATCCCCCTAACCCTTCCCTCTTCCCTTCTATATGGGTGTTCCCCTCCCCATCCTCCCCCCATTACCGCCCTCCCCCCAACAATCACGTTCACTGGGGGTTCAGTCTTGGCAGGACCAAGGGCTTCCCCTTCCACTGGTGCTCTTACTAGGCTATTCATTGCTACCTATGAGGTTGGAGCCCAGGTCAGTCCATGTATAGTCTTTGGGTAGTGGCTTAGTCCCTGGAAGCTCTGCTTGGTTGGCATTGTTGTTCATGGGGTCTCGAGACCCTTCAAGCTCTTCCACTCCTTTCTCTGATTCCTTCAACGGGGGTCCCGTTCTCAGTTCAGTGGTTCAATGATGGCATTCGCCTATGTATTTGCTGTATTCTGGCTGTGTCTCTCAAGGAGAGATCTACATCCAGTTCCTGTCATCCTGCACTTCTTTGCTTCATCTATCTTATCTAATTGGGTGGCTGAATATGTATGGGCCACATGTGGGGCAGGCTCTGAATGGGTGTTCCTTCTGCTTCTGTTTTAAATTTGAACTGGCATTTTCTTAAAAATTAATTCCTTAAAAGTAATAAATAGTTCATGGAGAAACAAAAATTCAGAATTTCAAGGAAAAATTGAAATATTGGAAACTTGTAGCTCTGTGGTGGTCCATCATGAAAATAAATGATCTTTTATGTGTGCTAGTTAGTTAGACCTGTTAACTTGACATGACCTAGAAATTTCTTGGAAGAGAGTCTTCGAAATTATGTAGAACAGGTTGGTCTGTGGGCATATCTGTAGAGTACTGACTTGATCAATAGCATAGTGTGACCTAGGTGATTGTGGGCAGCACCATTCCCTAGGCAGCAGGTCCTGAATAATAAAGGAGAGAGGAAAGATAAAAAACAGAGAAGAGACTGTTGTGAGTACATATTCTTGACAAGACGTTTTGTGAATAGTTGCTTAAACTCTATCCTGTCTTGAGATCCCCTCAGTCTAGAACTGTTGTAGTTTGAATAACAAGAGCCGACATATGTTTATATGTTTGAATACTTGGTCCCTAGTTGGTGAAACTGTTAGGAGAATGATTATGATTAGGATGTATGGCCTTACTGGGGAGGTGTGTCTTTTGAAGGAGGGCTTTGAGGTTTCTAAAGCCCATGCCAGTTCTTTTTCCTCTCTCTCTCTCTCTCTCTCTCTCTCTCTCTCTCTCTCTCTCTCTCTCTCTCTCTCTCCTCCCCCTCCTTTCCTCCCTCCCTCTCTCCCTGCCTCCCTTCAATCTTCTTACCCTCTCTCTGTCATGCCTCCCTCCTTCTCTGCCTCCTCTTTCTGCCTTCAATGTGCACTTAGCTATATTGTTTCAGCCTTATACCTACCTGCCTGTTCCCATGTTCACTACCATTGTGGTCATATATTTATCCTGTAAAACTGTAAGCAAGCCCCCAAATAGTTATAAGGTGCTTTGCTCTCTTCACAGCAATAGAAAAATAACTAAGTCTTGGGCTTTAACCTGGAATTATAAGCATAATATGTTCCTTCCTCTTCTAAGTTGACTTTTGGTCAGGGTGATTTTTCATGTCAACAGAAATAAAACTAGAACTAATGAAATGATTTAGGTATTACAGATAATTCAGTGAACTAATATTTTTGTGGGATCAGCAGATTAATAATCTGCAGGAGGGAAGGTAATTGGATTCAACAAGACTGAGTAGCTGATGTTGGTTCAAACTTTAGGAGTTTAACCCTGAGGAGTTTATTTTTGACATATTTAGGCACAGCACAATTTGATGAAAACTTTTTTGGTTACAACTAACTCAGTCCTGTGTACAGAATAAAGCACATGTAAGTCTCTGAGAGGAACAAAGTAAGTTAAGTAAAAATCAGACATGGCTACATTGAAATTTTTGTAAAGTATTTGTGACATCTTCCAAAACAATGGATTTTGTAGATTGACAATGACAGGGCTCTGAGGGAGGATCTGATGTGTTCTTGTCCACACAGATCATAAAAAGGTCACCAGGCTATTGAACATATCCATTCCCAGCCTTCTGGGCAGATAATAGGTAATTCACTTCTTCCTTTAGAGGAACAACTCTGCGTGTTTAACACTCAAGGTTCCCCTAGTGCCTATGCATGAGCACAAGGACCTATGAAACTCCAAATACTCAAAATTATACTCTAATGAAAATGCTTTCAAAGTGTAGGGGAAACCAAGATGTTTTAAAATAACCAAATGTGAAAAGTTTGTGAATTTGGTTTCAGGTTCTATTTTTGCTACTAAACCTTAAAAATCTATCATCTCCTAAGTTTGAGTATACTCCCAAAAATAATGTCCACAATTATGTGACTGATTTAAACATTAATTCTTTTGTTCTATGTACGTGTTCAAGTGAAGCTTGGCTTTCTTTACATACTAAAAACATAATACTATATATTGAACGTGAGAGTTGATGCTAGTATCCAGATTTTCCGTTATATATTCTGTTATATAGATATTGAAGGTATTCTCAAATACATAATAATGTCACTTTTATAATAAACATTTACTTTAAAAATTTAACTATCTCATAAAATATGTTACCAAAGGAAAATTATTACAGACTTATTTATTTTATGTGTGTCTGTATGAGTTTATGTCTGCAGATGCTTGCAGGCCAGAAGATATCAGTTGCAAATGAGCCACTTTTCATGGGTTCAGGGAGTCAAATCAGTAGTTTCTGTGACAGCACTGTATGTAACCACTCTGCCATTCTCCAGCCCTTATAGGATAAGTTTTTAATGGGTTTTGTTCAGACAATTTAAAAATAAATCTGCTCATAAATATAACAATTCCATTCATAAATTATGCTTTTAATTTTAAACAAAAAATACCATCAGTAGTTACGATTTCATAAAAGCTTTTTAGGGTCCTTGATATCTCTAATGTAAGAGTTGCTGGGAAGCCAATTGAGGATTGAAGTTCCAGCTCAGAGGCGTTCTTTTTTTTTTTTCTTTTCTTTTTTTTCTTTTCTTTCTTTTCTTTTACCATTTTTGGCAGCTGCTGTTCTCTTTCAAGGAACATGCAGCTTATATTTTTCAGATAATAGCTGTCAGCCATATGGGGCTCAACCGAACATGTACTCATACATGAAGATGATTAACTTTAGAGATGAAATTTTACAGTGTTCCTTAAATTAAAAGTACTTCAGCTGTCCTGGCTCCATTGTTCACACCAGTATGTCTGGCTTTTTTTGGTAAGCTGGGAAGGAAATGTAGTTTATTTCAGATACAGGACAACCTTTTAATAACTCTTTTCTTTTCTCTTCTTTTCTTTTCTTTTCTTTTCTTTTCTTTTCCTTTCTTTTCTTTTCTCTTCCTTTCTTTTCTTTTCTTTTCTTTTCTTTTTTTTCTTCTTGGTCATTGCAAAGTAGAAACCTCTAGGAGTCCTTCAGAAACAACCTCAGTTATACCAGTATAATCTTAGAGAACTATATGCTACATATGTCAGCACAAATTTACAGAGAAGTATATGCCAACATCTTCATAAAATGTAGGGATCACCGAAGATGTGGCATGTGACTTTGGATGCCAAGGAGCTGACTGTTAGAGGAGTGATAAACATTAATAAATTATGCTGTGACTAGATTGCTATTTTCTTGCATATCTATTTTAGCATGTTTTAAAGCAAGTGCTAAGTTTCTAAACCCTTTTAGGCGGGAAGATGGCTTGAGTGGAAGATGGTGTTTGAGAAAACACAGAGTCAGAGCACAAAGGCGACAGCGCACTGTTTCAGTTCCAAGTACTCAGCAGCGCATCTAGGTTAGAGCCCGTGTAGATGCTGAGTCATGAATGTAACATCACCAGCTCACAACGTCTACTTAACAAGTAGACGTGCTTTCCCACCTAATGAACTTTGACATTGAATAAGTTTGCCTCCAAGTACAAGTTATTGTATACATAATCACTTTCCATTCTAGGGGAGGGAGGAGTAAAGCGATCCTCAGAGTTCTGTATATACTGAATATAGACGGAAAATTAATTCAATTTCCTTTTGCAATATTTCTTCATGGAGAAAACTCTAGGGTTGAAAGTAAATGTCATAGAGTAATCTTTGTATACTTTAGTGGGCTCTTTAAATAGATAACTTACATTTTAACTGACTCTAGTTAAATACCTTTGACTTTTGATATACCCTTTAAAATGATAATGAAATCACACCACCCTCAGAGAACAAGATAAAATGAATAAAACACAATGAAATAGACAAAGTTTAATGAAGTGACATTTTATTTTATTTATACAACTCATAAATTACGATTTGGGATATAGATTTCAAAACACAGGCATCTCAGGGGAGGAATTTCATTAAAATTAATATAAATGAAACAAAATTAGATGGGAATCTTCCGTTTTCATTGCTCATTTCTATGTCTTTCCTGATGGAGCTATTTTTAATCTGAAAATATACCAGTCTAGAGATTTCTGTTTTAAACTGTAATGTGGCAGTTACTGTTCTTGAATATGTGTGTGTGTGTTTATATGTTGTTTGTGTGTGTGAGTGTGAGTATATGTGTACATGTTGTGAGATTCCCTGCTGCCATTGTGAATATAAACAATTTTTATCTATTCTTCTTAAGGTCCCCAAAACAATGTGTGGTTTTAGCATAGTTCACAATATGGAACCAATGAATTTGTTTGGCTTAGTATTCCAGTACAGGTAAGGGGTTACTGTTAGGAGTGGGAGTGGCCTAAAGAAGGTGCTTTGGAAGGTGTGTACCAGCGTAGACAATGGCTCTTTCACGATCACATAGATGGCACCTCCTTCTCCTGTTAGCCTTTCCCAGCCTATATACTCTGGCAGTTTCCACTTCCTAAAGGTCCCTATAGCACAAGCAATTAGGGTTTAACCTGGGAAAGTGGCTGAAAATTCAAGTGATGCTCCAGAAACTTCCCATTTCTTTAGCCAACAGTCAGATGGTGATGGTAGACTCTGAATTTAGATACAAGTGGTTTCATGAAGATGATAGCTACCTGACTTGGAGACACACTCTATTACTATATGTATGTATGTATGTATGTATGTATGTCCATGTTGATGTGTGTAGAATGTGCAGTTATGCATGCTGTAGCCAGAGCTTGCTTGCTTGCTTGCTTTCTCTTTCTTTCTTTCTTTCTTTCTTTCTTTCTTTCTTTCTTTCTTTCTTTCTTTCTTTCTTTCTTTTTTGAGAGTTCATCTTGGTGGATTTTTAAAAAATTTTTAATATTTTTTTCATCTTTATTAAATTGGGTATTTCTTATTTACATTTCGATTGTTATTCCCTTTCTCGTTTTCCCGGCCAACATCCCCCTAAGCCCTCCCCGTCCCCTTCTATATGGGTGTTCCCCTCCCCATCCTTCCCCCATTACCACCCTCCCCCCAACAATCACGTTCACTGGGGGTTCAGTCTTGGCAGGACCAAGGGCTTCCCCTTCCACTGGTGCTCTTACTAGGCTATTCATTGCTACCTATGAGGTTGGAGCCCAGAGTCAGTCCATGTATAGTCTTTGGGTAGTGGCTTAGTCCCTGGAAGCTCTGCTTGGTTGGCATTGTTGCTCATATGGGGTCTCTAGCCCCTTCAAGCTCTTTCAGTCCTTTCTAAGATTCCTTCAACGGGAGTCCCGTTCTCACATCAGTGGTTTAATGGTGGCATTCGCCTATGTATTTGTTGTATTCTGGCTGTGTCTCTCAGGAGAGATCTACATCCGGTTCCTGTCAGCCTGCACTTCTTTGCTTCATCAATCTTATCTAGTTTGGTGGCTGTATATTTATGGGCCACATGTGGGCAGGCTCTGAATGGGTGCTCCTTCTGCCTCTGTTCTAAACTTTCCCTCCCTATTCTCTCCCAAGGGTATTCTTGTTCCCCTTTTAAAGAAGGAGTGAAGCATTCGCATTTTGGTCATCCTTCTTGAGTTTCATGTGTTCTGTGCATCTAGGGTAATTCGAGCATTTGGGCTAATATCCACTTATCGATGAGTACATACTATGTGTGTTTTTCTGTGATTAGGTTACCTCACTCAGGATGATATTTTCCAGTTCCATCCATTTGCCTATGAATTTCATAAAGTCATTGTTTTTGATAGCTGAGTAATATTCCATTGTGCAGATGTACCACACTTTCTGTTTCCATTCCTCTGTTGAAGGGCATCTGGGTTCTTTCCAGCTTCTGGCTATTATAAATAAGGCTGCTATGAACATAGTGGAGCATGTGTCTTTTTTATATGTTGGAGCATCTTTTGAGTATATGCCCAAGAGAGGTATAGCTTGGTCCTCAGGTAGTTCAATGTCCAATTTTCTGAGGAACCTCCAGACTGATTTCCAGAATGATTGTACCAGTCTGCAATTCCACCAACAATGGAGGAGTGTTCCTCTTTCTCCACATCCTTGCCAGCATTGCTGTCACCTGAGTTTTTGATCTTAGCCATTCTCACTGGTGTGAGGTGAAATCTCAGGGTTGTTTTGATTTGCATTTCCCTTATGACTAAAGATGTTGAACATTTCTTTAGGTGTTTCTCAGCCATTCAGCATTCCTCAGCTGTGAATTCTTTGTTTAGCTCTGAACCCCATTTTTTAATAGGGTTATTTGTTTCCCTGCGGTCTAACTTCTTGAGTTCTTTGTATATTTAGGATATAAGCCCTCTATCAGTTTTAGGATTGGTAAAGATCTTTTCCCAATCTGTTGGTTGCTGTTTTTTCCTAACAGAGATAGCTCAGTGTTTAAGAGCACCGACTGCTCTTCCAGAGGTCCTGAGTTCAAATCCCAGAAACCACATGGTGGCTCACAACTATCTGTAATGGGATCCGATGTCCTCTTCTGGTGTGTCTGAAGACAGCCACAGTGTACTCATATACAAAATAAATAAATAAATAAATAAATAAATAAATAAATAAATAAATAAGTTTTAAAAAAAGGAGCCAGAGCTTTCTATTGGTACCTTCAATTGTTCTTCACCTCATTTATTTTGGTTGGGTCTCTTGATGAAATTGAAGATTACTGAGTTGGTTAGACAGGCTATCCAGAAAGCCTGAAGGACTCTCCAGTTTCCACCTCCCCAGCATGGGGTTACAGACTCATATTGCCACAACCAGTACTTTACATGGTTACTGGGGATCCAAATTTAAGCCCTTGTGTTGTTGTACAAATATATTACTGGTTTAGATATTTTTTCTGACCCTTAAACTAGTACTTCTTTTTACCAAGCTATAAGGCCATCTATCTATCTATCTATCTATCTATCTATCTATCTATCTATCTATCTATCTATGATAATAGTTTTCAAATCTACCCCAAACAGCTCATGCACATGGTTCCTATAATAGGGGAAAAAGCACATGAAATGAAGCTGATGACTGTTCTATATGTTACAGAGTGTGTCTTTAACAAAGTGTGTCATAGTTACAAACACTATCAGAAATGCAGAAGTAATCCTATGGAACCCTTAACCATGGAGGGTTGGGAGTCTCAAAACCAGAAGGCTTTAAAAGGGCAAAAGTTTGATTTCATAGAGAATACCTTTTAAACTACACATTTAATATTTTTGAAGGAGTTAGTAAAATGGAGTCATAATGAGTGAAAAAGTCTTTTAAATCTAATTATGAAATGGAAAAAATATAAAGTGTAACATAACACAATTTATATTTGTAAATTGACATAAGGCTTGAAAAACTATAATCTTGAAATTCTGACTGCTTCTGCTTATGAATCGAGAAAGATAGAATTTATTTTCCTTTGTAAATCATTTAAATAATATATTGATGAAAGTTTTCAGAGATTAATTTTTCTGGATATGTCCTCTGAGAAACTAGAAGCAAATGAGGTTTACGAGACTCACAATCCACCTGAACAGGAACCAGAAGAAAGAGATTTGCAAGATTGAGGAACCATTTGGTTAGAACATCCATTTGGTACCAGATGTTAGAGAAAAGAGCTCTGCAGAAACAGAGCAAAAGAAGTATTCAAAAAGCTCCCAAGTTCTCAACTGGCCATGAACAATCAAATACATATGATGTCAGAGGAAGAACAACTGTAGACAGGAGGAATAATGTCTGAAACTTATGGAGTTTGTCACTTAGTAATTATAATGGAGAAGCCTCCAAACACTCAAGACAAACCAGAATTCCAAGAAGCCAGCAATGGAACCACCAATGCTTGATTTTAGTTCTCTCTTGTAAAGCTTCCAACCCACAAAGTAGTCTTGAAAGAGAGAATTTTGTAGGGATCTTATTTTCATCCATAATCTTTAATCAAAGACAACAATTTTTGATGTGTTAGATGGTTTAACCTATGTACCTAAAGCATTCATAATGGTGTCTGGTTGTTGAGGTTTGGTCTGTTGCTATATATTGCAATGCTAAATGCTGTCCCCCAAATTTGGTTGCCCCCTCCAACAAGGAGATGCCCAGGGATGAAGAAATCTTTAAGTACATCAACTGATACTCTGTAATCCTGCTTTATTGTTCTACCTTCTGGCCTGGTTCCCCCTCAAACTACTGCTGTTTCCTTGGAATTCCAGAACAGCTTCAGGAAGAGCTTCTAATCCCAAATGACCTTGACTCATTCAGCATTACAGTCTGTTGCAGTCAGGACTTCACTTATGCCTGAACTTTCTCAGCATAGAGAGCCTGGGCAACAAATGATACCAGTTTGCTTTCTTTTGGCTTACTCACTTTTCCAATGTTCTTTATGGTCCTCCACCCAACTCCCAGGAGTAATTCTTTGCACCAATTCAGCAGAAAGCAATTATAAGAAGACTGTTGTCCCAGTCCCTTAAGTTGTATAGATGCTTTTGGTCATCTTATGAATTAGAGATATGTTGTCATTTTATGGGATACTTTACAAATAATTATGGTCTTGGACAGGGAGGAAATACAATAGGGAGTTTAGACTCAGAAATTTCTTTCTTTCATTTTCTTTTTTCTATCTTTCTTAGATAAAGGGAGGGGGTTGACAAGAAAAAGAGGAATATAGAATTATCATGTAGAAGTAACAGAATAAAAGGAAAGCTTCAATCTACTATTCAACACACAGATATTGTTATTCTCAAATAAGGTCATTATGCTTACATTACTATAGACTATTATATATTGATATAGAGTTAAGGTTTTCATTGTTATAAATCTTTATATATTGATACAAATTTTAAGGTTGATTTTGTTACAACATAATATATGTATGTTTTAACACTCATGTAAATATTATGCCTATTCAACTCATTTAAAATGCAATTGTGTCCAGTCATCTTAATAGCTGATATTACAAACTGTTTAAGATAATTAAATAATGCGAGTTGATAGTCAATCAAATTCACAATCCAAATTATTACAGAAATAAATATTTAAAGCGGTCACAATAGTCAAATTAAGCAATGTTTGCTTATTCAGAAATGCTATAAATAAATGGTTTTGACAACCTCAGAGACTCACAGAATATGGCATTGAAACATTTTTTTAATTTAAGTTCTTTTTGACATTGAGACATATCAAGTCCTGATAGTACCACATTTGATTTGGAAGGAGATGATGAGTGTCAAAATCCTTCATATGAAGCTGCTTCAATTATGGCAAGCTAACCACAGGCAAAGAAAATGCCCTTATTTCAACTGCAGAGAGAATGCTGTCCAGGAAGGACAAATGGATGCAGAGAAGTCAACTGCCAAGCTCTGCCAATACAATGTAAGCAAGTCCTTCATAATTCTTGAGCCAAAGAGATCTGTCAGATATTCTGGGACAGAAGGCTGAGGATAGATACTTCAAAGTTCTAGAAAATATTGGAAACTGTCCATGCAGTCAGTTATTTCTGTCATTTCAATAATTTTTGAAAGCTGGATCCCTGTGCTTCCTGCATACTCAGGTAATATCCACTCCTTCTCAAGTCTCTGATAAGGATAAGGAGTCAGTCATAGTCTTACTATAAGTTTCAGTTGTTTAGGATTTAGAAAGATGTTTTTAGGTTAATAATGAGAATTAGGATAGAAATTGATTTAGATATAAAACTCTCAACTCACCAAGATAGGATAGATAACAAAACAATTTCTTCTGAGTTGCCAAACACAAACAGACTAGACTTTTGAATGTAATTCTTACCTAATAATTTTTATAATTGTTTCATAGTTGTTCCTGCTGTATGTTGTTTGTTATTATAAGAGAAAGAGCCTTTTTATTTAGGAAAAGGGGGCAGGCATTGAGATTTGGTCTGTTGCTATGTATTGTAATGCCTATGTAATGGCCACCCAAATCTGGTTGCCCCTAATGAGGCAATCTTCAAGGATGAGGAAATCCTTATATGCACCAAATGATACTGTGTAAACTTGCTTCTTAATTTAAAGCTGCTTGTTGTATCTACAGCTTAGAGCTATGCAGAAGAGAGTTAGGCAGGGATTTGGTTGCTAGGCATGGGAGGTGGGGAGACTGAGGAAGTACTATGATTCAGAGAAGAAAAGAGAAGATGCTATAGGGTGGGTGGATCATGAGACTAAATCCATCAGGGCGAGTCAGTTGGAGTAGCAGTGGCCCAGGTAGAAGATGGCAAGTTATGTCTCAGGGTTATTGACAGAGAAATAGACGAAATAGACAAAATAGCACAAAGGGTTGATACCTTCCCAGCTCTGGTACTCTTAAGGCTTATTATAAATATTAAGATTTTGTGTCTTTTATTTGGGAACTCAATGTTTCAAGGTGGGTAGACACCCCCAATTAATCTTTACTACAATATCTGATATGCTGTAGAAAATTAAAAAATGATACAATATACTTCATACTATTAGGATGGTGATTATAAAACAGTTCCTAGAAGTTGAGAAGTTTGTGTGAAGATGTGGGGAGATGGTAGCCCTATTTTATTGTTAGAGGGGTTTCAAATGGTGCAACTGTTGTAGAAAACAGAGAACTTAAATACCTCACAACCTTAAATACAGAACTTCTTTATGAGTTAATAATTCAACTTTTGGTATGTCCAAAAGGATTGAAAACAAGATCTTGAAAGTTTCTATACATTTAGGGTCTCAAAAAATATTGTTCACTTCGCCTAATGGCATATGCAACTGCCATGCTGATTGATCAATAATGGTTTAAAAAAAAAACTGTGATAGCAGTTTCTGGCTATGCCCAGAACTGTGCAGATTCCATCCCACAGCTCCCTGCTAACAAATTCCATGGGAGAGAGAGCTAAACACCCAGAAGGGCAAACCATCCTGAGACAGCAGGACAGAATGCCAATTCTGCCAGTTTCAAGAGGAAACTGCAGAGTACCTCTGGACACAGGAATATAGGAACAGTCATCAGCAGGTACCTGCAGTTCCAGTCTATGCCTAGAACTGAACTGAATTGGTCAAACAGCTCACTGCACACAAATCGAGTCCCGGAGAGAGCTGGACCCTCAGAAGTTCGTACACCCCTGAGAAATCAGAGGAGACTACCCTCTGCCCACATTCCCAACCCAAGCTGGAATTGCCTAGTGCCATCTGTGCCACCTGGGCACAGGGATCTAGGAGCAGTCAGGGGCAGGACCCTTCTGATTCTTGCCTGCTCCAAGAGCTGAAAGACAGTCACCAGGAGTGCCTACACACCTGAGAGCAGAGCACTCTGTTCCCAGAAATGGCTGAAAGAAACAGGAAAACAGATCTACAGGAGTGCTGACACAGAGGCCTATAGGATGGTCAAGTCACTGTCAGAAACAACAGGACAAGCTAACACAGAGACAACCTGATGGAAAGAGGCAAGAACAGGAACCTAAGCAACATAAACCAAGACTACTTGGCTTCATCAGAGCCCAGTTCTCCCACCAAAGTGAGGATATTGAAACATACTGGAAAAGCAAGATGTAGATTTAAACTCATATTCCATCATGATGATGAAGGACTTTAAGAAGAACATAAATAACTTCCTAAAAAAATACAGGATAGCACAAGTAAACAAGTAGAAGCCCTTAAAGAGGAAACACAAATATCCCTTAAAGAATTACAGGAAAACACAGCAAAAGAGGTGAAGGAATTAAAGAAAAATGTCCAGGATTTAAAAATGGAAATAGAAACAATAAACCTGGAGATAAAAAGCCTAGGGAAGAGATCAGGAGTCATAGATGTGAGCATCACCAACAGAACACAAGAGATAGAAGAGAGAATCTCAGGGACAGAAGATACCGCAGAAGACATTGACACAAACATTGAAGAAAAGTAAAACACAAAAAGCTCCTAACACAAATCATCCAGGACATCCAGGACACAATGAGAAGATCAAACCTAAGGATACTAAATATAGAAGAGAGTGAAGACTCCCAACTCAAAAGGCCAGTAAATATCTTCAACAAAACTATAGAAGAAAACTTCCCTAACCTAAAGAAAGAGATGCCCATAAACATATAAGAAGCCTACAGAACTCTAAATAGATTAGACCATAAAAGAAATTCCTCCCATCATGTAATAGTCAAAACACCAAATACACAAAACAAAGAAAGAAAATTAAAAGCAGTAAGGGAAAAAAGTCAAGTAGCATATAAAGGCAGACCTATAAGAATTACTGCAGACATCTCACCAGAGACTATGAAAGCCAGAAGATCTCAGGCAGATGTCATACAGACCCTAAGAGAGCACAAATGTCAGCCCAGGCTACGATATCCAGCCAAACTCTCAATTAACATGGATGGAGAAACCAAGATATTCCATGACAAAACCAAATTTACACAAAATCCAGCCCTACAAAGAATAATAGATGGATAACTCCAACAAAAGGAGAGAAACTACCCTGTAGAAAAAGCAAGAAAGTAATCTCCTTCCAATGAAACCAAAAGAAGAGAGACAGAAAAACATAATTCCACTTCTAACAACTAAAATAACAGGAAGCACCAATCACTATTCTTGAATATTTCTTAACATCAATGGACTCAATTCTCCAATAAAAAGACATAGACTAACAGACTGGATACATAAAGAGGACCCAGCATTTTGCTGCATATAGGAAAACACCTCAGAGACAAAGACAGACATTACCTCAGAGTAAATGGCTTGAAAAAACTTTCCAAGCAAGTGACTCAAAGAAACAAGCTGGAGTTGCCTTTCTAATATCAAATAAAATTGACTTTCAACCAAAAGTCATTAAAAAAGATAAGGAACGACTCTTAATATACATCAAAGGAAAAATCCACCAAGATGAACTCTCAATCCTAAAAATCTATGCTCCAAATGCAAGGGCATTTACATTCATAAAAGAAACCTTACTAAAGCTCAAAGCACACATTGCACTTCACACAATAATAGTAGGAGATTTTAACACCCCACTCTAATCAATGGACAGATCATGGAAACAGAACCTAAACAGAGACATAAAGAAACTAACAGAAGTTATGAACCAAATGGACGTAACATATTTTATAGAACATTCCATCCCCCAAAAATGATATACCTTCATCTTAGTACCTCATGGTACCTTCCAAACTCAACATATACAAGAAGATAGACATAATCCCATGCATTCTATCAGATCACCATGGACTAAGGCTGGTCTTCAATAACAACAATAATGACAGAATGTCCCTATATACATGGCAGTTGAACAGTGCTCTACTCAGTGATAACTTGGACAAGGAAGAAATAAAGAAAGAAATTAAAGACATTTTACAATTTAGTGAAAATGAAGGTACAACATACTCAAACTTATGTGACACAATGGAAGCAGTGGTAAGAGGAAAACTCATAGTTTTAAGTGCCTGCAAAAAGAAACAGGAGGGAGTGTATGTTAGCAGCTCGGCAGCACACCTAAGAGTTCTAGAACAAAAAGAAGCAAAGTCACAAGATGACTAGAAGGCAGGAAATAATCAAACTCAGGGTTGAAATCGAACAAAAAGGACTATATAAAGAAATAACAAAACCAGGAGCTGGGACTTTGAGAAAATCAACAAGATAGATAAATCCTTAGGCAGAATAACAAGAGGCACAGAAAGCATATCCAAAAGAACAAAATCAGAAATGAAGAGGGAGACATAACAACAGAACCTGAGAAAATTTAAAAAAAAAAAACAACAGATCTTACTACAAAAGACTATATTCAACAAAACTGGAAAATCTGGAGGAAATGGACAATGTTATAGACAAATACCAGGTACCAAAGTTAAATGAAGAACAGATAAACCATCTAAACAACCCCATAACTCCTAAAGAAATAGAAACAGTTATTAAAAGTCTCCCAACCGAAAAGAGCCCAGGACCAGATGGGATTAGTGCAGAATTCTATCAGACCTTCATAGAAGACCTCATGCAGATACTGTCCAAACTGTTCCACAAAATAGAGACAGAGCACTACCGAATTCCTTCTATGTAGCAACAATAACTCTCATACCAAAACCACAGAAAGACCCAACAAAGAAAGAGAACTTCAGACCAATTATCCTTATGAATATCAATTCAAAAATAAGCAATAAAATTCTTGCAAGAACACATCAGAATGATCATCCATCATGATCAAGTAGGCTTCATCCCAGGGATGCAGGGATGGTTCAGTATAAGGAAATCCATCAACGTAATCCACTATATAAACGAACTCAAAAATAAAAACCACATGATCATTTCATTAGATGCTGAGAAAGCATTTCACAAATCAACACCTCTTTGTGATAAAAGTCCTGAAAAGATTAGGAAGTCAAGGCCCATACTAAACATAGTAAAAACAATATACAGCAAACCAGTAGGTAACATCAAAATAAATGGAGAGAAACTTGAAGTAATCCCACAAAAACCAGGGACTACATAAGGCTACCCACTCTTTCCCTTCTTACTCAATATAGTACTTAAAGTCCTAGCTAGAGCAATCAGACAACAAAAGGAAACAAAAGGGATAGAATTTGGGAAGGAAGAAGTCAAAACATCACCATTTGCAGATGATATGATAATGTACTTAAGTGATAGCAAAAATTACACCAGAGAACTCCTACAGCTGATGAACGACTTCAGCAAAGTGGCTGGATATAAAATTAACTCAAACAAATCAGTAGAGTAGCTCTACTCAAAGAATAAACAGACTGAGAATGAAATTAGGGAAATGACTTCTTTCAGAATAGTCATAAATTACATAAAATACCTTGGTGTGATTCTAACCAAACAAGTGAAAGATCTGTATGACAAGAACTCTAAGTTGCTGAAGAAAGAAATTGAAGAAGATCTCAGAAGATGGAATGACTTCCCATGCTCATGGATTGGCAGGATGGATATAGTAAAAATGGCCAATTTGCCAAAAGCAATCTACAGATTCGATGCAATCCCCATCAAAATTCCAACTGAATTCTTCATAGAGACAGAAAGAGCAATTTTCAAATTCATTTGGAATAACAAAAAACCCAGGATATTGAAAACTATACTCAACAATGAAAGTACCATCCTTGACCTCAAGTTGTATTACAGAGCAATCATGATTAAAAACTGCATGGTACTGGTACAGAGACAGGCAGGCAAATCAGTGGAATAGAATTGAAGACCCAGAAATGAACCCACACACCTATCGTCACTTGATTTTTCACAAAGGACCTAAAACAATCCAATGGAAAAAAGATAGCATTGTCAACTAATGGTGCTGGTTCAACTGGAGGTCAACATGTAGAAGAATGCAAGTTGATTCATGCTTATCGCCCTGTACAAAGCTTAAGCCAAGTGAATCAAGGACCTCCACATCAAACCATATACACTCAAGCTAATAGAAGAAAAAATGGGGAAGAATCTTGAACACATGGGCACTGGGGAAAATTTCCTGAACAGAACACCAATGCCTTATGTTCTAAGATCAAGAATCAACAAATGGGACTTCATAAAACTGCAAAGTTTCTGTAAGACAAAGGACACTGTCCTTAGGAGAAAATGGCAACCAACAGATTGGAAAAAGTTCTTTACCAATCCTACATTCAATAATGGGCTAATATCCAATATATACAAAGAACTCAAGAAGCTGGACTCTAGAGAGCCAAATAACCCTATTAAAAATGGTGTACAGAGCTAAACAAAGAATTCTCAGTTGATGAATATTGAATGGCTGAGGACCACCTAAAGAAATCTTCAACATCCTTAGTCATCAGAGAAATGCAAATCAAAACAACCCTGAGATTCTACCTCATATCAGTCAGAATGGCTAATATTAAAAACTCAGGTGTCAGCAGATGCTGGTGAGGATGTGGAGAAAAAGGAACTCTCCTCCATTGTTGGTGGGATTGCAAACTGGTACAATCATTCTGTAAATCAGTCTGGAGATTCCTCAGAAAATTGGACATTCCATTACCTGAGGACCCAGCTATACCTCTCTTGGGCATATACCCAAAATATGCTCCAACATACAACAAAGACACATGCTCCACTATGTTCATAACAGTCTTATTTATTATAACCAGAATCTGGAAAGGTCCCAGATGCTCTTCATTAAAGAAATGGATACAGAAAATGTTGTACATTTACACAATGGAGTACTACTCAGTTATCAAAAATAATGACTTCATGAAATTCATAGGCAAGTGGATTAAACTAGAAAATATCAACCTGAGTGAGGTTACCCAATCACAGAAAAACAGACATGGTATGCACTCACTGATAAGGCTCAAATTACCCAAGAAACTATCCACAGACCACATGAAACTCAAGAAGGATGACCACAATGTGGATGTTTCACTCCTTCTTAAAAGGGTGAACAAAAATATCCATTGGAGGGGATATGGAGGTGAAGTGTAGTGCAGAGACTGAAGTAAAATCCATTCAGTGCCTGCCCTGCGTGTGGCCCATATACATACATATATATGTATATACAGTCACCCAAACTAGATAAGATTGATGAAGCTAAGAATTGCATGCTGACAAGAACCAGATATAGATGTCTCCTGAGAGACACAGTCACAGCATGGCAAATATAGAGGTGAATGCTAGCAGTAAACCATTGAACTGAGAATGGGACTCCCTTTGGAGGAATTAGAAAGAAGCATTGAAAGGGCTGAAGGGGCTTGCAACCCCATAAGAACAACAAAGCCAACAACCAGAGCTTCTAGGGACTAAACCACCACCCAAAGACTATACATGGACTGACCCCTGGCTCCAAATGCATATGTAGCAAAGGATGACCTTGTTGGGCACCAATTAAAGGAGAAGCCCCTAGTCCTGCCAAGGTTGGACCCCCAGTACAAGGGAATGTCAGGATATGGGGCATTGGGAGGGGGGTGGGTGGGGAGGGGAACACCCTTATGGAAGAAGGGGAGGCAGAGGGATAGGGGGCTTATGGTCAGGAAAGTGGAAAAGGGAATAACATTTGAAATGTAAATAAATATCCAATAAAAAACTGTGATGTATACATATAGCAGAATATAATAAGTCTTTTAAAATGAAAGAAAACCTAAGATATGTTACAACAGAGATGACCTTGAGGGCATTATTCAAGTGAAATAACATGCTACAAGTAAACAAGTATTGTCTGATTACATGAGACACCTAGAGCAGCCATATTCACAGAGATAGAACGCCCCTTGGCAACTGCCAAAAGCTGTTTGGAAAATAGAAGAGGGCTCTTTGATGTCTCAGTTTTGCAAGATAAAAGGAATTCTGGAGACTGGTTATACATGTAATATATTTGACACTGCTCAACTGTCTACTAGCAAAATAGTAAAATTTATGAGAGGTTTACTTTTCTTCACTTAAAAATTATTTCAAAAAAGTTCATTTTTAAGTGTATGTATGTGTATTTGTGTGTGTGTGTGTGCGCACGCGCACATGCGTGTGCACGCAGACGTGCACATGAGAGCAAGACCAGAAACACTGAATCCCTTAGAAATGGAGTTACAGGCAATTATGAGTTTCATTAAGAGGGTGATGGGAAGTGATTTAGTGTCCTTTGGACAAATAGTATATGCTGCTAACCAGCGATTCATCTATTTAGCACCTCAAAAAGATTATTGTTTTTAACTATCAAGACTATTACAGAAAGAAAATTAGGAAATAAAAACAAGTCTTATAGGAAGAAATCTTTGACTCTAATGAATTTATCAGTTCCATATAAAAATTACTTATCACACATGATTTACCCAAATGATACACAAACAAAAAGATCCAAATATCTCTAAATTTATTAAGGATAATCCATTCGTCCTTAGTTATTTACAAAAGGAAATTGAAATATCCATCTGGAAGATGTTCTTTCACATATTTAAGGAATGTTACACTCTTAGCTTTCAGAAATTGGAGCATTTAGAGCTGACAGTGTTTGGCTATCACCCAATACATTGTATACATGTATAAAAGTCTCAAAAATATTTTTAAATACTAGCAATTTTTTGAAAAAAGAAAATAGTGTAAGAGGAACCAGTTCCCAAAAAGGTTTTAGAGACGTGCATAATGGAACATTATAAAGTGTGACAAGGACAAAATTACCAGCAAATATTATTCATGGACATAGAACACAATTAAAAAGCATTGTCAGAAAACCTTCCTCAGATTTTCAAACGGTACTAATTATTTATTATGTTTTTTTTTTTTTGTGGTGATCCTATTAAAAGTCAAGGATAAGCACAATTTTTGCACTATAAATTCCCAGTTTGCTTCCAACTTGCTGGGGCTAGCACACAGAGTTCTGTACTTCATCTTATCCATAAGGCTGAGAAGGAACCAGAAGACGCAGAGAAAGATTGGGAAGGTGGAAATGAAGTGCGCTATACAACAGTGCCAAGAACGCAGAGACAAAGAGCCAGACAGGTTGACGCATGTGTCAACCGTGTGGTGAGCGCTTACCAGGTAAAGGCAAGGGCTGTGGTTAGGGAACTGATTCCTTAAAACAAACAAACAGACAAACAAACAAACAAACAAACAAACAAACAAACGAACAAAGGAAACATTCAGAAGTAAAGTGTTTTCACACTAAGATAGACTTCCAGCAGACATCAACATTTCCGGTGGCCAGTGGTAGGCAGCATATACGGAGACTGAACAGGAAACAGTGTCTTTAGAATAAGCTATATGAATATTTCCAAAGGTAAAGTAAAACCTTTAGAATTCATGTGGTGTGAATGTCCATTTCAAATTTGCAAAAAATAGAGTTAATATTAGTATTGAACGTGTGCCTATATCATCTACTTACAACTCAATAAGTTCTAAAGATTATAGACTTAGTCTTATTTAGTGCTTTAGCTCGGAAAAGGTTTATTTCTAGTTTACAGGCAGCTGAAGCAGAATGCAAATAATTTTCCTGAAATGGCAAAGCAGGTAAGATAGGGCTCTCCACCTTTCTGACCACAAACCCCTGCTTTTAACTGCCTGCTCTGTTGCCACTAAAGTCTGGGAATCTGGCTTCATTACTGGAAATATGTGCATATAAATGCCATTAGCAGTTGAGAGAAAATACTTCAGTTTACTTCATGAATTATGTATTACCTAGTCCTTAAAAAAACTTTTATTGGAAATTTTATTTATTTACATTCAAACAGCATCCCCTTTCTCTGATTCCTCTTCAGAGACCCCCCCCATCCTATCTCCCTTCCCACCTGTTTCTATGAGAGTGCTCCCCTACCCACCGACCCACTCCAACCCTGGCATTCCCCTACACTGGGGAATCAAGCCTTCACAGGACAAAAGGCCTCTTCTCCCATTGATGTCCATCAAGGCCATCCTCAGCTACATATGTGGCTGGAGTCATGGGTCCCTCCATATGTACTTTTTGGTTGGTGGTTTAGTCCTTGGAAGGTCTGGGGGGGCGTCTGGTTGGTTGATATTGTTGTTCTACCTATGGGGATGCAAACCCCTTCCGCTCCTTCAGTCCTTTTTCTATTTCCTCCATTGGAGACCCTCTGTTCAGTCCAATGGTTGGCTGGAAGCATCTGCCTCTGTATTTGTCAGGCTCTGCCAGAGCCTCTCAAGAAACAGGTGTATCAGGTTCCTGTCAGCAAGCACTTCTTGGCATCTAGAATAGTATCTGAGTTTGGTGTGTGTATATGGAATGGATCCCCAGGTGGGGCAGTCTTTGGATGCCCTTTTCTTCAGTATCTGATCCACACTTTTTCTCTGCATTTTCTCCCTTGAGTATTTTTTCCCTTCTAAGAAGGACTGAAGCATCCATACTTTGGTCTTCCTTCTTCTTGAGCTTCATGTGGTCTGTGGATTGTATCTTGGGTAATCTGAGTTTTGGGCTAATACCCACTTATAAGTGAGTACATACCATGTGTGTTCTTTTGTGACTGGGTTACCTCACTCAGGATGATATTTTCTAGTTCATCCATTTGCCTAAGAATTTCATGAAGTGATTGTTTTTAATAGTTGTATTGTGTAAATGTACCACATGTTCTGTATCCATTCATCTGTTGAAGGACATCTGGGTTCTTTCCAACTTTTGGCTATTATAAACAAGTAGAGCATATGTCCTTGTTACATGTTGGAGCATCTCTTGGGTATATGCCCAGGAGTGGTATAGCTGTATCTTCAGGAAGTAGTATGCCCAATTTTCTGAGGAACCTCCAGACTGATTTCCAGAATGGTTGTACCAGCTTGCAATCCCACCAACAATGGAGGAGTGTTCCTCTTTCTCCACATCCTCGCCAGCATCTGCTGTCACCTGAGTTTTTAATATTAGCCATTCTCACTGGTATGAGGTGGAATCTCAGGGTTGTTTTGATTTGCATTTCCCTGATGACTAAGGATGTTGAAGATTTCTTTAGGTGGTCCTCAGCCAATCAATATTCATCAGCTGAGAATACTTTGTTTAGCTCTGTACACCATTTTTAATAGGGTTATTTGGCTCTCTGGATCAACTTGCATTCTTTACATGCTGGCTTCCAGTTGAACCAGGACCATTAGTTCACAATGCTATCTTTTTTCCATTCGATGGTTTTAGGTCCTTTGTGAAAAATCAAGTGAACATAGGTGTGTGGGTTCATTTTTGGGCCTTCAATTCTATTCCACTGATCTACCTGCCTGTCTCTGTACCAGAACCATGCAGTTTTTATCATGATTGCTCTGTAATACAACTTGAGGCCAGGGATGGTTCTTTTGTTGTTGAGAATAGTTTTCACTATCTTAGCTTTTTGGTTATTCAAAATGAATTTTCAAATTGCTCTTTCTATCTCTATGAAGAATTCAGTTGGAATTTTGATGGGGATTGCATTGAATCTCTAGATTGCTTTTGGCAAGATGGCTGCTTTTACTGTATTAATCCTGCCAATCCATGAGCATGGGAGATCTTTCCATCTTCTGAGATTTTCTTTGATTTCTTTCTTCAGAGACTTGAAGTTCTTGTCATACAAATTTTTCACTTGCGTGATTATAGTTACACCAAAGTATTATTTATGACTTTTGTGAAGGGTATCATTTCCCTAATTTCTTTCTCAGCCTGTTTATCCTTTGAGTAGAAGGCTCCTGATTTGTTCAAGTTAATTTTATATCCAGTCACTTTGTTGAAGTTGTTCATTAGCTGTAGGAGTTTGTTAGTGGAATTTTTTGCGATCACTTTAGTGTACAAATCATCTGCAAATAGTGATATTTTGATTTCTTCTTGTTCAGTTTTTATCCCTTTGACATCCTTTTGTTGCCTAATTGCTCGGGATAGGACTTGGGTCCTATATTCAATAGGTAAGGAGAGTGTTGGTTGCCTTATCTAGTCCCTGATTTTAGTGGGATTGCTTCAAGTTTCTCTCCATTTAGTTTGATGTTGTCTACTTGTTTGCTGTATTGCTTTTACTATGTTTAGGTATGGGCCTTGAATTAAAACACATAATGTGGACGCAATAGATTTTTTAAATCAATAAAACTATGATTTTTTTCTTTGAGGATAATTGAATATTTTATATATATTTTAGTTTTTGCAATAGGATTTCCTACTTTCTAAATTAATATTCATTTTGGACCTTTATTTATGGTTTTAAAATATAACCATTTTAAAATAGTTACTGTTATTACAGGGAAATATAACCTAAAGATTTTCTCCTTTGACAAGTTCAGGTTGGAGCCTTTGACAAAATTTCATTCTCACATTTCTTACAAGGTAGTAATAAATAGGATTTATACCAGGGAAAATATAAAGCTTCAAACAAAAGGATGATAAATGTTTCATGGTGACCACAGCAGTCTTTGTCAATGAAAAAGATTAAATTTAAACAGATGGTTCACTAGATTAGTATAGATTTCTTAAAAAGCAATCTCTCTCTCTCACTCTCTCGCTCTCTCGCTCTCTCGCTCTCTCACTCTTTCTTGTTCTTGCTCTCTTAGTCTACTTCTCTTGCTCTCTCTTGTTCTTTCTCTTTCACATACAGAATATATCTTTCAGAAAATAATTAATTCTAATATTCCCTAGACAAGCAGAATGTTTTCCCCCCATCTGAAATTAGTTTTGTTTCCTGTTATAAGCCAGAGAGAGGGAGATTTGAAAGCCACTCTAACCAAATTCAGACTGCAGAAGCTACTGGTATGTTGTATCCATGCACTGAGTCTGAGCCCTATCACAGTTCTTGCTGATAGACAGAAACAGAGACCCCATAACTCTATCAGTAGGGACACATAAACGCCTTAGGACCAGTAGAGAAGAGAGTCACCAGAAGGACAATATTTGAACCCAAACAAAAAAACAGGCCCCTTACAATCAGTAGTCTCTCCAGATCTGAAAGCCTACTTCTTTGTTCAAGAAGTCTTTAGTGCTTTACTCTGAGATGTTTTCCAATCTTTTAATTATTTAACTGATGAAGGGGAAAAAAGCTACCTCCTGGGAAGTATCACGATGAAATAATTATACTTGTAAAGTCTCTTTAAAATAGGTTAAATACTTCAAACAACTAATTTCTTTTATATTATTTATTTTAATATATTATTGCACCACCATTTATGTAGAGCTGTTAAGCAATTTTAGTTCAGACATGCCAGACTTTTATCTAAACTGGGAGAAATCAGTACCAAAGGAATTATGACTTTTTCCTGGGTTAGGTACAGGGAAAAAGATACATATCCAAAATCTAGCATTTCAGTATCCACCAAAGAACGAGCCTTGGTCTTGCTTCACATTGAATTGAATAGACACCCATAGTGTGGGCACCTGGGCTCACTGAAGAGATGACATTGTCCTGTGCTTGGTACATCTTTGGCAAAGGCGTGGGTGTGAATTTTACCTGAAGAGGGGGCTGGAACATACACTTTTTTTCTACAACCTTTGTGAGCTTCCATTTAGGAGAAATTGTTCCTAGTCCACATGTCTGGATCAGCACTGAGAAGTTTCTAGAAGGTGGATAACTGGATCCACGTTAAAGGACCATAGGTGCCAAGTGTGCACAAGCCTCCAAGCAAAATGGTGAGATTAGAAGCCTCTTCTTTCAAGAAGGGAAACACAGTAAGTGTGTATATCCTTATAACCCCCATAACTAACAGTGTGCACATCTGTATAACTCTAATCAAATAATGGAGAGGAGGTATGTGTGCATCTTAAGAGCTCCTATTAATTACATGAGAAGTGTGTGCATTGTTATAAGTCCATTCAATAAAGAAGTGGAGATGTTTGTCAGACCAATCTGGAAAGGGAGAACAAACAGTCAAAGGGAGAGAAAAAACAGTAAAAGTGTTTCTTTCCAGATGGAGTGATCTTAGACCTCATCTAATAAAACCTAAAATGAAAGAAAACAAAACAAGAACCCATTGCAACTAATGAGTTAACTCAATAACCTGACAGGATATAAATCCAACACACAAAAATATGTTTCATTTCTATACGTTAGTAGCAGACAACATGGAGTCTATCCTAGAACTTTCTTCTGTATTAACATGGTAAAGAACAATTTAACACAAAGAAATGAAAGCATTGTATATTTAGTACTACCCAACAGCAATGACAGAAATTAAAGAAGATACAAGAAATATGATGGTGTCCCATGTGTTTAAGGTTGAGCATGGTCCATGTATTCACACCGTCCAGAGCCAGCCTATCCCTCAGTGCTGGTCCTAGCAAAACCCAACAGCATAATTTGCAGGAAAAACCCTAATCTCAGAGAGGCAGGAAGTGGCATGCCCTTGGGGAGAGCTGGGTCATTTCATCTCTTTCACTTTGACCTCAATAAAACCTAATATCTCACAAAGAAAAATAATAAGTTCTTACTGTAGCCATCAGTGTTGTGGACTGTAGGGATTTTCTTGTCTTTGTCCTGACACATCACCTTTGTCTTGTGGAGGAAGATACAGTCATGGAACTGAACAGGCAGAATTATAACTGACTTCTGAGAACAATGGAGTATGAGAAAAGACATTGGAGGTGAACTAGAGTGAATTTCAGTACAAATGACAGTTAAGGTAGCTAAATTTGGGACCCCAGATATTGACAAAGGTTAGGTCTTAAAATTGGCTATAAAGGCTGGAATTTAATTTAAATTCTATGGAAACATATTGAAGGATATTAGTGTGACACTAATTTAATGTATTCATTGAATGCGCTATAGAGAATAATTTGAGTTTGATGGTGTAAGGGATGGGGGTAGAGAAACAGTGTGGTGTTCCTGTAGTGCATAGGGCACAGGCTGGGCCTGTCCTACTCCAGTCAGCCCAACCCTCACACATCCAAAGGACATGTTATTTTCCAAGTGAGTAACTGAGGAGCACTTCAGTTATAATCTAATCATATTCTATCCTGGAAAAAAATGTCTTTAATCCTCTTGACCAAAACTAAGACTTTGTTTAGTACATATTTTCTTAACAATATGATTTTTTTGTTTATTTTGTTAAGTCTGTAATGTTAGACATTTAGAGGTTTCTAGCTTAATAGGATGTAAACATTTTCCTATACATATTTGAAGTATTTATGTTTATATGATGATTCATGTAAGCCTTGAACAATAATAGGTCTATGACTACTACTTGAAGTAAAAAGTATTTTAAGCTAAGTAAGACAAAAAATTATCTTACAAATTTAAACATTTCATTGATAGGAGTTTTATGAAAGGTAAGATACTTTTCAGAAAACAAATGTTATGTTACTATTATCGCGTTAGACTGTTAGAATCAATTTTAATCTTCCCTCACTCTTTAAATCACTATTTCTTTTAAACTAAACATTAAAGATTGATATATAACTGGACACATTGATAGCATCCTCAAGGGAATATTTAAATATTAATTATAAGAAAAATAATTTTAATTTATCATGATATTAAGTCATAGATTTCATAGTAAAAGTACATAGAAGTAAATTGAATTTTTAATAATTTTGTTGGCAGCTTATATATCATATATAAGAAAGAGAAATGAGATATGCCTTTGCAAATGAGAAAAACTTATCATAATGGACTTTGTCAAATATTTTCCCAATTTAATCTTATCTTGCTAAACATAACACTGTTTCTTCATTTATGTATTTATAGCAGGATAAGATTTCATTTCTAAATTCAGTGACATATAGTTTAAGTCAAATCAGAAACAAAGCAGTTGGTCACATTACTGGAGAGACAAGCTGGCATTGTGCAAGCAGATCCCTGGAGCTTAGATGCAAGAGACGTAGTTCCTGTGGGAACTAGGTAGTGCTTAACCTCTGGCCCACAGCTGCTTCTGTTGTCATTTTCCCTATTAAAAAGTCTAGAGACCAAGTCACAAGGCTGTAAATATAGAACAAAAGAGAGGAAGGCACATATTATCCCTGAACAGTATGTGACATCTTTGAGTCTGGGATGGTGATTCTAAATATTGAATTAAGAAACAGCTGCTTACCCAAATGAATTCAACGTGAAGTTTCTGTTTAATACCAATCAGATTATTATGTACTTTAAAATTAATATTTAAATATTCCATAGAGGATGCTATTTTGTTTTGTTCTGGTCAACGGTGGTATTGATAGTTTGTTTTAACTTCTAAATATTTAATAACTAATTTAAAATTTTATTCTAATTATACAATTGTTTCTCATGCTTTTCATAACATATCCTTTTAAGGAATATATGTAAAATATATATATACATATATATAGAAACTATACATCTGTTTTACAATATATTTATAAATAAGCTGTAGAAAATGGAGAATCTTCTGCAGGTAAAATCCATGAGAAGAGGCATTGGGATGAATCAATTACTTATGCCATCTATTTCACTTTTAAAGTAGGAAACAAAACATTGTTCTGAAACACTACACTAGAATCATACAGGTATGTTGTATGCTGAGTTTATAGTTATTGATCTTACACGATTTTATGTCCTAATTTTTTATTACTGTTTTACCTGACATTTAAGGCAATCATTCATATTTTTAGAAAGATTCTTGTTTTGACTCATGCATATGTGTGGAATTTTTTACATGTGTTTATTGATTCCCACAAAACGGTTTCAGATCCCTTGGATCTGTGATTTCAGGCAGTGAGAGCCTCCTGATATGGGTGCTGAGGACTGAATTCTGCGCCTCTAGAACAGCAAGTGCTGTTAACTGTGGAGACATCTCTCTAGTCATGACCCATTTTAAAAATAAACAAAAATAAATCACATTGGAGAACAAGGATATCTTAGTTAGAAAAGATTTTCTCTGGGTCTTCATGAGAAATCTCATTCTGCCTTTAAGAAAACCTCTGATACATTTGTTTTATTTTGTTCTGGTCGATGATGGTATTAAGGGCCCTTAATCCTTCTGTATTAAAGTTACTCTGAATATCCAACCCTTCCCATCAAGGACATCACAGAATGAACTAATGCTTGTACAAGTTCAGATATTGTTAAGTTATATCTCCATGAACTTGGATGACTAATGCAGAACAGGTCTCTTCTGCACTGATTAAAGTAAAGGTGGACTGGGAAAACTATATCACACTAGCATTCCTTCATACCTATAGCACAACATAAAATGGGTAAGAATCTGATCAAAAGCTTTAGTTGCCCCAAGTTACTTGCTAGAACATAGGAAAGATGGGTTTCCTTCTGATTATGGAAGCACACATTGGAGCCCCAAGTGGCATTTTCAGGCCTGCATCTTACCAAAGAAGACTTACATGATAGGCATACAAAAGAATTATTCAGACTGGTATGGTACAGTTATTTTGTTTTGTTTTGTTTTAAGTTTGAGTAGGGCCAGGATATAGGGATGTAGTCAAACAGCAAAATGGTATCAACTGTAGCAGGCTTTCCAAAGACTTATACTCAAAAAAGTCATTGAAAAGGCATCTCCCCTCAACCCAGGATACATTAAGAGCCCTTAATCCTTCTGTGTTGAAGTTATTCTGACTATTTCAATCTTCCCATAAAACATATCACAAAATGCACAAAGGCTTACACAAATTCAGGTACTGCTAAGATGTATCTGCATGAACTTGGATAAACTTAGGGTTTACCTTCACATCAAAACTCAGAAATATAAATCTTTTACTACCTTCCCAGAAAGACAAGATAATATCATAGATCAGGTACATGTATTTTCAGTGTCAGAATTACATTCACAATATCCAGTCTAATTATATTTGGCAACAGGGGAGAAAGTACTCTACCATCTATCCTATCTTGGTGACTCCAAGGTTCTGTACCTAAATCACTTTCTATCATCACTTGCATTTATCAACAAAAAACATGTGTTTAGACCTTAAAACATTTCTCAAATTTTAAACAATTTAAGATTAACTGAGACTATTACTATTTACTGTTCAGTCCCATCAGATACCAGAAGTGTTGCAGTGTATTTGATCACATTGTGAACCCCATGATTGTAAACTGGAAAAATGTGTTTCTCATTGTGATATGGCTTAGATCTAGCACACACCTTTAACCCAAGAGCTTTCTGTAAACAAGAGCTAAATAAAAGTCAAAGATAGGTCAAGGGCAGAGCAAGCAACAGTTGCCAGACAATGAAGGTAAGAAAACCTAGGAAAGAAAGGATGATCTTTGAGTTGAAGGGTATTTAACCCTATGTGGAGAAAGAGAAGAAAGAAAAGGAGGAGATGGGTTTTTTTTTTCCTTATGGGAAAAGGGTGGGTCAGAAGGTTCATCTGGGTGTTTTTTCTGCCTCTCTGAGCTGGCAGGGTTTTACCACAGCGTCTGGCTCTTGAGTATTCATTTGGTTAACTGAATGTTTGGGATTTTGTCTTAAAACCAACCTTGATTTCCCTTTCTAGAATTTCCAGTGAGGACATATGAGCATCTCAGGCACCAAAATGACACAGTGAGCTATGCCACAGTGAGGAAACACTGATCTCACTAGGTTTGGAAGGGTCATTATGATTCGATGTATCAAAGGTAACTTGGTGCTATAGACCTGTACAGTTGATCATGGACGTCTACCATCTTCTGTTCTCGTCCTGACTTCAGGATGATTATAGTGAGGCAGAAGTTTTATTCTTTCCCTGAAATGTACTGTTCTTTCTTTGTGAACTTGAAAATGGTCTTTCAGACTGTAAACACTTACCTTTTCCTTAAAATATGACTAATTATAAAAAATATGCTTTTCTACATCAAATCGTTAAAGGGCTCAAATGAATAGTAAGAATAATGTAATTTAGAGACCTGCACCATCAGAGTAGTAGTGGCCTGTTCTTCTAATATGTCCAATGAATTGACCTGAAATGTTTCCAAGTTTGATAGATATTTTTTCTTCTCATTATTCCCCATGCAATGCAGTAGAACAGTTACTTAAAAGGCTTTACATTCAAATGTCATTATAACAACTTTAGGGATAGTTTACAAAGAAATTCACAGGTTACATGTAAGACAAATACATTTCTATGAATGGAACTTCACTATTAGTGTATGTCAATATCTCTATAAGGGAATAAAACCACAACACATGTACTGTATGGGCAAAACATAGACTTTGAGATCAGTAACTTAACAATGCGAGACTGAAGCAGAAAATCAAATGTAGATGGCTGCTTTATGGTTTCTACATGGAATGTATTTTATTAGTTCTTACAGTGAAACTAAAATGTCTTAGAAATTGTATTCATAGTTTTCTAAATGCAACAAAAAGTTAGTGAAATTATTTCCTTTCCTTGCAGCTCTATACAATTATGTAATAAGTTGAAGGATCGGAGATTAATAGCAAATGTGTTTCTAAGTTTGCCGTCAGGATGTCTTTTCTCTACAATCAGTAATAAATCCCGATAATAATACATTGTGACTACTTCCATTTTGCCTTCTTTTGATATTTCCTCATATTTACTCAGAAAAAGCTACAACCCTTTTCAGACAACCATCTAGAAATTCTTCATACAGCTGAATGAAGCTACCACCCCATCGTGCTATCATCCATTAGACAGAGTGCTATTAGATCTAGGTACTCATTATGCTGCGTCTTCCACTTGGGTGGTCGATTGATTCCTATGATTCTCTCTGCAGAAGCTTATATTCCATTCTTCCTCACCCTTACCTCATGCATTTTGGCTAAATTTTGTTTAAACATCACTGTGAAATTAAGAAAAAAAAAGAGAACATCCACATATAGAAAGAACAATATCTGACTGCATACTGTGCCTTCATGCCTAATATCAAGCTGCACACTAGCTGTTTTAAGGTTTTAAGGGCCACCACAATGCAGTTCACTACTCGCTTTGAGTGTGTGTGTGTGTGTGTGTGTGTGTGTGTGTGTGTGTGTGTGTAGGCCAGAAGTCTGGTGCATTATTAGCTTTATTTTTTGAAATGAGTTTTCTGAACCTAAATTTGACAACTAGATTGACTTAGTGGTCAGTGTTCTTCAAGGAACCACCTGTTTCTGGCCCCTACCTGAGCAATGAGAGTTACAGCCACTGACCCTTTGGTTCAAGTCTTACATGGTCAATAAAGACACAAACTCAGGCCTTGCTTGCCTAGCAAGCATTTTTCCAGCTTAGGCAGCTGCTTGGTTCCCACCCCATTATCTCTCCATTGTACCTTCCATAAGTTCTTTTCATTCTTTGCTGTAGAGTTCTACTCCATTTGCACATTATTAAAAATGCTGGTTTATTTAATATTTACAAAATTCTTCACAGTAAATGTTCACAAATCTATTTGGTTTTTACAACTTTCGTTAATGATTTTGGTAAGCACTTCCTATGCTTTTATGTATATTAATCATCTACTCGGTCATATTTAATACTAACAATACTAAGTGCCTAGCATGCTTTCCAAATGTATTTGTCTGCAGAAACAGCCTTTATTAGAGCACAAAACACATGCATAGTTTTTTTTTTAATGTTCCTTGTTCATCACAAATATTCACTCTTATCTTGAGAAGATTTCTTTAAATGTTTTCCACAAAGCAACACTTGCTCAGTGTTTTTCCTGTTACTGGTTGCTACTTTATCTCCTCTGTATGTTATATACCCTTTCCTCCAACACTTAATCCTAGTACACCAATGGTCTCTTATCAGTTTTTTCTATCTTCTCTTCTATTTCTATATAGAGGATACCATTATGTGACTTTAAAACCCTGTAGTCCAGGCCAATGAGATGGTGGCGATTCATATCTCTATTTCATTCATTTCTCCCAAACTTCAAGTTTTTATAAGTAGATTTCTATTCAATATCTTCACTTGGATTTCTAATAAGCACCTTCTCACTGTTACATGTTCATAGTATGTCATTTCATATAATTCCTTTTTTCATTGTTTTTGTGTGTTCTGTACACTTGTATCAGAAGCTGAAGACTGATATTTCCTATAGCTCTCCACCTTGGCTTGTTAAATAGTCTACTGGACCTGGAGTGCCCTGGTTGGATACACTGTGAGTCAGCAAGCCTGGTGATAGGGGGGCGTTTCTGTCCTTTTCTCTCAGCACTGGGATTACAGGTGTATGACAACATGCCTGGCTTTTTATATGGGTGGTATGGTTCCAAAATCCTAGTCCTCATGCTTGAACAGCAAGCATTTTACAAACTGGTCTATTTTCCCAGCCTCGATGCCTAAGAGTAATTAGGCTCAAGGTGAAATGATAATAGATTTGTTCCACTGATTATAATTTACCTAGTTTTTCAGAAAATTAGAGAAGTAAGTAACAATAGATATTTTTCCAGAAGAAACAACTGTTCATCTTATTATTCTCCCTTCTCATATCCTTATTCCATAAATGTAACTACATGCTTAGAACAAATGTGGCTGCTAGTGACTGTTATGTTGTAACATCCTTGACATACAAATTTTAATGCACTAAAAATGCTTACTTCTTTTGAGTCATGGGAATGGGTTTAGGCTCAGTACTTCAATACTAGAGGAATGTACAGAAAGAGAAGTTTGATATAGTAGTGGATCTAGTCCGCAAACATTCTGTGCTCTCACTCAACACAACATTTAAGCAATCTTTTATTTAAAGTGGACATTTCCCAGATAGCTTTTCATCAAAGTAGATCAAAGTAGATATTCATGAAAGTGTCTGTTTCAGAGTTATTTCATGTAATTGAGTTGTTTATCTGAACCTCAAAAGTATTAACTAGGTGGTCCTATTACCATTGTCTAGGGTGATTTATTTTGCTTTATGATTCAAAATTTATTTTTACTGGGTATTTACCATTTTGTGGTAAAACTTTCTGGCTTATAAACAGAAATAGAAAGAAGATAGATAGATGGATAGACTGACAGACAGACCGATGGTCAGACAGACAGAATATATATTTTGGTTCTCAGGAAAAGGCAAGAGTTTATTTCTCTGGTTTATCCAGTTAGACTGGCCAGGGATTACATTGAAATAAAATCTGTGCCTTAGAGGCTGATATCTCATTGAACTTTTCAAGAGCCATCATGGAGCAGCTGGGGAAAGCATTTGTTATGTGCAAAATAAGAGACATAGAAAGAGGCATCCGTGGGGTTGGGGATTTAGCTCAGCGGTAGAGCACTTGCCTAGCAAGCGCAAGGCCCTGGGTTCGGTCCCCAGCTCCAAAAAAAGAAAAAAGAAAAAAGAAAAAAGAAAAAAAAAAGAAAGAAAGAGGCATCCTTACCGTTGATTCTCATGGCCTTTAAGGCATCTCTATATGACTTTGATGGCTGTGCTTTTTATGTCACCATGTCTTACTCGTGTTTTGTTTTTCTTCAGTACATTTGTTATTTTTCAGTTTGTAACTTGATACAATATACTTGAAACAACGAGGGATGCAGATAGCAATGGACATGAACTTTAATTTAGATGAATATTCAGCTCATTGAAAATGCAAATCCTCTCCTGATATTGAAATTATGAATTCTATTTAATTTCTTTAGACTCTTCTGGGTCATTTAAGTTTGTGCAGTCAGCATATTTAATTTGAACGATAAAACAAGTATAAAAAGTAATCACTAATGAAAAATAATTAACTGGGAGGATTAATCCAACTCCTGGGAAAGCTCTTTTGATATAGTAACATCCCATAATTTTGAGTGCAAACAGAAAATTAACTTCAAGTTCATTTTCATCAATTCCCATCAAAAGCATTTTTATGTTGTTAAACTTGGGATTCAAAGACTGCACCTGATTTGCAGATTTTCTTCATCGAAGAAATGCACAGGTGTCTGCATATGTAAACTTATTTCATTATCTATGTGGCATAATGGTAAGTGTGACAATTATTTGTGCATGTGTCCTTGTAGCTAACTGCTAAACTGTGGGCTCAATGGGAAGCTTGTTTGTACATTATTGAGGGTACCATCTTTCTGGTGACTTGATTTTTTTTTGATGATTCCCAACATATAAGCGCCATTAAATGCTAAGCCACTCCTTTTCTAGGGGCCAGTATAGCTCAGTGTTGGCAAAGGCCTACTGTTAACAGCAACAGACAAAACAAAAACGCTTGGTCTATCACCTCCTGCTTTAGTATGACATAGAAGTTACAAAGTAGAAATAAAATAATTTAGAGGGTGGGGAAAGTCTTTCAAATCTTGACAGTAAGCTAATTGGTCATAAGGACAAACACACAAGATCACAGTAGCACATTATCACCATGAAGGAAATAAAGAATAAATTAAAAAAGAATATATTATATCTAAGTCATTTGAAAGTAGTAAAGAGTAACTGTAGAAGAACAAGATTACCTTTGAATGAAGAGTTGTATATACAAGCAAGCACATTTTCTTTTATTTAAAAAATGTTATTTATAAAATAAAAATTTTAAATAAAATTATATTTAAAAGTAAACCGTTTTATTTGTAGGGGTATTTTGCCTGTATGTATGTGTACCAATTGCATGTCTGATTTCTGGTGCCATAGAAACAGGCATCAGATTCCCTGTATCGGAATTAAAGATGGCTATGTGTGGTCAGGTGGGTTGGGAATTGAACCCTGCTTCTCTGAAAAACAGTCAGTGCTCTTAACCACAGAGTCACCACTCTGTCCCCAAAAATGACAATTATAAAGAGGAACTTGGAGGCATTGATTTTAGTAAATCATTTGTAACAAAGTATATTTTAGGGCCTCTCATGCTTTCTATTCTGTTTGATTATTTTTCACTTAATAATTTATAAAGTAAGAAAACAAATCTATTCAGATGTGTGCTCCTTCTTTATACATTGGGTGTGGTTCCAGAAGGACTATGCCTAGGGTGAGAACTTTTCTTGGGACTCCTATTCTTCTTGCTTGTGTTTTTCTGCATAACATTTTTCTAATTCATGAATATGTACAAGTTAGACGGAATGTTTACCGCTTCTAGCTCAAAAATGCAATCATCCATTTAATATTATAGCAAGTCCTTAGGATACAGAAAAGTTAAGAGTTTAACATCGAAAATATGTGCATTACAATGTTGATGTTTGTTTCTCAGCTTCTGGGCCCTTTTGATTAGATCACAGACTGTCCCACTTGGAGGCCAGCCAGCTAGAGTCATGTCAACCCAACTGGTTTCTATGTGATGGGAATGCCAGCAGGAAAAGACACCCACAGCTTCCAGGCACACTATGACGTGGTTTCAGTCACAGTGCAGAGGTTTCTAGCAGGTCATGAGTGTGTGTGGGTGAACACAGCATGGATGTGTTGGGATGGAGAATGAATTAGAGGAAATAAATCGAAGCACAAATTAGGGAAAGGTGTAAAGTTTCTACTTAAACCTTGAATATTGGTAACCGGCTACAGAGAATGCTCACAGTAATGATGGCCATACTGCAATATTTTAAGGGAGATACTGTATCCCACCTGACAGAGTGAGAGGAAAGACGGGTATTCTTCTGTCTTTCTTCACTCTGCTTGTTTTCAAGTTTTATTGAAAAGCAGAGCGTATGGCCATGCCATTCCTTCTTGAGACAAAAGTCAATATCCATCGGTGAGTACACCACATTTTCTCGCCTTGAATGCAAGAATGAAAATGAATATCCATTTCGGTTAGTTTCAATTTCTGGATATTACAGGGCGAGCATAAACATTTTTGTTGATGTTATGTTAAAGTCTGCTTTCAACTCTATCCAGCAGGCATGCAGCGATGTTGCTGATTGCACAGGGATTGGGTCTAAGTTCACGAGGAGTATTTGAGCAGTTTTCCAAGGTAATTGTCCCATCTTCTGTCCCAATTTGCAATGCATGTTCCAGTTCCCCCCATCATCACTGGTGCTGTTGTAAGGTCTAGTGTTCCACCCAGACATTCAACTGTACTCAGGTGGGTGCGGTCCCTCATGGTCACCAATATGTAATCCAACCTATTACACCTTTATGGATATCTTGCCATTCTGGTCATTGCTGTGCTTCATTGGTGTCATTGCTGGAGAGGACTAGCATTTTCTTCTTGCCTATGGCAGCTTGCCTATTATTTTCTGGTCTCATGGAATCTAGATTGCAATAAGGAGGCTTTCAGGTTAGAGTCGGCGCCGATAATCCAAGTCCTTTGTCCAAAGTGTGTTTTAGTTTTCAGCTATCAGAGTATGCCTTCAATCTGTGAGAGACAACCAAGAGCAATAACAATTGTCTGTTGTTTTAGCATTGGTTTGGTATGTTCTGCCTTGTTATTCTTTGCTAATGAGATGCACGCATTGGTTCACCATACATAGTGTTGTTGAGCTCAACTTGTGGGAAGAAACTCACCAAAGAACTGCCTCATCTCAAGCCAGTTGGAAACCTTGCATCTTCTTCAGGATTGAACTAATGCTACTGGTTTGTGTAGTGTTTGCTTGCCTAGAGGACTGGTCTGCAGCTGCTGAGTTGTATATGGTGTTTGCTATGGGACTGAACTGCTGTCAAAGAAGATCAAGCTCGCCCTCAAAAAACTATCTCTTGACAGGTCCACTTCCCCTATTAGTTATATCCTAATAACTTTTCTCTTCTATTACCTCTGGTGGGTGGTGGGCAGGAGGAAAGGTTGGATGCTTATTAAAGTAGGTTGCAAAAAAAATGATGCCTAAATTCCCCCATTCTCCCTTTATATTTCCCTGGTTTCTAGCTTTCTCCATGTTGCATACTTGGTGGATGGATGTACCTAGAAGAGATCATTCTGAGTGAGGTAACTCAGACCCAGAAAAACAAATGCTGAAATTCTCTCTCACCTGAGGCTTTTAGCTCCAAAACTTTGCATTTTCAGGTACAAAAAACTTCACTTACATTCAGTTCTGATTTTACACATATCTTGGGATTCATTTTTTTATTTTCCATCAGTTCGTATCTGGTGTATTGAACACATTAGCATCACATTTTCTGAATGTTATTCCTACAGCAGTGGCTCCTGCCTTTAGTAACTAAATCTTCTCTGTGGTTTTCTTATTGTTTTGCTAAATTGACCATTTTGCTGACCTTTTCAAATAAAGTTTTGATTTTGGGGTATTGCTTATTTTTACTTTTTGCTCTCAATCTATATTTACATTTTATTTTCTGCTTCAGTTCAGTAGTATTTTTCTAGATTCCCGAGAGACTTTGTGAACTGATTTGAGATATACTATACTTTAATGTAAGGAAATAAAGCTGTAAATTTCTTCCTAGTTCCTAATTTTGCTGCATATAATAGTTGCAAGTCTGTTTATATTTCTTTTCATTTCCAAAGCTTTTTTTGCTTTCTAGTTTCTATTGCATGTAGTTCATTATTGGGCTAGAGTAATGGCTCAGCGCTTTAGGAGCATGGGCTGTTTTTCCAGAAGATGCAAGGTGCCTTCCCACTCTCTGGATGTGATTTCACATCCAGAAGAATTTGTTTCTGGCCTCCATAGACATCCATACATCTACACATACCTACCTACCTTCAACATAAGTATACATACAAATAATAAAACAAATAAATACAATAATAAATAAAATGTCCTTTGAATTTTTGTCAGTTTTTTTGTCAGGCTACAGAAGGCTTTACCATTAGTGAAGTGACTCATGTTTACAATCGATGTGTAGATGTATGATAGCTCTACCTCTAAGAGATAAAACAGTAGACACTGAAGAATCACAACAGGAAGTCCTTTATAGCATGTTCCCAGACAGTGGGACTTCTGTAAAGTGTAAGTTGTCCCAAGCTTGGGCCTTATCTCCTCAGTTGCTTCTGCATCTTTATTCCTGTCAAAGGCAATTTCTTCCTCAACTGTTTAGTTTGAAAGATGAACTTTGTTTTCCTCCTTAGAGATAATGAAGTCACTAATTGAATTGTGCATGGTTGTTAATCTACCTTAAAATTTTATGAACATATCCAACAGTAAACTAAACCTCTCAATATGTTCACTTTGGCAACCTTAAAAACCCCTTCAGGAGACTCCATGGAGGATTAACATCTAACAGACTTCACATGTGACGTTAGGATGAAGCCCTTAGTTTAGTTCATGGGAAGTGTATCTCTTCACATTATTATATAAAAACTTATTGTATAAAAATTCAGCTGGGTGGGATTTTCTATGATCACCACTCCCTAAATATCTTTTTTAAAAATTTTTATTTTTCATGGATATTTTATGTATTTTATGTATTCAAATGTTATCCCCTTCCCCCTTTCCCATATCCCATCTCCATCCTTTTGCTTCTGTGGGATTCTCCCACTCCACCTACTCCAAACTCAATGTCCTGGCATTCCCCTACTCTGGGGAAAGGAGGCTTCATAGGACCAAGGGCTTTTCTTCCTATTGATGGTGGACAATGCCATCCTCTGCTACTTATGCAGCTGGAGCCATGGGTCCCTAAATAGCTTTATTTCCTTCCTTAATATATTTCCAGGCAAGCTGGCTCATAGTGTAGCTGCCTTTGTTCCTTGAGATATGAGAAGCCCCTCATTTAATTCATATTGCATTCTTAACCATTGCATTCTAAATCATAACAGCAAAGATTCAAACTGTGGTTTTACCTTTAACTTATTTTACTCTACTTGCTTTTATAACATGACAGTCTTCTGAAAATCTGAAGTAAAGCTGACTGCGTAAGAAAATGTTTACATTAAATTTAATCGTTGACCTTTTTTGATGACATTAAAAGAACAGGGTAGAAATATTTCATTTCGAATTCATAGCACTTATTTATTTGCCAAGGACTAGTGTCAACTGGGAGAGAGATTCTGAGGAAGGGATGTCTGGAGTGGCAAAAAGAAACTACTTGAAGTCCAAACTGTGTCCAGGCTGTAGGCTTATGTTCTGCTGGAGACAGCTTTTCAGCCTGCTGTCTCTCTGTTTTGCTTTCTTTGTCTTTGATCTTCTTTCTGTTGAGATCTCAAGGCCTCTCTCTCTCTCTCTCTCTCTCTCTCTCTCTCTCTCCCTCCCTCCCTCCCTCACCCCCCACTCTGTTCTGCTTGAGAGAGACATTTCTCCAAAGCAGTTCTCTCTTGCTATTCTAAAAAAATTCTCTGGATGGCTCATCTCCTGCAGATCATAAGCCTGTCTTTTAGTTTACATATCAATCATTTACTCCCTTGGATTTTCCTACGAATCAGCATCATGTGACCCCAGCCTCTTAATTCTTAGGAGACAGCAAGCATACATTTTCTTTGAACATTGCCAAAGAATTCAGACATTTGCCTGCCACTGTTAAGCACAAATGCTAAACTAGGTGGTTGGAACCCTGTCCTGAAATTACCATTTCCTCCATATGGGGCCTAAGCTTGCTGTATCCTAGGCTGATCCTGAACTCAGGAATTTGTCTGACTTTGTAAGCATAAACAAACAAACAAACAAACAAAGAAAACAAGAACAAAAAATACTTAGCTGGGTGGGATCTTCTGCCAATCACCACTTCCTAAATCCCTTTCTCTGCTTCCTTAGTATCTTTCTGACAAATTGGCTCATAGGGTAGCTGCCTCTGTTCCTTTAGATTCAAGAAGCCCCTCCTATAATTCATATTGCACCCTTAATTTTTGCATAGTTGAGATATTACATATTTTTGAACTCATGAGTTGAGTTCTTTTCTAGAGCCTTAGGAGATATCCTGAAGGTCTCAGAATTTACCATTTCCTGAGACATTAGACACAACTTCCCTTCTGGACTCATGCTGTCACAGATTATGATGGAGTCATTAATGTTAATAGAGAGAACATTCCTCAGAGGACCGTGAAACATATGCCCATTATTATACAAAGACGCCTTATACTCACAGCAGCTATTAACACTCATGGAGGCCCACATCCACTGTCTCTGTCCCAGAGGCAGGAACCATGTCATTCTCTTCCCACCAAGGTCAGGTCAGACCTGGCATTTATTTACTTATTTTTAAAACAAGCTCTCATGATGTAGTATTGAACTCAGGAGGCATCCTGGACTGGCTTGAAGCCCACAGAGATCTACCTGCCACTGCTTCCCCAGTGCTAGGTTAAAGGTATGTGCCACCATACCACTCATATTTATATCTAATGAACTGAGGTTGCTGACTTAATGGATAGAAACTGCATATTGTAGTTAAAGAAAAAGTTAATTTAAAGAACACTTTAAAAAGAAAACTTTATGTGAATTTCTTGATGCTAAGTGGCAGGCATTTATATGAAGCAAATTTTGGAAAGGAAGAAGCAATTTCTATGCAAACTATAGAGCGCATATGGGTATGCATGTATGTAGTCACATATATATACATGTGAATATATATATATACATATACTAATCTATATTTGCAACACACCAAACTCATTGCAAATATTTCTTTTAAGAAGACAAAGTTTTGCACAATTGGGATGATTTCATAATTTATTTTATGTGTGTGATTTAATGTATTTTAAATGCTTTGTATGTCTTAGGGGAAGAAAAATGCAAGAGATAATCTTAGGCCTATTATTTAAGACATAATACTAAATACCAAAGACTGTATTGTGATGTTTATTTTAAAAGTGAGTTTGTGGGCAAGTTTCTAGGGAGAAGCGTTGTGCTTAAAAAAGACACTAAATCTTGTGAGAACCTTATTAAATTGTATAATGCAATGTAAATACATAGACATTTCTAAGAAGATAATTTATCATTATAAACTATGTAAACTATATAACTAAACATGATTAGCTATTCTATTTCCCTTGGGAATATAAATATTAGACAAAAAGTTATGATCAGTTGATAAGGATTCTAGTTTTAAATTAAGGCTGGATTAGGTACGAAATTATCATTTATACCAAGTATTGCTAAGTCCAACGAAGCACTGAAACCTTCTGGATCTCTCAAAGGGGATAGATGCTCAGATAATTGTATTAAGATTCCATATTTTCCTCTGCTCCCAGACCACGTGGGAGAGAGACCTCACCGCCTGGTCAGGTGGGCACTCCTGAGGCTGCAGAGCAGAAGAGACCACCAACACTGCCCACCCCTACCCACATCCCTGGCCCAAGAGGAAACTGTATAAGGCTTCTGGGTTCCCGTGGGGGAGGGCCCAGGAGCGGCAGGACCCCTGTGCCTGAGACACCTCCGGAACCTGAAGGAACAGACCGAATAAACAGTTCTCTGCACCCAAATCCCGTGGGAGGGAGAGCTAAACCTTCAGAGAGGCAGACACGCCTGGGAAACCATAAGAGACTACACGCTGCACACATTACTGATTCCAGAGGAAAACACCAAACGCCATCTGGAATCCTGGTGCACTGAAGCTCGCGGAAACGGCGGTGCAGATCTTCCTGGTTGCAGCCGCCGCAGAGAGCTCGTGGGCAGCACCCCGCGAGCAAACTTGAGCCTTCGGACCACAGGTAAGACCAACTTTTCTGCTGCAAGTGACCTGCCTGGTGAACTCAAGACACAGGCCCACAGGAACAGCTGAAGACCTGTAGAGAGGAAAAACTACACGCCCGAAAGCAGAACACTCTGTCCCCATAACAGGCTGAAAGAAAACAGGAAAACAGGTCTACAGCACTCCTGACACACAGGCTTATAGGACAGTCTAGCCACTGTCAGAACTAGCAGAACAAAGCAACACTAGAGATAATCTGATGGCGAGAGGCAAGCGCAGGAACCCAAGCAACAGAAACCAAGACTACATGGCACCATTGGAGCCCAATTCTCCCACCAAAACAAACATGGAATATCCAAACACACCAGAAAAGCAAGATCTAGTTTCAAAATCATATTTGATCATGATGCTGGAGGACTTCAAGAAAGACGTGAAGAACTCCCTTAGAGAACAAGTAGAAGCCTAGAGAGAGGAATCGCAAAAATCCCTGAAAGAATTCCAGGAAATCATAAATAAACAAGTAGAAGCCCATAGAGAGGAGTCACAAAAATCCCTGAAAGAATTCTAGGAAATCATAAATAAACAAGTAGAAGCCCATAGAGAGGAGTCACAAAAATCCCTGAAAGAATTCCAGGAAAACACAATCAAACAGCTGAAGGAATTAAAAATGGAAATAGAAGCAATCAAGAAAGAACACATGGAAGCAACCCTGGATATAGAAAACCAAAAGAAGAGACAAGGAGCTGTAGAAACGAGCTTCACCAACAGAATACAAGAGATGGAAGAGAGAATCTCAGGAGCAGAAGATTCCATAGAAATCATTGACTCAACTGTCAAAGATAATGTAAAGCAGAAAAAGCTACTGGTCCAAAACATACAGGAAATCCAAGACTCAATGAGAAACCAAACCTAAGGATAATAGGTATAGAAGAGAGTGAAGACTCCCAGCTCAAAGGACCAGTAAATATCTTCAACAAAGTCATAGAAGAAAACTTCCCTAACCTAAAGAAAGAGATACCCATAAGCATACAAGAAGCGTACAGAACTCCAAATAGATTGGGCCACAAAAGGAACACCTCCCGTCACATAATAGTCAAAACACCAAACACACAAAATAAAGAAAGAATATTAAAAGCAGTAAGGGAAAAAGGTCAAGTAACATATAAAGGCAGACCTATCAGAATCACACCAGACTTTTCTCCAGAAACTATGAAGGCCAGATGATCCTGGACTGATGTCATACAAACCCTAAGGGAATACAAATGCCAGCCCAGGTTACTGTATCCTGCAAAACTCTCAATTAACATAGAAGGAGAAACCAAGATATTCCATGACAAAACCAAATTTACACTATATCTTTCTACAAATCCAGCACTACAAAGGATAATAAATGGTAAAGCCCAACATAAGGAGGCAAGCTATACCCTAGAAGAAGCAAGAAACTAATCGTCTTGGCAACAAAACAATGAGAAGAAAAGCACACAAACATAACCTCACATCCAAATATGAATATAACAGGAAGCAATAATCACTATTCCTTAATATCTCTCAACATCAATGGCCTCAACTCCCCAATAAAAAGACATAGATTAACAAACTGTATACGCAATGAGGACCCTGCATTCTGCTGCGTACTGGAAACACACCTCAGAGACAAAGACAAACACTACCTCAGAGTAAAAGGCTGGAAAACAACTTTCCAAGCAAATGGTCAGAAAAAGCAAGTTGGAGTAGCCATTCTAATATCAAATAAAATCAATTTTAAACTAAAATTCATCAAAAAAGATAAGGAAGGACACTTCATATTCATCAAAGGAAAAATCCACCAAGATGAACTCTCAATCCTAAATATCTATGCCACAAATACAAGGGCACCTACATACGTAAAAGAAACCTTACTAAAGCTCAAAACACACATTGCACCTCACACAATAATAGTAGGAGATTTCAACACCCCACTCTCATCAATGGACAGATCATGGAAACAGAAATTAAACAGAGACGTAGACAGACTGAGAGAAGTCATGAGCCAAATGGACTTAACAGATATTTATAGAACATACTATCCTAAAGCAAAAGGATATACCTTCTTCTCAGCTCCTCATGGTACTTTCTCCAAAATTGACCATATAATTGGTCAAAAAACGGGCCTCAACAGGTACAGAAAGATAGAAATAATCCCATGCGTGCTATTGGACCACCACGGCGTAAAACTGGTCTTCAATAACAATAAGGGAGGAATGCCCACATATACGTGGAAATTGAACAATGCTCTACTCAATGATAACCTGGTCAAGGAAGAAATAAAGAAAGAAATTAAAAACTTTTTAGAATTTAATGAAAATGAAGGTACAACATACCCAAACTTATGAGACACAATGAAAGCTGTGCTAAGAGGAAAACTCATAGCGCTGAGTGCCTGCAGAAAGAAACAGGAAAGAGCATATGTCAGCAGCTTGACAGCACACCTAAAAGCTCTAGAACAAAAAGAAGCAAATACACCCAGGAGGAGTAGAAGGCAGGAAATAATCAAACTCAGAGCTGAAATCAACCAAGTAGAAACAAAAAGGACCATAGAAAGAATCAACAGAACCAAAAGTTGGTTCTTTGAGAAAATCAACAAGATAGATAAACCCTTAGCCAGACTAACGAGAGGACACAGAGAGTGTGTTCAAATTAACAAAATCAGAAATGAAAAGGGAGACATAACTACAGATTCAGAGGAAATTAAAAAAATCATCAGATCTTACTATAAAAGCCTATATTCAACAAGACTTGAAAATCTGCAGGAAATGGACAATTTCCTAGACAGATACCAGGTACCAAAGTTAAATGAGGAACAGATAAACCAGTTAAACAACCCCATAACTCCTAAGGAAATAGAAGCAGTCATTAAAGGTCTCCCAACCAAAGAGAGCCCAGGTCCAGATGGGTTTAGTGCAGAATTCTATCAGACCTTCATAGAAGACCTCATACCAATATTATCCAAACTATTCCACAAAAGTGAAACAGATGGAGCACTACCGAATTCCTGCTATGAAGCCACAATTACTCTTATACCTAAACCACACAAAGACCCAACAAAGAAAGAGAACTTCAGATCAATTTCCCTTATGAATATCGACGCAAAAATACTCAATAAAATTCTGGCAAACCGAATCCAAGAGCACATCAAAACAATCATCCACCATGATCAAGTAGGCTTCATCCCAGGCATGCAGGGATGGTTTAATATACGGAAAACCATCAACGTGATCCATTATATAAACAAACTGAAAGAAAAAAACCACATGATCATTTCATTAGATGCTCAGAAAGCATTTGACAAAATTCAACACCCCTTCATGATAAAAGTCCTGAAAAGAATAGGAATTCAGGGCCCATACCTAAACATAGTAAAAGCCATATACAGCAAACCAGTTGCTAACATTAAACTAAATGGAGAGAAACTTGAAGAAATCCCACTAAAATCAGGGACTAGACAAGGCTGCCCACTCTCTCCCTACTTATTCAATATAGTTCTTGAAGTTCTAGCCAGAGAAATCAGACAACAAAAGGAGATCAAGGGGATACAGATCGGAAAAGAAGAAGTCAAAATATCACTATTTGCAGATGATATGATAATATATTTAAGTGATCCCAAAAGTTCCACCAGAGAACTACTAAAGCTGATAAACAACTTCAGCAAAGTGGCTGGGTATAAAATTAACTCAAATTAATCAGTAGCCTTCCTCTATACAAAAGAGAAACAAGCCGAGAAAGAAATCAGGGAAACGACACCCTTCATAATAGACCCAAATAATATAAAGTACCTCGGTGTGACTTTAACCAAGCAAGGAAAGGATCTGTACAATAAGAACTTCAAGACACTGAGGAAAGAAATTGACGAAGACCTCAGAAGATGGAAAGATCTCCCATGCTCATGGATTGGCAGGATTAATATAGTAAAAATGGCCATTTTACCAAAAGCGATCTTCAGATTCAATGCAATCCCCATCAAAATACCAATCCAATTCTTCAAAGAGTTAGACAGAACAATTTGCAAATTCATCTGGAATAACAAAAAACCCAGGATAGCTAAAGCTATCCTCAACAATAAAAGGACTTCAGGGGGAATCACTATCTGTGAACTCAAGCAGTATTACAGAGCAATAGTGATAAAAAACTGCATGGTATTGGTACAGAGACAGACAGATAGACCAATGGAATAGAATTGAAGACCCAGAAATGAACCCACACACCTATGGTCACTTGATTTTTGACAAAGGAGCCAAAACCATCCAATGGAAAAAAGAAAAAAGATAGCATTTTCAGCAAATGGTACTGGTTCAACCAGAGGTCAACATATAGAAGAATGCAGATCGATCCATGCTTATCACCCTGTACAAAGCTTAAGTCCAAGTGGATCAAGGACCTCCACATCAAACCAGACACACTCAAACTAATAGAAGAAAAACTAGGGAAACATCTGGAACACATGGGCACTGGAAAAAATTTTCTGAACAAAACACCAATGGCTTATGCTCTAAGATCAAGAATCGACAAATGGGATCTCATAAAACTGCAAAGCTTCTGTAAGGCAAAGGACACTGTGGTTAGGACAAAACGGCAACCAACAGATTGGGAAAAGATCTTTACCAATCCTACAACAGATAGAGGCCTTATATCCAAAATATACAAAGAACTCAAGAAGTTAGACCGCAGGGAAACAAATAACCCTATTAAAAATGGGGTTCAGAGCTAAACAAAGAATTCACAGCTGAGGAATGCCGAATGGCTGAGAAACACCTAAAGAAATGTTCAACATGTTTAGTCATAAGGGAAATGCAAATCAAAACAACCCTGAGATCTCACCTCACGCCAGTGAGAATGGCTAAGATCAAAAAATCAGGTGACAGCAAATGCTGGTGAGGATGTAGAGAAAGAGGAACACTCCTCCATTGTTGGTGGGGTTGCAGACTGGTACAACCATTCTGGAAATCAGTCTGGAGGTTCCTCAGAAAATTGGACATTGAACTGCCTGAGGATCCAGCTATACCTCTCTTGGGCATATACCCAAAAGATGCCCCAACATATAAAAAAGACACGTGCTCCACTATGTTCATCGCAGCCTTATTTATAATAGCCAGAAGCCGGAAAGAACCCAGATACCCTTCAACAGAGGAATGGATACAGAAAACGTTGTATATGTACACAATGGAATATTACTCAGCCATCAAAAACAATGACTTTATGAAATTCGTAGGCAAATGGTTGGAACTGGAAAATATCATCCTGAGTGAGCTAACCCAATCACAGAAAGACATACATGGTATGCACTCATTGATAAGTGGCTTTTAGCCCAAATGCTTGAATTACCCTAGATCCCTAGAACAAATGAAACTCAAGACGGATGATCAAAATGTGAATGCTTCACTCCTTCTTTAAAAGGGGAACAAGAATACCCTTGGCAGGGAATAGAGAGGCAAAGATTAAAACAGAGACTGAAGGAACACCCATTCAGAGCCTGCCCCACATGTGGCCCGTACATATACAGCCACCCATATAGACAAGATGGATGAAGCAAAGAAGTGCAGGCGCACAGGAGCCGGATGTAGATCGCTCCTGAGAGACACAGCCAGTATACAGCAAATACAGAGGCGAATGCCAGCAGCAAACCACTGAACTGAGAATAGGACCCCCGTTGAAGGAATCAGAGAAAGAACTGGAAGAGCTTGAAGGGGCTCGAGACCCCATATGTACAACAATGCCAAGCAACCAGAGCTTCCAGGGACTAAGCCACTACCTAAAGACTATACATGGACTGACCCTGGACTCTGACCTCATAGGTAGCAATGAATATCCTAGTAAGAGCACCAGTGGAAGGGGAAGCCCTGGGTCCTGCTAAGACTGAACCCCCAGTGAACTAGACTGTTTGGGGGAGGGCGGCAATGGGGGGGAAGGATGGGGAGGGGAACACCCATAAGGAAGGGGAGGGGGGAGGGGGATGTTTGCCCGGAAACCGGGAAAGGGAATAACACTCGAAATGTATATAAGAAATACTCAAGTTAATAAAAAAAAGTAAAATATAAGATGGAAGAAAAAAAAGATTCCATATTTTTTATACTAATAGTAATTAACAAGGGAAAACTATCGTAGCAATATTGTTTTTGTTTTTAAGAGACTTAAAACAATATTTATAAATTATTATCATCATTATTATAAGTAAATTTACATAAAGGAAAATACTGTGAGAAAATATAATAAATCATTATTATTAACATTTATTGATGATTGATACATTTACGTATTTAATATGTCGTTTGGAATAGGATAATTGTTTTTAATTACAGAAAACTAGTGGTGTTTAAAACTCTTTAAAATACATTTTTCAATTCTCTTGTTTTCTGACTACCCTTCCATGTATCACCTCCCAGGGCTCCCACTTAAGTTCATGGGCTCTTTTTATTCAATTGCTAATGTTACATACACATAGATGGATAAAGATATAAATATCATCTGCCGCATTCTTATGGTGTTGCTTTTTTGTATATGATTTCAAGGCTGGCCACTTGGAATTGAATGATTAATTAGGAGGCTCATCTCTGGGGACAACTAATTCTCTCTCTGCATTCCTTTGTTACCTAAACTACTTTGTCAAGGGGCGACATCCAACCTGATTTCTCCCTTCCAGGATAGCCTCTCTATTTGTGTTTACTTCCTCCCATGTTATTTAGGCAGCCATACTGCGGTGGTAGCATGGGTGTACTTTCCTGTCATTTCTAGGAGACAAGTGTGTCACAGTAGTCTTCCTGGTTCTCTGGCTCTTTCGCTCTTCCTGTCTCCTTGTCATGGTGTTCCCTGAGCCCAAGGTGCAGCAGCCGCACCAAACTTGTCTATCTACCGAGTTTCCACCCTCACAGCCAGCTGTCATCTGCAGTCGACCACTTAGCAGTTTTTATTTTTGTGATGGTCTCCATCTGTTGTGAAGAGAAGCTTTTTTGATAAGGGCTTTTGATAAGCTGTTTTGATAAGGGACACTCATCTGCCAGTATAGGGATAAATATTTAGTTTAGAATGCAACTAGTAATTGTGTTGGTACAGTAAAGGGGTGCTGGAGGGCTCCCCTCTGTGATCCATGACCTCACTGGCCCTAGGAAGTGGGGTAGGTTTCTACTGCTAGGCTTGATTTCTCTCCCTGCTAAGCATTTATTCAGAATCAGAAAACGAATACTATAAATAAGGGAGAATTACATTCCTTATAACATTTATTTTGATTAATAAAGATAAATGTTTTCGTGCTTTTGTCTTGATTTTTTGCTATGAAGTCCTTAGAAATAAATAACATTTACTCATTAATGTGCTGCATGCTATGACTAATAATATTTATGCAAACATATTTTACTCTTTATGATATTTCTTTTTTATTCTTTAGCGGAGAAGAACTTTTCTCATCATCCAGAGAAGAAAAAGAAGAATATAACTCTTTCACATTTTAGAGCTGCCATGTCAATGCGGCACATTTCTCTATCAAAGAACGCAGCATACTGTGATCATGTATAATCCCTGCGAATGTTCATAGAGCAAAATGCCAGAGCTTCTGCACATGAAGTGAAGGGGAAAGGCGAGTTTGGATGAGGGTGAGAGAAGAGAGCACTCTGTCAAAGGCCCAGCTTGTTTAGAATTTCAAGAGCCTGAGAAGAAATGTCAAATAGATTTCGGGAGGTGAAATTCATGGCAATTTACATTCCTGGATGTAACATATGTTGTTATTATTCCCCTCATAGCACATGAATTCGTTTACATCTACTTACGTGATCAGAAGCCGTTTCATAAAACTGATTAACAACTGCCTTGAATCAGCTCATGCTCCTAATTTGTAGAAATACAAACATACAAAGGCTCCAGAGAACTTCTAGTCAACAACTTATTACAACATCCCAAAAGGACTTGAAGCAATTACAGTCAAAAGCCAAAGAAGCAATTTTCGTACGTGTGTCTCCTTTTGCTACCAGACAAAAGTCAGATTTTAAACACCACGAATATGCTCATTACCCACAATTCAATCCTGTTCTTTCTCCTGATGCTACATCTGTATCTTGGCATCTAGATGTAAGCAGATCAGTTATCTCAAACCAATAACAGGATAAACTTCATGTGGTGGCAGGTATGAGAAAAAGGCTTCTTTACACAGCCAATAATTATTAGATTGCCCATCTAGCACAAAATCTAGAATAAGAGAGTAGATTTCAAGAGACTTTGTGACTTAACAGAGTCCCTACCTGACTGCTCAGGGAATGCAGGGCTATCTCTTTCCTAATGTTAGTTGTATGTGTTATTATTATATTGCCAATTATTTTACACATTTACATGTAATGGTACAGAAATTTTCACTTTAAGGTAAAATATTCTCTATATGACCTAAATATAAAGTAAAATTATCCCATCAGTAATCAGGTATAACACTAATGTACAGAGTACATGAGAAATCAATAATTTTGCTGATTTTCATGTACTATTAGTATTTTTTAAAATTGTCAATTTATTTTATTTTATTTTATTTTATATATTTTACCTTACAGTGACTATCAGACTATCAATGCATTAATGTCTAAGCTTCTCCTCATCCACTATCCTCTCACCACACAGGCTTGCTTTTCTGTCGTTGTTTTCATTGATTTCTTGGCTTCTTGTAGCAAGCATGCTGTCAGAAAAGTAAAGTTAATTCCATTTGCTCTGTTTCTTTTTTCACAATAAAATATTCCAGGTTTTAAGAGTTTAATTATAAAGGTATTCAAAATGGCTTTTAGTCTCCCTTTTTGAACCTACAAATGTGACTTTTTTTTTCTTGTGAGCACATCACAGGGCATATTATTCTACAGCCTTATAGAGACTCTCAGCTTACTCTAGGAGAAAAAGTGCTTGCTTTTTTTGCAGCCTTGGAGTTCTTTAAAGCAAAGTGATAAAGAGATTGGCATACACTTCCAGATGGAGGCTGTAGGTAGTTTGAATGTCTGGTTGTTGACACTGTCTCCCTAAGCTGATGTAAAAAATAGTGACAGAGATGAGGGTGTTAAAGGACAAAATGATTAATATGCCCTAGCTCTTTGCTGAGCTGTTCCTAAAATGCTTTAAAATTTTGTGACTTAGCTGGAGTAAGAAAGAAATTCATCAGTTGAGGGGAAAGAACTCTTTAGACTTCTGAGCATAAGAAATACCCCGGGTAAAGACAGGGATCTAATTCAGCATATCCTCTGCATCACTGGACAGGGTTGCTGTGATCCCTGGGCATGGGGAAAGCACTGTACGTACTTGACAGTCCAAGCTAAACTTCTCTGAATGTGTTACAGGCATCAGTTCTCTGAGATGTGAAGACGCTGTGCTTCAGGGCACACACCAAAAATGAATCTAATTAGTGGAGAGGTAGGTGCAAATTCAACAATGCTGGGGTTGTTTCATATTCAACTTGGTGTGGCTGAAAGGGGCTCATGTAAACTAAATTATCAAACACAGTGGGCTATTTTCAGCCTTATTTCAATGGTAGAATTTATTTCTAGTAAAAGTCAGGACCTTTACATGGTACAAAGGACGTAGGCAGCCTCATTGTGCTCTTGTAGATCCCTCTACAACCAGGTAAAGAGGTGAGAACTGTATTTGGTAAAAGGCACACTGGCAGAGCAGACCGTATTCCTCAAAACAGTACTAGGGAAAATGAGGTCTGAATTATTATAGTGTGACCTATGGTTATGAGGCTAAGGAAGTTTAGACTCTAATATCTACATAGATCATGATGTGACAACTTAAAGCAGATTGCTAAAATAGTTATATGAAAGAGCATGTGCATATATATATGTGTTCATAATGTGAATATATATGTGACTCTAACATATGTGTGTCTATATTTAGGCATATGACCATATATATATACCATGGGAGCTATACACAGTATGCAAATAAATATTTACTAACTTTTCATGATACTTTTCTTATTGAGTACACTTAGCTGCAAGGGAGGCTTGAGTGAAAGAGCGAATTTCTGTGATCACTTGGTACTGTCACCAAGGTTAGAATAGCGGGTGAAAGGTTGCTAACCTTTTTGTTCCTTCATCTTGTTTTTACCCAATTACTTGCCTTTCTCCTAATGACTAGTGAGCTTTCCAGAGCAAAGAATTTTTCTTAGTTAAACATTGATCACATGGGTTCAATGTCAAATCATGTGGGCAATCAAAAAATTGGCTTTACACAAGTGTCTATAGAAGTGAAAACATGTGTAGATCCCTCCCAATCCCGTAAATAGTTACTAAGAAAACAACCATTTTATTTCATAAAGAGACATCCTGGTCACTCTAGCAGCAGGTGACATTTTTCTCCCTCAGAGTTTTTTCTCTCGACTTGAAATTCATTTTTATCAGGAATTTATCTCCACCCATCCTGTCTATTAATATTCTATTTGCATTATCCACAGCCTGCCCTGGCATGGACTGTGCAGAGAAGCCACCCTGAACCCCAGACTTGCTCCCCTCGATCATTCTGACCTCTCTCTTCTGGGTACTCTGCACTTTGGTGGATTGTCACCAGTGGAATCTACACGGTTTAAGGAGAGAATTGGTGTTGCCCCTAATATTTACTGAGGGACAAAACAAAGCCATTGTTTAATGACATTCCAAAATCATGTAATCGTTTGGCCATATGGTTTGGGTTTGGACACAAAGATACCTGTGAATTCTTCAAAGGAATTACTCTTTCCTACGGAAAACATAAGACCAGTGGGAGATTCACTGTTTGTTTTTCAAATCCTTATTTTTGTGACAACTGCAGTATATTATTTCCAAAGGTTTTAGATTCAGGTCATTATCAACCTTTTCCTGCCCTGAATATAGTTTATGCTGCTAAAATTGTCAACATTGTTTTAAGTCACATTTTATGAATTTTTAAGTGTCTTTATTTTGATTTTTTTCATTGCTTAAAGAGTTTTCATCCTCTCATATTATCAAAACCTAAGCAAGAATTTTTTTTTTATTAACTTGAGTATTTCTTATATACATTTCAAGTGTTATTCCCTTTCCCGGTTTCCGGGCAAACATCCCCCTCCCCCCTCCCCTTCCTCATGGGTGTTCCCCTCCCAACCCTCCCCCCATTGCCGCCCTCCCCCCATAGTCTAGTTCACTGGGGGTTCAGTCTTAGCAGGACCCAGGGCTTCCCCTTCCACTGGTGCTCTTACTAGGATATTCATTGCTACCTATGGGGTCAGAGTCCAGGGTCAGTCCATGTATAGTATTTAGGTAGTGGCTTAGTCTCTGGAAGCTCTGGTTGCTTGACATTGTTGTACTTTTGGGGTCTCGAGCCCCTTCAAGCTCTTCCAGTTCTTTCTCTGATTCCTTCAACGGGGGTCCTATTCTCAGTTAAGTGGTTTGCTGCTGGCATTCGCCTCTGCATTTGCTGTATTCTGGCTGTGTCTCTCAGGAGCGATCTACATCCGGCTCCTGTCGGTCTGCACTTCTTTGCTTCATCCATCTTGTCTAATTGGGTGGCTGTATATGTATGGGCCACATGTGGGGCAGGCTCTGAATGGGTGTTCCTTCAGTCTCTGTTTTAATCTTTGCCTCTCCCTTCCCTGCCAAGGGTATTCTTTTTCCTCATTTAAAGAAGGAGTGAAGCATTCACATTTTGATCATCCGTCTTGAGTTTCGTTTGTTCTAGGGATCTAGGGTAATTCAAGCATTTGGGCTAAAAGCCACTTATCAATGAGTGCATACCATGTATGTCTTTCTGTGATTGGGTTAGCTCACTCAGGATGATATTTTCCAGTTCCAACCGTTTGCCTACGAATTTCATAAACTCGTTGTTTTTGATAGCTGAGTAATATTCGATTGTGTAGATGTACCACATTTTCTGTATCTATTCCTCTGTTGAAGGGCATCTAGGTTCTTTCCAGTTTCTGGCTATTATAAATAAGGCTGCAATGAACATAGTGGAGCACGTGTCTCTTTTATATGTTGAGGCATTTTTTGGGTATATGCCCAAGAGAGGTATAGCTGGATCCTCAGGCAGTTCAATGTCCAATTTTCTGAAGAACCTCCAGACTGATTTCCAGAATGGTTTTACCAGTCTGCAATCCCACCAACAATGGAGGAGTGTTCCTCTTTCTCCACGTCCTCGCCAGCATCTGCTGTCACCTGAGTTTTTGATCTTAGCCATTCTCATTGGTGTGAGGTGAAATCTCAGGGTTGTTTTGATTTGCATTTCCCTTATGACTAAACATGTTGAACATTTCTTTAGGTGTTTCTCAGCCATTCGGCATCCCTCAGCTGTGAATTCTTTGTTTAGCTCTGAACCCCATTTTTAATAGGGTTATTTGTTTCCCTGCAGTCTAACTTCTTGAGTTCTTTGTATATTTTGGATATAAGGCCTCTATCTGTTGTAGGATTGGTAAAGATCTTTTCCCAATCTGTTGGTTGCCGTTTTGTCCTAACCACAGTGTCCTTTGACTTACAGAAGCTTTGCAGTTTTATGAGATCCCATTTGTCGATTCTTGATCTTAGAGCATAAGCCATTGGTGTTTTGTTCAGGAAATTTTTTCCAGTGCCCATGTGTTCGAGATGCTTCCCTAGTTTTTCTTCTATTAGTTTGAGTGTGTCTGGTTTGATGTGGAGGTCCTTGATCCACTTGGACGTAAGCTTTGTACAGGGTGATAAGCATGGATCGATCTGCATTCTTCTACATGTTGCCCTCCAGTTGAACCAGCACCATTTGCTGAAAATGCTATCTTTTTTCCATTGGTTGGTTTTGGCTCCTTTGTCAAAAATCAAGTGACCATAGGTGTGTGGGTTCATTTCTGGGTCTTCAATTCTATTCCATTGGTCTATCTGTCTGTCTCTGTACCAATACCATGCAGTTTTTATCACTATTGCTCTGTAATACTGCTTGAGTTCACGGATAGTGATTCCCCCTGAAGTCCTTTTATTGTTGAGGATAGCTTTAGCTATCCTGGGTTTTTTGTTATTCCAGATGAATTTGCAAATTGTTCTGTCTAACTCTTTGAAGAATTGGATTGGTATTTTGATGGGGATTGCATTGAATCTGTAGTAGATCGCTTTTGGTAAAAGGGCCATTTTTACTATATTAATCCTGCCAATCCATGAGCATGGGAGATCTTTCCATCTTCTGAGGTCTTCTTCAATTGCTTTCCTCAGTGTCTTGAAGTTCTTATTGTACAGATCTTTTACTTGCTTGGTTAAAGTCACACCGAGGTACTTTATATTATTTGGGTCTATTATGAAGGGTGTCGTTTCCCTAATTTCTTTCTCGGCTTGTTTCTCTTTTGTATAGAGGAAGGCAACTGATTTATTTGAGTTAATTTTATACCCAGGCACTTTGCGGAAGTTGTTTATCAGCTTTAGTAGTTCTCTGGTGGAACTTTTGGGATCACTTAAATATACTATCATGTCATCTGCAAATAGTGATATTTTGACTTCTTCTTTTCCGATCTGTATCCCCTTGATCTCCTTTTGTTGTCTGATTGCTCTGGCTAGAACTTCAAGAACTATATTGAATAAGTAGGGAGAGAATGGGCAGCCTTGTCTAGTCCCTGATTTTAGTGGGATTGCTTCAAGTTTCTCTCCATTTAGTTTAATGTTAGGAACTGGTTTGCTGTATATGGCTTTTACTATGTTTAGGTATGGGCCTTGAATTCCTATTCTTTCCAGGACTTTTATCATGAAGGGGTGTTGAATTTTGTCAAATGCTTTCTCAGCATCTAATGAAATGATCATGTGGTTTTGTTCTTTCAGTTTGTTTATATAATGGATCACGTTGATGGTTTTCCGTATATTAAACCATCCCTGCATGCCTGGGATGAAGCCTACTTGATCATGGTGGATGATTGTTTTGATGTGCTCTTGAATTCGGTTTGCCAGAATTTTATTGAGTATTTTTGCGTCGATATTCATAAGGGAAATTGGTCTGAAGTTCTCTTTCTTTGTTGTGTCTTTGTGTGGTTTAGGTATAAGAGTAATTGTGGCTTCGTAGAAGGAAGTCGGTAGTGCTCCATCTGTTTCAATTTTGTGGAATAGTTTGGATAATATTGGTATGAGGTCTTCTATGAAGGTTTGGTAGAATTCTGCACTAAACCCCTCTGGACCTGGGCTCTTTTTGGTTGGGAGACCTTTAATGACTGCTTCTATTTCCTTAGGAGTTATGGGGTTGTTTAACTGGTTTATCTGTTCCTGATTTAACTTCGATACCTGGTATCTGTCTAGGAAATTGTCCATTTCCTGAAGATTTTCAAGGTTTGTTGAATATAAGTTTTTATAGTAAGATCTGATGATTTTTTGAATTTCCTCTGAATCTGTAGTTATGTCTCCCTTTTCATTTCTGATTTTGTTAATTTGGACGCACTCTCTGTGTCCTCTCGTTAGTCTGGCTAAGGGTTTATCTATCTTGTTGATTTTCTCAAAGAACCAACTTTTGGTTCTGTTGATTCTTTTATGGTCCTTTTTGTTTCTACTTGGTTGATTTCAGCTCTGAGTTTGATTATTTCCTGCCTTCTACTCCTCCTGGGTGTATTTGCTTCTTTTTGTTCTAGAGCTTTTAGGTGTGCTGTCAAGCTGCTGACATATGCTCTTTCCTGTTTCTTTCTGCAGGCACTCAGCGAAATGAGTTTTCCTCTTAGCACAGCTTTCATTGTGTCCCATAGGTTTGGGTATGTTGTATCTTCATTTTCATTAAATTCTAAAAAGTTTTTAATTTCTTTCTTTATTTCTTCCTTGACCAGGTTATCATTGAGTAGAGCATTGTTCAATTTCCACGTATATGTGGGCATTCTTCCCTTATTGTTATTGAAGACCAGTTTTAGGCCGGGGTGGTCCGGTAGCACGCATGGGATTATTTCTATCTTTCTGTACCTGTTGAGGCCCGTTTTTTGACCAATTATATGGTCAATTTTGGAGAAAGTACCATGAGGAGCTGAGAAGAAGGTATATCCTTTTGCTTTAGGATAGAATGTTCTATAAATATCCGTTAAGTCCATTTGGCTCATGACTTCTCTCAGTCTGTCTACGTCTCTGTTTAATTTCTGTTTCCATGATCTGTCCATTGATGAGAGTGGGGTGTTGAAATCTCCTACTATTATTGTGTGAGGTGCAATGTGTGTTTTGAGCTTTAGTAAGGTTTCTTTTACGTATGTAGGTGCCCTTGTATTTGGGGCATAGATATTTAGGATTGAGAGTTCATTTTGGTGGATTTTTCCTTTGATGAATATGAAGTGTCCTTCCTTATCTTTTTTGATGACTTTTAGTTGGAAATTGATTTTATTTGATATTAGAATGGCTACTCCAGCTTGCTTCTTCTGACCATTTGCTTGGAAAGTTGTTTTCCAGCCTTTCACTCTGAGGTAGTGTCTGTCTTTGTCTCTGAGGTGTGTTTCCTGTAGGCAGCAGAATGCAGGGTCCTCATTGCGTATCCAGTTTGTTAATCTATGTCTTTTTATTGGGGAGTTGAGGCCATTGATATTGAGAGATATTAAGGAATAGTGATTATTGCTTCCCGTTATATTCATATTTGGATGTGAGGTTATGTTTGTGTGCTTTCATTCTCTTTGTTTTGTTGCCAAGACGATTAGTTTCTTGCTTCTTCTAGGGTATAGCTTGCCTCCTTATGTTGGGTTTTACCATTTATTATCCTTTGTAGTGCTGGATTTGTAGAAAGATATTGTGTAAATTTGGTTTTGTCATGGAATATCTTGGTTTCTCCATCAATGTTAATTGAGAGTTTTGCTGGATACAGTACCCTGGGCTGGCATTTGTGTTCTCTTAGGGTCTGTATGACATCAGTCCAGGATCTTCTGGCCTTCATGGTTTCTGGGGAGAAGTCTGGTGTGATTCTGATAGGTCTCCCTTTATATGTTACTTGACCTTTTTCCCTTACTGCTTTTAATATTCTTTCTTCATTTTGTGTGTTTGGTGTTTTGACAATTATGTGACAGGAGGTGTTTCTTTTCTGGTCCAATCTATTTGGAGTTCTGTAGGCTTCTTGTATGTCTATGGGTATCTCTTTTTTTAGGTTAGGGAAGTTTTCTTCTATGATTTTGTTGAAGATATTTACTGGTCCTTTGAGCTGGGAGTCTTCACTCTCTTCTATACCTATTATCCTTAGGTTTGATCTTCTCATTGAGTCCTGGATTTCCTGTATGTTTTGGACCAGTAGCTTTTTCCGCTTTACATTATCTTTGACAGTTGAGTCAATGATTTCTATGGAATCTTCTGCTCCTGAGATTCTCTCTTCCATCTCTTGTATTCTGTTGTTGAAGCTTGTATCTACAGCTCCTTGTCTCTTCTTTTGGTTTTCTATATCCAGGGTTGTTTCCATGTGTTCTTTCTTGATTGCTTCTATTTCCATTTTTAATTCCTTCAACTGTTTGATTGTGTTTTCCTGGAATTCTTTCAGAGATTTTTGTGTCTCCTCTCTATGGGCTTCTACTTGTTTATTTATGTTTTCCTGGAATTCTTTCAGGGATTTTTGTGTCTCCTCTCTATGGGCTTCTCCTTGTTTATTTATGTTTTCCTGGAATTCTTTCAGGGATTTTTGCGATTCTTTCAGGCATTTTTGCGATTCCTCTCTGTAGGCTTCTACTTGTTCTCTAAGGGAGTTCTTCACGTCTTTCTTGAAGTCCTCCAGCATCATGATCAAAAATGATTTTGAAACTAGATCTTGCTTCTCTGGTGTGTTTGGATATTCCATGTTTGTTTTGATGGGAGAATTGGGCTCCGATGGTGCCATGTAGTCTTGGTTTCTGTTGCTTGGGTTCCTGCGCTTGCCTCTCGCCATCAGATTATCTCTAGTGTTACTTTGTTCTGCTATTTCTGACAGTGGCTAGACTGTCCTATAAGCCTGTGTGTCAGGGGTGCTGTAGACCTGTTTTCCTCTCTTTCAGTCAGTTATGGGGACAGAGTGTTCTGCTTTCCGGCGTGTAGTTTTTCCTCTCTACAGGTCTTCAGCTGTTCCTGTGGGCCTGTGTCTTGAGTTCACCAGGCAGCTTTCTTGCAGCAGAAAAGTTGGTCTTACCTGTGGTCCCGAGGCTCAAGTTCGCTCGTGGGGTGCTGCTCACGGGCTCTCTGCAGCGGCAGCAACCAGGAAGACTTGTGACGCCCCTTCCGGGAGCTTCAGTGCACCAGGGTTCCAGATGGTCTTTGGCTTTTTCCTCTGGCGTCTGAGATGTGTGTGCAGAGAGCAGTCTCTTCTGGTTTCCCAGGCTTGTCTGCCTCTCTGAAGGTTCAGCTCTCCCTCCCACGGGATTTGGGTGCAGAGAACTGTTTATCCGGTCTGTTTCCTTCAGGTTCTGGTGGTGTCTCAGGCATGGGTCCTGCCGCTCCTGGGCCCTCCCCCACGGGAGCCCAGAGGCCTTATACAGTTTCCTCTTGGGCCAGGGATGTGGGCAGGGGTGAGCAGTGTTGGTGGTCTCTTCTGCTCTGCAGCCTCAGGAGTAAGCAACAATTTTTTAAAAGAGAAATGCCTCAGGGCCAGTTGTTACAGCAATTATCAATTATATTTGGCTTCATTTAATTGTTTGCAAAATTAGCTTTTAAAGTACCATTTAATTCAGTTTCCAATCTTCTCAAGAAGGTAATTAATGAGCTAACTATAATTACATGTGAGTGATAAAGCACAGGGAACTTTTAAATTAAATTTGTGTTGAACTTATGCTATACTCTGCTATCTTGTATTCCAGGTACTCCAGGGTTTGAACATACTAAAAGACCAGCACACTCCTTAATTATATTATGCTACATAATCATATTATGTAGCAATTTTCATCCAGTTAAAAAATTCTTTACTTGAGGAAGTCTTCTTAAGGAGGCTTTAAGTAGAAACATTGTTTCCAGGAAGTCTCAAGAGACTTAGGAAGCAAACTCAGAAGTCTCAAGAAGCTCCTGAATCTGACAAGATACAGTGGTCCCTTCCCTGGTTGTGCTACTTGTGTCTTGGGGTGAAGGGTGGGACCTCCAGCTAGGAAACTTCCAAATTTGTTCTGTGGTACAAACAAAGGTTTGGACACAGAAGAAAGGTTGAAGAGGAAAATATGATAGAACAACAGCACCAGGTGCTACAAGTTTTAAAGGAAAAGATTCAGAGAAGCCATAAGCTCTAGACTTAAGGATCTCAAAAACTACCCAGAAAATAAAAGTGTCAACTAGGAAGGAGGTATACATACATGAGGAAAGAAAGAGAAAACAGAATGAAAACAACAAACTTTATTAGAGTAGACAAAGAGCTCCTGTTGGCAGGAGAAGAGCCCCAGAGTTAACCCTCTGCAGGGAAGGGCATGGGCTTTGGGTCTAATGGTTTATATCAGTGGTTCTTTAACTGTGGGTTACGATCCCTTTGGGAGTCAAATAACCCTTTCACAGGGGTCTCCTAAGATCATCTGAAGACATGTTTATTTACATTATGATTCATAACAATAGCAAAAGCACAGTTATAAAGTAGTAAGAACAAAAATAATGCTATGGTTGGGGTCAATACAACATGAGGAATTGTTTTATAGGGTTGCAACATTAGGAAGTTTGAGAAACACTGTTTCATATGATCTCAGGACACTCCCTTCCTAGATTTCCTCTCCTTCTTCTAAATTAATCCCTATCAGAATATTCCCCTTTAATCAGGCTCAATTTTTCTGCCAGCTATTAACAGTTTTTAACTGTTGCAAAGTGCAGGGTCTGGTGGTGAGTGCAACCTTGGAGGCAGGAAGCTTCTCTGATCAGGCTAAGTACCCCTGCCTTAGCTTCAGTTGGGTTATGGACTTGGAGATCCTGTTTGTTTAATGTACTCAGCTGCAGGCTGCTTCACACATCTTGTCACATGACCCTGTCCATATCAAAATCCACATGCAGTTTCCCTGCCTTCTTGTCCTGACATGAACAACTGGGTAGACTAAGTAACTAAATGACAGTACTGGAAAGTAGAAGACCATGGTGAAATCACTGTTATGGAGGATCTGATGAGGTCTTTCTTCTGGCTATAGACTGCTGCCTTCTGTGGTGTTTCCCAAGGCTTCTCCTAGGTGTGCTCATGAAGATAGGTTGTTTATTCGTCTTAAAGAAACACCAGTTGTATTAGGGCCCTTCATTTATAAGCCTACCTATACCATTTTATATTGTTTTAGGACTTATTCCCAAATAAAGCTTTAGTGGGGTTAGCATTTCAATTTATACATTTGCATCATCATTTCACTTCCTTATATTTATTTCTGCTCTTCAGGCTCCATTCCCCTACTTGCAGCAACCAGTGGATCCCAGGAGGGGAAGTGAGGCCAGATGTGGGTCTTTACACAAGGGTTCTCCATAGAGATCTTTTGATCCAGGTAGGTTCGTGGGTTCTGGCAAAGGGAAGAACTCAGGCAGGGTCGGGGGGACTACATTCGCTGCCTATGCTGCTGGTGCTACTCCTTTCCACTGCTGCTGTTTCAGTTGCTCAGGCTGGGTGAGCCAGCAGGAGACTGACTAGCTGGTAAGGGGTGCAGGGAAGGCTCTAGCAGCAATTTCAGGAAAGCAAATCTCTTCCCCAAGTGGTGGTGTTACAGCTCTTATGACAGAAGCTCTCAGACGATGGAATAATTCCTGCACACCCTTAATCCTTCTGAACAGAATTCCTAAATACAGTTTTTGGGTGGGTCAGTGTCTGACAGCAGGTACTTCCTATTGGTTTGGCCTGGGAGCTTGGGAAGACTTCATCTACATATTTGGGGGCATGGTCCTACTTCTAGGTGACTGATCTCTTTTGAGCTAATGTGACTGTGACCATGTCCTCACCTGTGGAGGAAGGGCTGGGGCATTGCTCTATTAGACTGATCTGTCTCAAACCTCTCTACAGGGGGTTGTAGCAGGTGTAGCTACATGAGGGCCCTGATCTCCTGGGAGACTGAGAATGCTCCTGCTGTTCCCTTTAGAGTCCCTGGGATTTGACCTATCTTGACCAGGAATCAGGGTACTTTTCAAAGCCTGCTGCCTTATAGCCAGGAGGCTGGACCAGAAGGCAGCAAGTGAGCAAGGCAAGAACAGACTCTCTGGAGGCAGCTTCAGTGAGACAGCTCCTTAAATGGAAGGAACAAAGCTATTTAAGCCTTTGGGGGTGAGTAGGGGCTTCCAGGATAAGTGTACACCATTGTCCTCCGTCAGTGTGCAGGGGGTGCCTCAGCATAAGAAGGAATTCCAGATGATGCTGGACATGGCCTTCTAAGGGGAGAAATTTAACAGAACTCTGGCTATGTAATCTTCTGGGGGAAGGGAGAATATGGGGGTGCAGGGTTATGTGTCCTCAGACAGCAGGTCTGGGGCAGTGAGGGAGCCTGTTAATCTCAGGACAGAACTTCTGGGGTTTGGGCATGACTCAGCCACATTCTTGTTCTGAGTCTGCTCTCCACTGCTCCAAGGTTTATCCCACATATTTCTCCTTCTGCATTGAAATTCTCACTCAGAAACGCAAACCCACTTTTAGTGCATTCCTGGGTATGAATGTTCATGTTTGGGGTACATGTGTGAGCAGGTGTTTGGAGTGTCAATCTCAGGAATGCTGTTTACTTCTTTTGAAAGAGAGTCTCTCATAAGCCTGGAGCTAGCCAAGTCGGTGACTGGAACCCATGGCTCCTTTACACTCTACACTACCAGTTCTGAGATTAAATGGGGGCATCACACCTGGGATTTTTACTGTGGGTTCTGGGAACTGAACTCAGCTTCTCTTGCCTCCCAGGCTAGCACTAGACCCTGAACTATCTCCCCAACACTCCTTCCATAACCCCACTTCTCTTAAGGTCTCACTTGAGTAAGGCTAACACTGACATAACCTTTTTTACCCTAGTTCTCACTCATCATCTTCGCATCTGGGAAATTTCATCCTCCAGCAACATGAAAGCAGCTTTTGAATAGAGAATTATTAAAAGGTTGGTTACCCAGGACTGGCAATCCTGGGGTTGTCTTGACTGACCATTGCACTCAGTCAAGGGTTATGAAACATGTATCACGTGGGGGGGAAGCAAGTGTGGACCTCTCATGGTGAAAATAACATCATCACTCTAGCTGATTGTGCGAATCACACCATCCCTCTAACCAACTGTGCAAACTCTGTCTCCTCCCCGTTGACCGTGGAAATCACATCATCTCTCTAAAATTAGTCTTCCTTCCTGAAAAGCAGGCCTAAGTGGCAGTCCTGTTCTGATTTTTTGACCCTGTGGGTGACTGTGTTAGGGTAGCTCGCCTGTATTTCTTTCTTTATCATTCTATCTGCACTGTCTTTTATTATGGGGTATTGTCAGCAGCGACAATTTCCTCAAAGTTTAAAATAGCAAAAGTGTACAAAGGTGGAAAAAAATACAAAGCTTTATTCTGTCCTCTAAGAAGCCCTGTGGTGTGAATTTCCCTGGCACTTCAGATCTCCCAGAGACCTGTAATGTGTCCCCGTACCTTTACCTTCTTTGGATGGCAGAGACTCACATCTAGGAGACTGTATTTCAAGAGGAGATGACAGACATTGGTGAGATTTTAGTGTTTTCTAGCGTTGCCCTTGACATTTAATGGCTCCTGCCAAAGTGTGGCACTCAGCATGGTGGTGCTGACTTCAGCCCCAGTCCTGTCTGATCTCTCGCCTTCACGCTGAAGGACTATTCCATGCCTCTGGGGCACTGTGTTTTTCCGTTGCTATCCTAGTTCCTGGCTGCCACCCTGGCTTCTCTCTAAAGTGCTGCCACCACCCTGCCGTGCCCGCCAAACACTGTCAACAACCTCTCTTGAGTTTACACAGCCACCCCTCTTATCCTGACTGCCTGCAGCAAAAAGAAAGAAATCGTTCATTCCCCCCTCCCCCCGCCCCATCTTCCTTCCTTCCAGCTGTCATTACTGTGCTAAAACAAAATCCTTCAGTTCTCCAAACAAACAAAGCTTGCGGAATTCAGAACGTGTCAGAATGTGGTCATACATTTCTGTAACGTCCTTCGGGGACACGGGTCTTTCAAAATCATTTCAATGTATGCTACATGAGAGATGATTATGTTTAACCCCAAGGTAGGAAGAAAGGTCCTGCTGCTTGACTGGCTGCATCTTCTGAGGTGCATAATTGACTGCTCTGGTTCTCAGGAATAAATTTCACCTTAAAAGCTGTCTTTTAGTTGTAGTTTCATCAGTTTAGTGCAGCAGGGGCCAACCAATGATACATAGTGCCCTCTAACATTAAATGAGTGAGTAGAAAGAAAGGAACTATATATTTTTTTTCATTTACTGTCTCTTTACTCTTCATAAAAGCATGATTAAGTCAGTAGGAGCACCAGCTTTGCAGATGACAAGCTGAGTCCAGGGAGTCTAGTAACTGTTTACAACTCACAGAAATAAGGAGCACTAGCTTCGTCTGTATGAAATGTTCTAATTTTACAAATTCTATTATTTTGCTTTGAAACATAATGTTGACAGAACAAAAGCTTACTAGAACTGGATTCAGATTCTATTTCAGTCAATTGGGTTAGGTTTCAAACCTAGGACAAGTGGCTGAGGTGCCTTTTTAACATATTAAAGCCAAGTTTTCCCTACATCTCTCAGCCCCTAACTGTTACAGGGCCCTCATGGCTGACACACTTTGCCCATTACCTTAAACTCTCCAGCCCAGGGACTTCCCTGCTCTTCCTTATATAATCCAACTTTTGGCTACCTGCTTTTTGTACCTTTGGGCCTCCTGGCTACCGCTTCATCTCTCTCCAACTTCCCCTCCCCGTCCTTTCTCTCCATATGGCTCAGGGTAATGCTCATTTTGGTCTCTCCCATATGTCCTTGTCTCTGGCTGTATTTCCCACATAGCTATAATAAACGGTCCACCCTACCTAAGAGAAGTGTACTTTCCATTTTATTTCTCTTTTTATTTTTTCATTCAATTTACTAACTTCACACCCCCACTCAAAGTTCTTATTCTTTACCCTTAAAAGTTTCCATCCTCTTAACAAGAAAATAAAATGTTCCACGATAGGAATGTGATTGCGTATGACACAAAAAAAAATCACCCAAAGTGGCTATCTGAACATTTGCAGCAAGAATGATATTGTAGTCATTCTATTGGGAAAGCACTTTCATAGATATTTACTGTCCTCATACCGGTATATAACAGAACTTGAGATCTAAGAGATAGGAATTCCTTTTCCTCTATATTAGGGCTTTCCAATTCAATGAGTATATGTAGAATACAATTCAGCATCCGAGATTCTTCTATTAGGCAAACAGGTACTGGGAGAACTCAGATAAACTACTGGGTTAAGTTGAAGGGTAGCATACAAACAAAAGGAAAGAGTGCAAAGGCTGGCACAGATTGGAAAATATGCCATAAAAAAGCAAAATTCCTAGTATAATATCTTATATGAGAGTAAAAGCTTACACTACAAGTCGAGTTCTTGCACAGAAATTAATACGCGGAATGTCAGCCTCTGCGAAGCAGAAGTTGACAGTCGGGAATTCCATTTGTCCCTGTCCACCAAGCCCCAGTATTCTCAGCATACGGAAAATTTAATGTTCTGCCTTTCACTGGCTTATTTCTCCTAGCTGCCTATTTTATTCCAAAGTGCTGACAAAAGACACTTTAAAATTTTCCTAGACAGAAAATCAAAAGGGAAAAAAAAATTATCCCAGTTTGTCTCTTAGTCCAGAATGGGGCTATACGTGTGTCAACTTTCTGCAGTTCCGTGTGGTGGGGTTTCATGTCATGTTCTGCCAGCCGCCTCTAACTACAGGTGTCGTGAGAAGGCAGCTGACCACTGTAGATAGAACTATAGTCCAACCCCCTTCAGAAACATCCTCATGCAAATAGCTGGTAGTTCTCCAAAGCATTCAACGTCAGTTGAGTGTGTTCGCTCAGCTTCCGGATGAGCCAGCTTTGTTTCATCACAACACAACACGTGACTAATTGACTTGCATAGAAGAAACGCTTAACTCATGGTTTTATAGTCTCCGTCTGTGCCTGGGTTCATAGGTGTGAGTCTTGGGCTGGGAGGTTAGATATCAAGACTCAATAACAGAAAACAACCCCAGCACCAAGAAATAATAAAGAAAACACTGGCTAGGCTTGGGCCCTCAAATGCACCTCAGGCACAGCATTTATTTAAAGGAAAAGGGCTTTCCAATTAGGCTCTACCTTCCAAAGGTTCCCTAGGCTCACAGAGACTCCACTTATAGAATATGCATTTATTACATGGGCTTCTGGACACCAGAAGGTTGGGCAGAGGGTCTTATCCAAACCATAGTAGTTCTTTCATTTCTTAGGTGAGTTTTTAAGAGATGTTATAGTTTGTTTTCACAGGTGAGATGAGTGGTCACATTCTAAGCTTTGAGGAAGGAATGGAAGACAATCTATCTGTCAGACTACTGTTTTTTTTTTTTTTAATCTAGAATCCTGGGACATGAATGGAGGCCAAACCTGGCTAGAGGTACAAATATGGATCAGTTGTAACTCACAGGCTCTGGGAAGAAGACAGCGTGGACGCTGGTAGCAACTGCAGCTTTTTATCCAGGGGCTTAATGGAACAAGCTGTCTCTGGAGGCTGGGAGTGAGTGTTTTTAGGGATATAGGTGTGCTATCCCATGCACTATTTATGTAGCACATCTCACCTTAATTTGGTATCTTTGTAAAGGGCCAGGCCTATATCTCCTGGAGAACGCCATTTTTTCAGCCCCTCTATACTCTCTGTACTCACTAGGAACCAAACTGGATCCCTGCTCCCCACCTTCCATTCAGGGCCCTTTCCTGCCTGGCATTTGGGAAGCACCAACTAGTGGACCACCTTTCACAACTCCATGCCTTCCTTCTGTGCACACAGGAGATTGAGAACCACAGCAACGGACCCAGCCCCCACTGTTTCTTACCTGTGGAAACATTGGCTGGGACCCCCCATCTTGGACTGTGTTCTGCCTTCTCCATGCTGGCTGTGCTCTGGCACCCCGTGGTGAGGCAGACATGGAGCCACTCAGCTATTTAACTTGGGAATAAAGATTATGATCCAGATTTTAATATATGCTACTCATGGAAATATACCCAGCGATTCCTTTAAAGCATTTCAAACTATATTGTCAAAGAATGTGTTTTATCAGTGTGTTTAAATTTTTCTAGTTGAATACTTAACATCTTTGGAAAATTCTGTGTTTTTGTCATCATCTAAAGAATACCAATGTTCCATTAAATCCTTTAAAAATAAAATTTCCCATAACTCTTAGAACGTCTGTCTCTGATAAGAGTTTTAATCTCTGCCCTATCAAGGCTTCATGCCACATGATTATAATATGAAGGTATCAATATTGTCATTTTGAAAATGTCACAAAGATGGTTTGATTATATATCAGGAATATTGGTTAACATTATACCATCCTTAATGTAACTGATTCCCTTTGAGGCTCTAATACAATTGTTATAATTGAAGAACTTTACCCATTGAATATTTATGCACAGAAATCAACGTACTGGCTTTTGGTCCAGAGTTAAAGGTAATTATTAAAACAACAACAATAACAACAATAATGCAAACAACACCAAAACTCACAAAATAAGGAACTATCATAAATTTAGTGACAACATAAAAATAATTATTTCAGGATTTCTTTGAAACAACACACACTACAGCTCAGTTGCTTATTTGTCTAGAGTCACAAGAGGTCTAAAGCAAGATGATGGGAAACTGAGGTATGCATTTCTGGAAACTCTGAGACAGATTCTGTTTCTGTTCTTGTCCAAGGCTGTTAATAGAACTTAGTTGGATGTTTAGAATTGACTTCCTGGATTCAGCAGGACATGTGGGAGTTGGGAACTCATTTTCCTGCTGTTTGAGATTATTCACATTCCCTGGAAGTACTTCTTTTGCAACCTCCTGACTTTCCCCTTTGTCTTTTATTTTTTTCTCCTCCTGGTTTTCTGTCTTTACTTTTCAGCCTATGTGCTTATACTGAGACACCAGGATATTCAAGATAATGTTCCCTTTAAAGGTCAACTTACTGGGAGCCTCACTCTCATCTCTGAAGTCTGCTAAGCAATATCCAGCTTTGTGTTGGATTGAAAGATGCCGGGATCAGAATCTGAGGGAACACCAGGAATCTATCCCCCATGTTGCTTCTATTTTCCATGTCATTTTCAAAGCTGTTTCAAACAGTAGTTTGCCCATAGGTCCTAAAATGCCACATGACTAGAAGGTTTCACAACTTTATATTTTATTGTTACTTTCAATCCTCAGTAAATATCTTAGAAGTGTTTACAAATTTACTCATCACAAGAATATTGATAATACAATTGTCACAATGAACATTCTTCTATTTATTGGTTTGTGAATTGTAACAGTGAGATATTCATTTGAGTGAGCTTTTTTTCAAAACTCAGAATAAGAGGAACAAAATTAGCTATAAAGTGATATCGGACACTCTCAGTCTTATTGTTTTCAAAGGTTATAAAGTACGATTTTCCTTGAAATGAACCTGACAATATCCAGAGAATGAAAAAAATGAGCTGTGAGTCATAGCATCAGGTATTTGACATGTTCTCATAGGTATTCCAGATTTTAAATGTTACTTTTGATAACGACTTCCTAGACCATGTGAGAGTGGGTTCAGAAGGTATAAGGAAAAATTTCCCAAGTCTTCTAAAAGTAGTTAAAAGTTGTTTAAGAGTATAGGTGTTTGGTCATGATTTATCAAGCTCCATTCTTTTTTTTTTGTATTGGATATTTTAATTTACATTTCAAATATTATCCCTTTTCCCAGTTACTGGTCCATAAGCCCCCTATCCCATCCCCCTAGCCCCTTCTTCTATGAGAGTGTTCCCCCTCCCCAATGACACCTCCTTCCCACCTCCCCACCCAGACATTCCCTTACATTGGGGGAGGGGGATCCAGCCTTGGCAGGACCAAGGACTTCTCCTTCCATTGGTGCCCAACAAGATATCCTCTGCTACATGTGCAGCTGGAGCCATGGGTCTGTCCATGTATACTCTTTAGTAGGTGGTTTAGTCCCTGGGAGCTCTGATTGGTTGGTATTGTTGATATTATGGGGTTGCAAGCACCTTCAGCTCCTTCAATCCTTTCTCTACTCCTTCTAAAGGGACCCATTCTCAGTTCAGTGTTTTGCTGTTAGCATTCACCTGTGTATTTGTCATGCTCTGGCTGAGCCTCTCAGGAGACATCTATATCAGGTTCCTGTCAGCATGCACTTCTTGGCTTCATCAATATTGTCTAGGTTTGGCATCTGAATATATATATATATATATATATATATATATATATATATATATATATATATATATATGTGTGTGTGTGTGTGTATATATATATATGTGTGTGTGTGTGTGTGTGGTGTGTATTCTGGATCCCCAGGTGGGACAGACTCTGAATGGCCATTCCATCAGTCTCTGCTCCAAACTTTTTCTCCATATCTCCTCCTATAAATATTCTTGTTCCTCCTTCTAAGAAGGACTGAAGCATCCACATTTTGGTCATCCTTCTTTTTGAGCTTCATGTGGTCTGTGGATTGTATTTTGGGTAATTCAAGCTTTTGGGTTAATATCCACTTATCAGTGAGTGCATAACACATTTCTTTTTGTTTTGTTTGTTTGTTTGTTTGCTTGTTATTGGGTTACTTCACTCAGGATGATATTTTCTAGTTCCATCCATTTGTCTATGAATTTCATGAAGTCATTGTTTTTGATAGTTGAGTATTACTCCATTGTATAGATGTACCATATTTTCTGTATCCATTCCTCTGTTGAAGAGCATTTGGGTTCTTTCTAGGTTCTGGCTATTATAAATAAGGCCGCTATGAACATAGTGGAGCATGGGTTTTTGTTATATGTTGGAATGTTGGAGCAATATTTGGGTATATGCCCAGAAGTGGTATAGCTGGGTCCTCAGGTAGTACAATGTCCAATTTTCTGAGGAACCTCCAGACTGATTTCCATCATGGTTGTACCAGTTTGCAATCCCACCAACAATGGAGGAGTGTTCCACTTTCTTCACATTCTCATCAGCATTACTTGTCACCTGAATTTTTGATCTTAGCTATTCTGACTAGTGTGAGGTGGAATCTCAGGGATGTTTTGATTTGCATTTCCGTGATGAATAAGGTTGCTGAATATTTTCTTAGGTACTTCTCAGTCACTTGATATTCCTCAGCTAAGAATTCTTTGTTTAGCTCTGTACCCCATTTTTAATAGGGTTATTCAATTCTCTGGAGTTTAACTTCTTGAGTTCTTTGTATATATTAGATATCAGCCCTCTATTAGATGTAGGATTGGTAAAGATTTTTCCCAATTTGTTGGTTGCCGTTTTGCCCTAACAACAGTGTCCTTTGCCTTACAGAAGCTTTGTAATTTTCCGAGGTCCCATTTGTCTATTCTTGGTCTTAGAACATAAGTCATTGGTGTTTTGTTCAGGAAATTTTCCCCAGTACCCATGTGTTCGAGGCTCTTCCCCACTTTTTCTTCTATTAGTTTGATTGGATCTGGTTTGATGTGGAGGTCCTCGATCAACTTCAACTTAAGCTCTGTACAGAGTGATAAGAAAGGATCAATTTGCATTCTTCTTTATACTGACCTCCAGTTAAACCAGCATCATTTGTTGAAAATGCTGTACCAATACCATATAGTTTTTTTTTCTTTATCGCTATTGCTCTGTAATACAGTTTGAGGTAAGGGGTGGTGATTCCCCCAGAAGATCTTATATTATTGAGTATATAGTATTTGCTATCCAGGATTGTTTTGCTATTCCAAATGAATTTGCAAATTGCTCTTTGTATCTCTATGAAGAATTGAGTTGGGATTTTGTTGGGTACTGCTTTTGGTAAAATGGTCATTTTTACTATATTAAGCGTGGGAGGTCTTTCCATCTTCTGAGATCTTCAATTTCTTTCTTCAGCAACTTGAAGTTCTTGTCATACAGATCTTTCATTTGCTTGGTTAAAGTCACACCGAGGTATTTTATGTTATTTGGGACTATTGTGAAGGGTGTCGTTTCCCTAATTTCTTTCTCAGTCTGATTATCCTTTCAGTAGAGGAAGGCTACTGATTTGTTTGAGTTAATTTTTTATCTAGCCACTTTGCTAAAGTTCTTTTTCAGGTTAGCTGTTCTCTGGTGGAAGTTTTGTGGTCACTTAAGTATACTATCACATCATCTGCAGATAGTGATATTTTGACTTCTTTCTTTCTGATTTGCATTCCTTTGACATCCTTTTGTTGTCTGACTGCTCTGGCTAGGACTTCAAGTACTATATTGAATAAGTAGGGAAAGAGTGGGCAGTCTTGTCTAGTCCCTGATCTTAGTGGGATTGCTTCAAATTTCTCTCCATTTAGTTTGATGTTGTCTATCTTTTTGTGTATATTGCTTTTACTATGTTTAGAAAGGGGACTTGAATTCCTGAACTTTCCAAGGCTTTTAAAATGAAGGGGTGTTGAATTTTGTCAAATGCTTTCGCAGCATCTAATGAGATGATCATGTGGCTTTGTTTTTTGCTTGAGTTTGTTTACATACTCATGGATTACTTTCATGGATTTCTGTATATTGAACCATCCATACATCCCTGGGATGAACGCTACTTGATCACGATGGATGATCGTTTTGAAGTGTTCTTAGATTCAGTTTGCAAGAATTTTATTGAGTATTTTTGTGTGGAAATACATAAGGGAAATCTGTCTGAATTTCATTTTCTTTGTTGGGTCTCTGTGTGTTTAAGATATAAGCATAATTGTGGCTTTATAGAAAGAATTGGGTAGTGTTCTGTCTGTTTCTATTTTATGGAATAGTTTGGATTGTATTGGTATTAGGTCTTCTATGAAGGTCTGATAGAATTCTGCACTAAACCCATCTGGTCCTGGGATTTTTTTTTTGATTGGGAGAGTTTTAATAACTGCTTCTATTTCTTTAGGAGTTCTGGGACTGTTTAGATGGTTTATCTGATCCTGATTTAACTTTGGTACCTGGTATCTGTCTAGAAAATTATCATTTCCTCCAGATTTTCCAGTTTTGTTGAATATAGGCTTTTGTACTAGGATTTGATGATTTTTTGAATTTCCTCAGATTCTGTTGTTATGTCTCTCTTTTCATTTTTGATATTGTCAATTTGGATACTATCCTTGTGCCCTCTGGTTATTCTGGCTAAAGGTTTATCTATCTTATTGGTTTTTTTGAAAGAAAGAGCTCCTGATTTTGTTGATTCTTTGTATAGTTTTCTTTTTTGTTGTTGTTGTTTCTACTTGGTTGATTTCAGTCCTGAGTTTGATTATTTCCTACAATCTACTCCTCTTGGGTGTATTCATTTCTTTTTTGTTCTAGAGCTTTTAGGTGTGCTGTTAAGTTGCTAATGTATGTTCTCTCCTGTTTCTTTTTGGAGACTTTCAGAACTATGAGTTTTCCTCGTAGAACTGCTTTCATTGTGTCCCATAAGTTTGGGTATGTGTGCCTTCATTTTCATTAAATTCTAAAAAGTCTTTAATTTCTTTCTTTCTTTCTTCCTTGACTAAGTTATCATTGAGTAGAGTGTTGTTCAACTTCCATATTTATGTGGGCTTTCTGTCATTTTTGTTGTTATTGAAGACAAACCTTAGTCTGTGGTGATCTGATAGAATGCATGGGATTATTTCTATTTTCCTGTATCTATTGAGGCCTGTTTTGTGACCAATTATATGGTCAATTTAGGAGAAGGTACCATGAGGTACGTAGAGGAAGGTATATTCTTTGTTTTAGGATGAAATGTTCTATAAATATCTGTTAACTCTACTTGGTTCATAACCTCTGTTAGTTTCTCTATTCTCTGTTTAGTTTCTGTTTCCACGATCTGTTCATTGATAAGAGTGGGGTGTTGAAATCTCCCACTAGTATTGTGTGAGGTACAGTGTGTGCTTTGAGCTTCAGTAAGGTTTCTTTCATGAATGTAGGTGTCCTTGCATTTGGAGCATAGATACTCAGTTTTGAAAGTTCATCTTGATGGATTTTTCCTTTGATGAATATGAAATGTCCTTCCTTATCTTTTTTGAAAACTTTTGGTTGAAAGTCAATTTTATTCGATATTAGAATAGCTACCCCACCTTTTTTATTGGGGAATTGAGGCCATTGATGTTAAGAGATATTAAGGAATAGTGTTTGTTGTTTCCATTTATTTTTGTTGGTAGAGGGGGAATTATATTTGTATGTATCTCTTCTTTTGGGTTTGCTGTAAGAAAATTATTTTCTTGCTTTTTTAAGGTTGTACTTTCCCACCTTGTGTTGGAGTTTCCCATCTATTATCCTTTATAGGGCTGAATTAGTGGAAAGATATTCTGTAAATTTGGTTTTGTCATGGAATATCTTGGTTTATCCATCTATGTAAATTGAGAGTTTTGCTGGATATAACCTGGGCTGCCATTTGTGTTTTATGTATACATCTGCCTAGTAGTGAGTCACATTGTGAGTTGTCAGTGCTCAAGACCAATTTTTGAGAATATTTGATAGCAATGGGGTTGAGATGAAACTATGAAAATGAAGAAAGGAAAGAGAGTTTTTGGGGTTCTCTCTCTCTCTCTCTCTCTCTCTCTCTCTCTTTCTCTCCACACACACACACACACACACACACACACACACACACACACACTTGCTGACTGGCTAGGTACCAGCTGGTGGTTTTGATCTGTTCCCAGCCAAATACATAGCCCCAGACAGAGACCACATGTTTTTCCCAGCCAATGCCTTTCCCACCAATGATGGCTCTGCCTCTCCAGAGGAGTTTGTGCAAAACTGTTCTGTATTCCCAATTATCTATGGTTAGCTGGGGGTGCACCCTTGCCAATTCATGCACTACTGTGGCTATCTTTCCTATGGAGCCCAGTCTTTGCTCAATCTTCCTATTCCAAAGCCTTGCTGGTTTTTAGAATTTGTTTTCTTTCCCTCTGGCCCATCTGAGTCACCACAAAATGGAAAATATCAGACAATCTTAGTTTAGAATCAACAGATAACACAACTGCTGGGCATGTAATCTTCCCCACTACACCAATAATTATTATATGTCAGAAATCTTCAGAGGTATGTAGCAATGGGGGATGTGGAACTGGGGGTAGCCAACAGAAAGTCCCAGATACCAGAAAGCAAGAGGCTCCCAGGACCCAACATGGATGACATTAGCTGAAATACCCAAGAAAGGGGAGAGAGAACCCTTAGAGACTATATCCAGAGGTTAGGCATGGCCCCCAGTTGAGGGATGGGGCTAACCACTGTTTTCAAAAATTTCCTGTCTAAAGGAAATACAGAGTGGAGCAGAGATTGACGCAAAGGCAATCCAGAGACTGCCTCACCTGGGGATCCAGCCAATATATAGCCACCAAACCTGGTCACAATACTGATACCAAGAAGTGCTTTCTGACAGGAGCCTAATATGGGATGTCTTCTGAGAGGCTCTGCCAGAGCCTTACCAATACAGATGGAGACGCCTGCAGCCAACCATCAAACTCAGCATGGGGACCCCAATGGAAGAGTTCAGGGAAGGACTGAAGGAGCTGAGGAGGTTTGTAATCCCATCGGAAGAACAACAAATCAACCAACCAGACCCCCTAGAGCTCCCAGGGCCTAAACCACCAACCAAAGAATACACATGGAGGTGCTCATGGCTCCAGCTGCATATATAGCAGAGGATAGCCTTTTCTGCCATTAATGGGAGGGGAGGCCCTTGGTCCTGTGAAGGCTTGACTTTCCAGCATAGGGGAATATTAAGGTGGTGAAGTCGGAATGGGCGTGTGGGTGGGGAACACCCTCATAGAAGCCGGGGAGGGGATTAGATACAGGGTTTCAGAAGGGGAAACCGGGAAGGGGGAAAACATTTGAAATGTAAATAAATAAAATATTAAAGAAAGAAAGAAAGAAATCTTCCGATGGCTGATCCTGGTGGATCTGCCACCAGATCTAACAGATCTGGGCATACATGGTGCTTCCTTTTGTTCCTGCCTACTGGTCCAAAAGAGGGGTGTTTGTTTCTCCACCTTTCCATCTTCTACTCTTGGACCTGGAAGACCTGCCTTCTTCTTGCCCAGTGATTGTCTTCTTGTTGTCTTTATTATCCAATCAATTTATTAGGGGAAAATTTTGCTACATGTACAAATTTTGCATGTTTTCGTGTGTGTGTGTGTGTTTGTGTGTGTGTGTGTGTGTGTGTGTGTGTACCTGTGTGTGTGCCTATGTGTATCTGTGTGTGTTGGAATACTAGAATAATAGAAATGAAAAATTATTTTGAGAAACTAACAATATGAATATGCATAATTAATCTGAGTTTAGTAGCTATTAATGTGTACTAGGTCAGAGAAATGCATGGCAGTGGTATTTACAAATAAAAGAAACTGCTAAGTTCAGTCTCTTTTATTATTAGCTTTATTTAATATTATTGCATATGCTAACATTCATATATGTAACTGTATAAAAATAATCATCTTCATTAATTATCACAGATACTTTCATGTTTAAGAGAATTGACATGAACCCTGAGTTTGGTAATAGCAGAGGCAGTAGATATTAAGTATGTATGTATGTGCCTGTGTGTGTGTGTGTGTGTGTGTGTGTGTGTGTGTGTGTGTGTGTACATTTATATTTTGGAGTTAATTTTTTATTTAATATAAAGGTTTCTTTATTCCAACTTTTGCTTATTTATTTATTTATTTATTTATTTATTTTAAGAATTTCACACTATGTTTTGGTCATGCCCCAGATCTGTACTCCATATCCTAATTACCCTACTTGGTGTCTTTGAACACACATTAAGTTCATTTGTGCTGCAGAAATATAGTGTAAGGTGTGTGGCTTCCCAGTAAACAATGATTGACACACCAGAAACACAATTCTTAAAGAAAAATGACTCTTCCTCTGCCAGAAGATTATCTAGATATTATATATACTTTTATGCATTATGCATATAATATACATTAAAATAATGCTTAAAGTAGATATAAATACAAGCATACATACACATATACATACCCATTCCTGTCTGCATACACACATACACATTATATACATATATTTTGATGAAATAAAATGAGTATATTGAAAATGGGAACAGAAAAAAGTGAAAACAATGAGGGAAAATAGGAGCAAAGAGCAATGAAATATTTTGAAAGAGAATGTTACGGTCAAACTTATTATTCTGTGCCATAACTAAACATAAAAATAATAATTAGTAAAGGCATTAAGATAGATGCCCTGACACAGAAGAACAAGCAAGTGATAACACAGCACTGATACTCAGAAGCCAAGGGGGAAAGCCTCAGAAAAAACCAATCCTGTTCAGATTTCTGGCCTCAAGAATAATGAGAAAATACATTTATTTTGTTTACAAACAAACAACCAAACAACCAGATAGGTGCCTTTTTGTTAAAAGGTAAAAGGATTAGTCTGCAGACTAACTGGCCTAAATTTTAGATACTAAGTAAAAAGTAACATGATTAGCACTCTCCTCTTCCCCATTGATTTTCATTATATTGTGTTTTCTGCTTTTCTTTCAACAGAAGAAAGACTTCTAAAGTTAGTTTTAGACCATACATACTTGGATATAGAGAAAAAAGTTAAAAATATACAATAGATATGGCCTTGAGTCATCTTCACCAAGCCCTTTTGAGCTAATATGGAGTTAGGACTATTCCAATCTTAAAAGTTTCCTTTGGCATTTGGAGACAGCATGTGGAGGGGTCACTAGTACTCATTGCCATCATTTAAATGCCTTCCAATTCTGAGTTTTATATGCGTATCCAGACTATAGCACGAATGGAATTTCAATAAAAATAATGCAAATTTAGGCAGAGGTTAGGTCTCTCTGAACTGACATCAAAAACCATTCTTCTGATGTAGAGTTTAAAGAAATATGTACACTCAATCTAAGAAGATTGGAGAATTTCATTGACAGATCCCATTGACCACAGTTTATTTCCATAAGCTTTAATGTAATAGAAGAAAAACATTTGGTGCTTGAAGATGCTTTGGGGCAGTAGAGGAACAGGTTAAATCCTTGAGTGGCCACAGATCTTTCCATTCTAATTACTTTTCTCTCCACTGTGACAAAATGTCTGACCCATGTCACTGATGGGAACTAAGCTTCACTTTGGCTCAGTTTAAGCAGATTCAGTACTTCATTGTGAGAAGGGTATGGTGGGATTCAGTTCTAGGCAGCATGAACAACAGGCAACCATTCATGTAGTGTGCACAGTGAAGATGCGGAGAGTTAAAGGATGGTTTTGTTGCTTTTAACTTTTTATTTAGTTATCCTAAAATATGGCATCATCCATACTCATAATGGCCTTTCCTTTTTAGTTAAACACTTCTAGAGACATCATTCCAGATGCACCAGAGCTGTGTTTTCACAGTGATTCTGAAACTAATAACATTGTTAACAATCAGATCTCACAGAAATATAGACTTTGCAGACATACAGATCATGCAGTTGCAGTGTCAGAGTTGCTAAGACCCTTTCTCTATTGAATGAATTAGTATCTGTTTCCCCAGTTATGTAGCTGTTAACAGAACATAACTAAGTTCTTGTTGAATCTGGTGATGGGTAACGCATACTTTCTTCCTGTCATGATCAAATACACAGAGAAAAACCTAACACACACACACACACACACACACACACACACACAATGTGTGTGTATTCATTCAGTCAGTTTTTTTCCTCTATAGAACCCTTAATACTAAACTGGTTCTCCTAAATGAAAGAAGGAATGAAAAATTTAGTGATGAATTTAACATGTTCTATTTCAACTTCCTGCTTCTATTCCCCATTAATCACACTTCACCAATATATACATATATATATATATATATATATGCATGTCTCTGTGAAATACCAGAACATAGCACATAGGCAGGCATGGTTAGACCCTCACAAGGGAAGCAACTCAAAAGATTGGTATTAAATGAGTAATTTCCAGTTGCTTTGTAGAGAGGATGTGCAAAGAATCACTAGGAGTCTACGGTTTACCTACTTCTATCTCCACTATAAAATCAGAGATTATACATTGTCAAGGAATTGAATAGTATCTAAGTTAGCCACTTCAGTTTCCATATGAAGGAAGCAGGGCTTAATGAGAATACAGAGTTCCTTGCATTCACTCATATTGCTAGTCTTGTATTATAAACTGTATTTAAATGAGTGCCAATATTGGTTAGTTTGATTTTCTACTTTATCTAAATTATGGTTCTCTGGAAATATGGAATCCTCAATTAAAGAATTGCCTCCAATCAAAGTGGCTTGTGGCCATGAGTATAGTAACACGTTCCTGATGAATCCAACCCACTGGGGCACTATACTCCTAGGTAGGTGGGTCTGGCCTGTAGAATGGAAGAATTCAGATAAGCATGATCCATAGATAAAGACAGTGCATTAGTGAACAGCACTTACCTGTGATACCCCCATCAAGGTCACTCACAGCGCTTAGTGCCTGCCTTGAATTCCCTCAATGATTGGTTATAACTTAAACATTAAATAAATAATTTAATTTACTTTTAGTCAGAATGTTTTAGCACATCAACAGAAAGCAAATTGGAACAATAATTGGTATGCAGAACAGTGGCTGTTGCTTTGATAAACTTGACCACATTGCTGTTACTGGTGGTAGGAGGGGGAGGACTATACCAGTGTTTGGAATACAGAACTAGGAAAGTCATTTTGCCCTCCTAACACAATGGACAATTCTGTGGGAGCTTTAAACATAAGAAAGTTGAGAGACATAAATATAATAGAGGCCTGACTTCTGAAGTTTTAGAAGGAAGACCCTTATCAGGGAACTTTGTGTGATATATTGGAACTAGGAATCTTCAATAGCAGATCATCTGAGGCTGAAGCATTAGCTATAATTAACAAGACTCAATATTATTGAAATGAAATCTTCTTGGAATATTTCCTCAGTCTCAGCATAGAGCATACAGCACACAGCATACAGCATACAGCATAAAGTTGTGGGCCAAGGAGCCTGGTTAGATATCAAGATGTCAGCAGAACTTGTCAACCTTGGAGAGTTTCCCATATGGTCTTAGTTTTGAAGACATGAGAAATACAAGATTGAGTCATCATGGAGAATGTCTGAGACTTTGAATTATGTGGAGGACAGGAGTCCTAAAAGAGAGGGCAGGAGAGGCAATTAGTAAAGTTGTAGTCTCATCTCAACTGGGGTCTTCAGGGTGGTGGAAGTACAATGACCATGTAGGAGCGCAGATCATGGGAGAGAATCAGACACTGATCACTTGACTGCAGGATTTAATGTACTCTGCTCCATATTGCACTTTGCTTTGGTCTTATTGTTTTTATGTCTTGATTCTTTTCCTCATGAACTATGGAAATATTTAATGTATTTTTGAGTTATGTAAATTCTAATTTATAAAATGATTTTTTGAATCTTCACTGATAATAAAATTTCATCAGTGATTTGATCATCATATACTTTGAAACCTCATGTGTCTAGGGTTTGGTTCATCACTTTTTGGATCCGAATGATATTCAGGAGTTATTATAGCCCTTTATAAGTTAATCACTTATTTTTTAGTGTCAGGCTATTACAGGTCTTCCAGCTCTGGTGTTCATTTGTCTTGTATAACTTCTTCATGACTCACAGTGGCTCGTTTTCAATTCACAGGCATATTACTCATATTTACTGGTTTGATTCAGATTAAAACAACAGAATGTTCTTTTAGCTTTGGCTCAGCAAAGAGCAGGGTTATTTGGCACACATCATGGGAAGACCAGCGGTAATAGGATGTGGGCATCTGGTCAGAAGCACTTTGATGTCCTGGCTGCAGTCATGCAATGTTCTCCCCACTCCTGTGATTTCTACTATACAGTCCCAAATAGCGGCTGCACTCTTTTTGACATCATGTCTTGTTTTTGCAAGAAAGACAGGGAAGAGTGAATGTCTTTGTTTGTTTGTTTTAAAACATGGATAGTTTATGTAAAGGATTTCACATACGGTAGTACTTGTGCCTTAAGTCCTCATAGCTCCATGTAACTATAAGGGTAATGTGGCCTTTAAAACCTCCTACAAAAAAATCTCATTTAAAAATAAGAAATGGGGCAAGTCAAAAGGGCAGCCCTTTCTCTGAGAATTAAATGAGATGATGGAGCAAAGTCTGTATCTGAGTTCTGTGCTCGGCGAGTCTCTGCAGAGTGAGGTGCCCTTGCTGTCTATTCCTTACAGTTCTACATTCTAATATTCATATAAATTAATATAAAAGGCTAATTTTACAAAGAAACATAAATTAATTCTGGATGTTATCCTAGGCATGGAGTACAGTTTCCTAGAACAAAGTCCATAGACCATGAATTTGAAAGTGTGAAATATCTTGTGTATTACACCCTCTGCGTGTGTGTGTGGGGGGGGGAGAGGAGTCATTGCTTACTGACTTTAGCTCTTACTACCAGAGCATAGCTGGCCTGTTCTGGCTGACATATGTTTCATTAACTTTGTTTAAATAAATAAGTCTTCCTTTCACCGTGACTGTTTTGTGAGTTTATAGAGAGACAGAGGTTAGTGATTCACCTGGTGTTACATGCTGGTGAGTGGTAGAATACAGATTCTTTTACCCTGATTTCAAGGGTTCACAGGTCATGTGGTGAGTACAACTGGTCGACTTAGTACAGTAATTGAAGTGAAAAAGATGGCTTTAGTGTGTGAACTATCTTTTAGTTTTCTTTGAAGAGACTCTCATCACTAGTAGACTCTCATCATTAAGTCCTGACTTAATGTTTCATTTCCTCGTGGAAATTTTTATGATGAGAAGGGCCTTTGGTACTGAATAGTAAGAAAAAAATTATGGCTAATAAGACATCTTAGGATTAATTATTACTTTAACTTTGTTCAATTCACTTCTAGATTGGTTTTACCTATACATTACTGCTTTCACTTACTTGCTTTTCCTCTGATTTTGTGTGCACATGTAGACATGTTTTATGTATGTGGGAGCATGTGTGTGGACATGCTTCCCCTCTTGTATATGCCTGATATTGATGCTGGGGATCCTCTTTGGTTACTCTCCCATCTTGTTCATTTTGGTGGGGCTTCTGGGTCAAACACAAACTTGTCTTCTTTGGCTAACCTTGTCAGCTGTCCTGCTTTGGAGATCCACTGTCTCTGCCTTTGTGGTGGAAACACAGGCAGGTTTCCTATTCTAGATTTCTTCCCTGTTGCTGTGATTAAAAATTAAAAAACAAAACAAAACAACAAAGTAACCGAAAGAAACAATTCATTTTTAGCAGGTTATAATCTATTACCTAACTGCAGTCAAGACAGGAACTCAAGCGAGAACCTGGAGTTAGGAGCTGAAGCAGAAACCATTGATGAATTCTGCTTTTAGTATTCTCCCCTCCACTTGGGCATGCCCAGTTCCAGTTCCTACCTAGTCTAGATCCACTTGCCTAATAATACTGGGTCCGGTAGGGCAGGCCCTTCTACATCATTTAGCAATTAAGAAAATTCCTTACAGACATGGCCACAGAGCAGTGTTATGGAAATAGCTCTTCAACTGTGATTCTTTCTTCCAGGAATGTCTACTTTATGTCAAGTTGATGAAACCTAGACAATCTCCACACTACTGCGCTTACCTGTTATTTGTGTGGGCTTCTGGTCCTCTGAACATTGGTCCCCTGCTTAGGCTGTGGGTGTTTTAGATGTTAAGCCAAATGCCTAGGCTTCCACTTATTACTATTTTTTCACAAGGTGCTTTACATACGTCTCTGATAATTAAGACAAATAAACTATTTTTACATCAGTTCATTTCAATTTGTAAGCAATGTCAAAGCATTAACTAGGCGAAATCAAATCATTAGAAGTAATATGTGTGATATTTGAAAGCAATTTTTTATAAGCATAGGATACGGGAAATAAAATATTAAGTGGAGTATTTATTTCATATCTAGTGAAGTAAATATTTTTATTTCTTTATTCCCAAACGCTGCCCCTTACAGTCTCCCTCTTACACAGTCCCTTCTCCCACCCCTCCCTTCTTCTCTAAGATAACAAATATCATTAATACATTTTGAGTTTAAGTTTGCTTACCTAGTCTGATTATAAAAGTCTGGGCCAAATGTGCACAGACAACTCATTACAGTTATCAATAGAATGCTTGCTTTCAGGTAAATTCACCAGTATAGTGTATAGGATAAGACAAACTTGGGGACTCGTCTGTCAAGAAACAGTGAGGAGCAGAAGGAGGAACTAGGGAAAGTTAAATTAGGGAAGAGCCCCAGCAGGGCAGGTTCATCTGAGCTCAGGGAGATGCGCAGCAATGGGAGAGCTCTGAATTTGCAAATTCTAAATAGGGAAATGAAAGGAGGCTAAAAGGCAATCTGGGTCTACAGCAAAATCCTTTCACAGGTGCATCTGTCAATGTGTGACCCAGAAGACAACAAACTGATGACTTGGTTTAAGTAAAATCTGTTCTAAAAGGCACACTAAGAAAATTGGTAGTCAGAGAGAACCTATTTTAAGATAACATGTTTTATGCAGTATAAAGAACTCTCAAAACTTAGTAATAAGACAGTTAGACACACTCAAGTTAAGCACTTGAGCACACACCTTACAACAGAATATATTCATTTTAGCATATAAGCACATGTAAAGATTCCCAACACCACTGTGTTGCTATAGTGCAAATTAAAAACACAAAGACTGCAAACAAAAAAAAATCTAAAGTTAAACATGACTGACCTTGTCAATTTGGGCTAAGAGTATGTAGCAACTGTCACTCAAAGGCTGTAAGTGGGCATGTAAAATGGTACAATTTTGGAAAATGGCTGAGCAATTCCTTTAGAAGCTGCACATATTTCTATCATGCAACCTGTTCCTTCTGACCCTAGATAATTACTCAAGAGCACATGCTCACAAGAGACTGGTAAATAAATGTTCATAAAGGTGCATTTGTAAAAGCTTCAAGGCGCAAACAACTATCATCAGTGTTTCCCTTTCTGTGACAGAATACTTGACAGGTAGAAATTTACAGAAGAAAGTGTTTATTATGGCTTCCAGTTTTAGGGGATATATTTCTTCTTAGAGGGGAAGTCATGGGAGCAGGAGGCAAAATTGGTTGGCCACGTTACACTGGCAGTCAGTAAACAGAGTGAACATAAAATAGAACCAGGACACAAAACATTGAGTTTTTGTCTTTTTTTTTTTTTCCGGAGCTGAGGACCGAACACAGGGCCTTGCACTTGCTAGGCAAGCACTCTACCACTGAGCTAAATCCCCAACCCAATATGAGTTTTTGAACCATGTCCGTAGCCATACTCCAACTCTAAACATCTCACCCCTCATATAGTATCACCATCTGGGAAACAAGTACTTCACTGCCGGAGGGGACATTTCACCTTCAAATCACAACACAACCTAAATGTGCAGGATCAAGTGAATGTATGAATCAAATGTATGAATGTGACTAGTTAGTGCTGTCGTAGAATAATGAAGAACTGATATGACCGTAACAAAGGGATCATAAATACATTACCCTAAGTAATAGAAGCTAGATGAAAACCAGTGAATTTATATAAAATTTGAGAAACTCCAATGCAACCTCTGGTGACAGAAAGTGGGCCAGGGCTTATTTGATGGGTATGCTAGATCTGCTCCATCAAAATGCTGCCAATTGATAGTTCAAAAAACAGAAAATTATTTTCTCACAGATCTAGGGGCTCACAGCCTGAGATCAGCTAGAGCAGAGCAGAGTTCATCTCCAGGTCTATGCCCTGACTTGCTGATGACTGTCTCTTACTTAATGTCTCACTTATACATTTACTTACACATTCTTTATGTGTAAAGATGCTCCTCATGTCTCCTTATGTCTCCAGTACTCTTAAGGTTGTCAGAACACACTCACCCTAAGGGATTCACTGTTACTTTACTCACCTCTTTAGAAGCTGATCTCTGAAACCCTAGAATAAATTTTGGAAACATATGAGTTTATGTGATTCGATGCATTAACTTAGGGGCAAAATTAACTATTGGAAATGGAGCATACGGAGACAGATGATGTAGACATAGAAGGAATTTTTGACAATAACAGACGTGTTTATTTATTGCAATTAAGACAAAGGTTCACAGGAATATGCATATGTGTAAATGACCCCAGGAACTGTATGAAAAACATTTAGTTAATTACGTATCAGTTACAGCTCATTAAAATAACTAAGTATGTTAGAAGAGTTGCTGATTGACGTCTAGCAAAATCCTCGCTGCAGCACAATCGCAAGTCATATCGCAAAAGTTGAATTTAACAACATACATTCCAAACCCGATGCCAGAAAGACAGCCTTTTAGGGAATGTTTGTGGGATTTTTTTTGGGGGGGGGTTAAATATACAAATCAATGAATTTTGAAATCAGTGGTCATATAACCTGGTTGACAGTTCATATTGTGTAAACTACTATAAATTTTTAGTTATCAACACTTAAACATTGATTTTTGTGCCCAATCAGTTAGAAGAACCAATGCACCAAGTTTGAGGAGAGAAAAATTGAAAGCACAGAATTCTGGTGTGCAGAGATCCTAGTGTGCAAGCATTACACGTTCAAAACCTTATTTAAGGTTGGATTCAATTGTAGAGACACAGAGCTTTCTAATGCAGTTGAGTCTAATTTGGGGACATGCCGATTTTCCACTGTAATGAGAGAAAGAAAGAAAGAATCAATGAAAATAACCTTACTGTAGATGCTACCAACAAGGCAGAAATATTGCTGATGATAATGGAGATAATCAGGAAGGGAGGCGGTGCAGACATTCCTCTTGGTCTATCTGGCCAAGATCCCCAGGCAACTCCTGAAGTCACCACCGATTTTATTGATGACTCTGTAGGCTCTCCCTTTGTACCGTACCCACTGCCATGATAAAGCTTCATTTATGAATTAGGAAAATTAAGAGAGTGATAGTAGTGATAATGAAATATAATAACTATGGCAGCTTGTGGCATTGGCACATGAACATTCCAGTTGCATATGACTGGATCTGAGAGCAGGTATAATGACTGACTCATACACATTACAATGTAGTGACTCTGAACAGAGGGGTGAGTCACTTTTTTACCAGATAGAAGAGGATAGCCTGAAATCTTATCACACTACAAAAAACAGCATGCAGTTGATGAATTTTCCATTGGATAATTTAGGAATGTGCTTAATTAAGGTCAACAAAAACTGGAGACTGACAATATTTATTGATAATTTGGTATTTTGGGGTTGTGGGTTGACGTTTTCTTTTCTACAAAGGTCATACTGTTAAGGCATACTGCTAAGTAACCTACATGCTATTACTGTAGATTAACAGCAAAATAGGACAAGTTATTTTTAAGGAGACTGACTTATTTTAAACAATTTTGTGTGTTACATTTCCTACAAAAACTTAAGAAGAAAAGCAGGAAGTATTTATGGCTAGACAACATTTGCTTTAAGAGAAGAGACACAGGAATCATCCCTTTATTTCTCCACATTACTGTAGTCTCCCACTCCTCCTCCTTAGACACTGTGTGAGGTCAACACTAGATGGTATTGTGCTCCTTCCTTTCAGCAGAATTTGGAACTACAGACACTTTCTGCCTAGGCAGTCTGTGTGCTGTGTGTGTTTTTAATGGGAGATTAGTACTTGTTGGGAAAAAAAACCCAATTCTGTTTATGAAATATGTTTAGGAATATTTAAGCACAGGCAGTCTCTTTTCCAGATTTAAGCTTAAGCAACTGGTTTGTGATTAGCACGGCATGTTCAACCAGATTACAAGACTGTTTTTCCTTTTTTATAGTTTGCAAATAAAATTCTCTTCAGAATATCAGGGAAAGAGGGTATAACATGCAAAAATAAGGAGAGAATGTGCAGTCCGTGTTAATGTTTTAATTGCGTATTTTAGATTTATTCGATTTGTATGTATAAGCGTTTTGCTGGCAGGCATGAATGTGCATCTTGTGCATGATTTATACATGTACAAGTGAGAAGAATGCACGGGATCCCCTGACTCTGCAGTTGCAGTTGGTTCTGAGTTTCCATGTCAGTTCTGAGAGTAAAACCTGGGTCTTCTGTAAGACCAACAAGTGTTCTATCCATTTCTCTAGCCACTGATGGTTTATTTCTTTAAAACACTTCAGGAATAGATTTTATTTTGAAAAATATAGTCATGGAAAGACAGTTTATCATTTTTTTCTCTTTAAAAGTGTTGCAGTGTAATTAGCAGAAAAGGTTCCCACAACTTCCCACTCTGTGCAGTCTTCGAGCTCCAGTTGTTTCTCTGTCAGCTGCTTTCACACACTGTCCCCTTGGTGGGTTGTTACCATGCCTGACACACACATTGCATTCCTCAGGCCATGCTAGTGTGGCCCCATGCCACGCTGGCCCAAGCATTCTACAGCCTAGCATGGTTTCCTGTCATGGACTCTGCTCACTCTCCCAACAACCCAGTTAAATCATGACTCAGCAAACTGTAACCCAACAACCACATTTGTATGTTAAATGCTCAATGTATAATACATCCACACAATTAACTTACAACCAGTTGGTAAGGATATAAATCGCCCACCTAGAAAAGATAAACTTGCCTATAGAAACCCAGCCCTTAAGAAATATTTATAACTACCTGTATCTATATAGAGATGCATGGTTGCCTCCCTGTTGCTTCTGGGTTTTTGCTCCTCCCTCTCCTTCTAACACCTCTGTTCCTGCCTCCCTTTCTTCTCGTCCAATGACAGGCCTCATTTTATCTTGTGTCTGCCTTCACCTGCATAAGGACATCAGCCTACCTAAAAGTTTTAATGAACTCTTCAAACCAGAACTTGGCTTTTCAGAATGAGTCTCTGGTATTTAAGAATAATACTACAGCTTGAATTGAAGACTGGTCATGATTTTGTTCCCGAGTATGCTATACTGTGTAATACCGTGTTGCAGACAGATTCAATCAGGTAGTTAATGATACCAGAGAAACTGATCTCCTGTCTGGATGTTCTGTTCTTCTGATCAGGAAATCTCTTTCCTTTCTACTTATATAAATATCTGATCACCTGATCACAGCTCCTTCGGTGGGTTGGGGGGGTAGAGGACTGGGAGAGAGAACAGAAATCAGTGCTACGGGCATCTCTGGTAATAGCCAGAGTCCTGAGACAGGGGAAGGTCCCAGGAGTTTATGGGGGTGACCTTAGCTGAGACTCCTAGCAGCTGGAGGTATGGAGACTGAAAGGAGCACCTCCTATGGAAAGACAGGACTTCCAGTGGAGGGATCGGGACGTCAACCCACCCACAAACTATGACCCAAAATTTGTCCTGCATACAAGATGCTCAGGGATAAAGATGGAGCAGAAATTGAGAGAATGGCCAACTAATGACTGGCCCAACTTGAGACCCACCCCATGGGAGAAAGGCAACCACTGACACTATTCATTATACTCTGCTATGCTTGCAGACAGGAGCCTAGCATAACTGTCTTCTGAGAGGCTTCAGAAACAACAGAACATAACAGATGCAGAGACCCACAGCCAAATTATAGGTGGAGTTCAGGAGTCTTGTGGAAGAGTTGGGGGAAGGATTGAGGGAGACAGAGGGGACAAGGACACTAGAAGAAGGTCTACAGAGTCAGTTAACCTGTGCTCACAAGGACTCACAGAGACTGAACCACCCACCAAAGAGCACGCATGGGCTGGACAGACCTAGTGACCTAACAGATATGTAGCAGATGTGTAGAATGGTCTCCATATGGGTCCCCAAAGAGTTGGAACAAGGACTGTCTCTGACTCTGTTGCCTGCCCTTGCATCCCCTTCCCCTATCTGAACTGCTTCGTTGGGCTTTAGTTGGGGAGGACATGCCTAGTCCTGCTGCAACTTGATGTCCCTGGGTTGGCTGGTACCAAAGAGGGTCTTTTACTTCTCTGAGGAGAAGGGGAGGAGGTAATGGGGGCATAGTTTTGTGAGGGTGGAAAAGGTTGGAGTGAAGGGAGGGTGTGCTGCAATCTGGAAAAATGTAAAGTGAATAAAAATAAACTAATTAATGGAAAAATAATAAATAAATAAATAAATAAATAAATAAATAGATAAATAAATAAATAAAAATACTTGCTTATATTTCCAGGGTCAAGAAATACCACTTTCTCTATTAAAACATTGTGCTTTTGGTAATTTTATTTCTTGAATTCACATTTGTAAAAGACACCTCTTCCAGCACTGTGGCTACCCATTACGAGTAGTTACTTTGGTAAACATCTCTCTTCTCTATGGACTGCAGAAAGTTGTAGAATCTTGCACTTTCTGCTTTATTGTGCTTAAAAAGTCTCTGTGCTACTAAATGCTTATAAGTTGACATTTATTTTAATAAAATACACACATAAAAGAATCTTGAATGAACCATTTTCTGAACATACAAGTTAAAGAGTATAAAATTAACCCTCCAGTCTACATTTACAGGTATGCCTTTTCAGTTTCTTTTTAATTAATTACCATCTCAAATGCTGTCCCCTCCACAGAGTACTCCTACCCCTTTTTCCTTCTTCTCCGATAGCCTGAGCCTGCTCTCCTCAGTTTCCCCCAACCTAGAACATCAAGTTTCTGTCAGAGTAGGTTCATCCTCTCCCACTGAGGCCAGAAAAGGCAGCTCTGGTGGGAACTGGATACCACAGTCAGGCTACAGTTTTAGGGAAGGCCTCCTCTCTAGTTGTTGGGGGACCCACATAGAGACTGAGCAGCATGTCTGCTACACATGAGCTGGGGTCCTCTGTCCAGACTGTGAATGCTCTTTGGTTGGTGGTTCAGTCTCTGAAAGCTCCCAGGGGTCTAAGTTAGTTTACACTGTTGGTCTTCCTGTGTGTCTTTCATCCCCTTTAGGGCCCTCAATCCTTCCCCCAACTCTTCCATAAGAGCCACCAACTTCCGTCCAATATTTGGCTGTGGGTCTCTGCATCTGTTTCAGTCACTGCTGGTTAGAGCCTCTCAGAGAACAGTTATGCTATGTTCCTGTCTGCAAAAATGACAGAATATATTTATAGTGTTAGGGATTGGTGTTTGTCCATAGCATGTTTCAAGCTGGTTATTGATTAACCTTTCCTTCAGGCTATGCTCCATCCCTGCATTTCTTTAGACAGGACACATTTTGGGTCAAAGTTTTGTGGGTGGGTTGGAGCTCTTTATTCCTCCACTGGGCATCCTCCCTAGCTCCAGGAAGTGGTCTCTTCAGGTTCCATGTCCATACTGTTAGGCATCTCAACTGAAGTCACCTCTCATTGATTCTTGGGAACCTTCCCCTTCTTAATTTTCTTATTGATGAAGAAGTTTTGGGTTATTTTCATGGTCTTCTGCGTATTCTGGTGGTAAGGCCATTGTTTTTCTTCAAGAATCTTATATATTTTGGCATAGAAAGGATTCTTCCTTTCAGGTCTTTTTTCTCAAGAAATTGTGAGTCTTTTTTCCCCCTAAGTGTTGTTAGAACAAGTTATGGTATAGACAGTTAGGGAACTAATTAAGCTTCAGGTGTAAATTAGTTCAGGCAGCCAAACTCTGAAAGAAAAAAGGGAGAATTGTTCGACCATTTTTAAATGGACAGAAATGATGGTGACAGTTGTTCTTATTTGCTAAGAGAAATCAGGGGAAGAAGCTCAACAGAATGAGACCCATTCCTCAGAGAGCTGCCATGACAACCACAAACACTGTTGGGATAAATAGGAATTTCAAGTTAACACTTGTGATTAATCTGACTAGAAAGTGGGTCATCAAAGTTTCAATCAAATTTAGCCAGAAAGTAAAGAGTTTATATTTTCTTGTACATAGTTTTTTCATACTACATATATAAATCACTATTTAAAAATACCTGTAAATGGCAAACAAATGGTCACCAAGTAGGAAAGCTGGGCTATAGTTTAATATTAATACATACATAAATATTTGCATTATTCAGCAAAATAATAGGCATTAAATATGTTGACAGATACTGAATTTAAGTAGAAATGTGACTGAATTTAAGCATATGTGGTATATTATACATCCATTTAAAAAGCCGGAAAGACTGTTAAAACTCTCTAGATTAGATTAGCATATTCATGTCTCTCTGAGTATTATCAAGCACTCTCATTACAACAGGATGTATGCTCAGTCTCAATATTTCCCCTCAGTGAAATTTAAACTCCTTGAAATCACAGCTTGCTTATAATTCATTTTTAATTCAAAAGTTAAATGAAAACAACAATTTTTAATATCGAAATATCATATCTTATTCCAGATGAATGCGATAGTCCTAACATCCATTGAAGGGGATGTGACAAAAAAGGCCATAAACTCTTCAAGTAAACAGTGTTTAATTAGTTATGGCAGCTGAAATAATTTGGAACAAAACAGAATAATTACCTGGGATATATTACATTTCTAGTTTGTGAATGTCTGTGGCAATTATGGATTATGAAAATTGGCAAAGTTCTCCAGCTCCCAGGGAATGGATTAGACCTCGTCTCAGCATAACTTCAAGTGCAGTGTTCTCTTCAGTGTGATGCTTGGTGAATGCTTTTTTTGTGAAGTGAGATGCAATATTTCTATTAAGAGGAAAGAAACATTGTGCAAACTTACATATTATTTTATAGCCAACAGAAGTGTAAAACACGTGAAGATATGTAAATACAAAAAAATGTTTATAAGGACTGCGGGGTCTGCACTCAGTCAGAGGAGACCCACCTAATTCTCGAGAGACTGGAGGCCCCAGGGAGCGGGGAGGTCTGATGATGTGGAGGGTGGGGGCAGTTGGGACATCCTCTTGGAGATGTGGGGAGGGGAAGAGGTATGGGATGTGGAACAGTCAGAGGGTAGACTGAGAGGGGGATAAAATCTGGACTGTAAAAAAAACCTAAATAAAATAAAAAAATGTTTCTAATAGTAAAAAATGGTAATATTAGAAATACTTGCTAACACCATGAGTATAAAGGAATAATAATAAAAGCCTCAGCATTGAACAAGAGTAGAAGCAGAGCCAAGGACCTGGTTGATAGGAAAAAGCCAGTATCACAATTAAAATAACAAATTATGGTGGAGTGGTGTGATGGATATTTTTGGTTGTCGGCTTGAGTACGCATGGAATGAACTAGAATCCAGAAGTGAAGGGTGCACCTGTGAATAATGTTTTTTTGTTTGATTTGAAGTAGGTGAGTTCACTTCAGGTCCATATCTTTGAGGAGGGAAGATACATGTCTTTGATATAGATCTTGCTGAGGGAAGACTTGCCAATAATCTGGGCCATGCTGTCTGCTAGAAGTCTAGATAGAGACATAGATAAAGGAAATTTTTGCTCTTTGCCTGCTTGCCCTGGCCTTGTCAGTATATTCATTTCTTCACTAGCATTCAAGCCCATTTCTTCAGGATTCCACCGTATACTGAAGACTAGCTGAGACATCCAGTTTTGTGAACTGAGCAACTACTGGATTCTTGGACTTTCCATTCACAGCCAGCCATTGTTGGTTTAGCTGGATTACAGGTTATAAATTACTCTTCCCCCCCCAAAATCCATATGTATGGAGAGAGACAGACAGATTTTATAAATTCTGTTACTCTAGAGAACCCTGACTAATACAGATGATCAAGGAGGTCATAAAAGAATAAAGACAAACAAACAAACAAAACAACAAAAAGCAAAGCAAAAAGAAACAGAACAGAAAAATAATTGTACACAGTCTCAGATTTGTAGAACATTCAATAAAACTGTGTACCTAAACTTTCATTGTAAAGAGTTGGATGGCTGTGAGCTACAGATGTGATCACCATGAACAGTATTCATTGCCTCTGCCATTAATCATCTGGAGGAATTCTTTTTTTGCTCTGTTAGGGGAAGGGCATCTGAAATAGGGAATGGGGAGATTCCTCTGTGCTATGGGCATTCACCCTTGAATGGCAAGGAACCATGCACAATACTAAGACTCAGAAGTTTATGGCTCTGAGCCCAAAGAACTCATCCATTGTTCCAAGCTCTAGAGTAGTGGTTCTCAATCTGTGGGTCAGGACCACTTTGGGGGTCAAATATCTGATATGTTGCATATCAGATAATTATGTTACAATTAATACCAGTAGCAAAATTATAATTATGAAGTATAAATGAAACAACTTTATGGTTGGGTGTCACCACACATGAGGAATGAAAGGGTTGCAGCATTAGGCGCATTGAGATGTGTCCTCTGATCTAGAGGACACAGAATTGTATATCTTAAGTGCTCAGTTTGTAGATCACAGTTCTGAGCCTTGCTAGTTGCCTTGCCCTCAGTGACCAGTGACCTATGGCTTATCCAAACAACTATACCAGTGGTTAATGTTACTGTCCTCAAGTTCCCCAAGAACCCACAGCTTCTGATAGTGTCTCAATGGTAGTTCTTGATCCTTGAATATCAATATTTAAAGTGTTTGACGTTCTGGGAATTAAATGAGTACCAGTTAGCAGTCTCTCATATTTAAGACCCTGAAGCTTCCTTCTCCTGTATTTTTGGCTTTTGACCATCATTTGCTCTCCAGTATCCTTCATCCTGTCCGTGCTACTTCCATATATTCTGCTTTCAGTTACTCCCTGGAGCCTTCTGCCTCCTTCTCATGGTTACTGTTTCCGCCATTGCTATTGTAATATGCCATTGTAATATTGTATATATGACTACTGTGGCATCTGAAGTTGTTATAGTTCCCAGGAACATGGCCATTGGTGTGGCTATCACCTTGATCATATCCTCTTCTTGTCACTAAGTTTGCCTACATTGCACATGACAAAGATCACATGGGGGCAAGAAGAGACCCTTTGAAAGAAACATCTTGTTGGGTTTAGTATGATAGTAATGGGTTTCTGACTTAAAATTGATCTGGATATCTGGCTATATAGTCAGAGGGAGATGTAGCAAAGAATGCAATCAGCAATGTGCTGATTATAATGCATCAGATTCATCAAGATATCTAGCATTAACCAGTTTTACCAATCATAGTCCATGCATGGCAACTAAACAGATTTACAGTCATTATACAGTAACAAGCTTTCTTCTGAGACATCTGGTGAGAATAGCTACAGGTGGTGAGGGCTGTCCATCATCCACAGAGATTTGTTTTGGAGTGCTGTCTTCCAAGACAGACTATCCGGAGAGGAGCATGACCTCTTGGACTAGAAGCTGTGGCTTCAATTGTAGTATTCCTTGCAACTAGAGAATCCTTTCTTAAAGTCATCAAAGCAGTATGACTGCCACAGTGACAGTCCAGTAGATCACAAAAAGGGGTTAACAGGCCTCTTCTAAGGCAGCTTTACATAATGGAAGGGTAGGATGATTGTCAAAGAGTAAAATTAGCTTGGTTCCTAGGCTAGTTACATTTCCTATTTCTGTGATAATGCACCCTGACAACAATCAGCTTTTTAGTTTGAATACAGTCCATTACGGTGGGAAAGTCAAGGCAGTAGGACTCTGAAGCTGCTAGTGGCATTCCATTCAGAGTCAGAAAGAAGATGGTCCTGGATTTCAACCCAGGGAATAATGTTACCCAAGTAGTCCAGTCTTCCAAGTTTCATTAACTTAATCAATACAACCCATCATAGGAATGCCTAGATGATCATCTCACAGGGATTTCTAATTTTCAACATGTTAACAACTCAGATTAATAGTCCTCAATAGCTTATTTACAGGGAATTACGCATCCAAGTATCTAGCAACAAAAACCTGTCAGTAACCTTAACCATATTTTAACATCACTTAACAGTCAAATATTCACAGTGAGAATTGGGTCACTCTGATTGACTCATATTACCTATGGGTGGGGGTAGAACCTGAAAGCTATTGCTTAATAAATGTAATCACAGTTCATCTGAGATGCGGGATTATTTTCTTAACTGCGTGCATATTCTGGGAAGCCAACAATTTAACAGTAGAGTTGTTATGACAAATTCAATAGTAACATGCCATAAGTTGCAGTTTTAATTTTATTAAATGTTTGCTGAGAGATGTTAGCATGTTAACTGTAAATCAAAAAGTTAAAATATAATTGATATTAAATTTTTATGTTAGGAAAAATGAGATGAATACATGACTCATTTTATAAATTATTTTCACATTTAAAGTAAATCAATTTACTGTAAGTTTAAATTATTAGTTTTTATTATTTGTTTAAGGTCAATAAAATATTCTACTTCTTTATTTTATTTTAGATACTTAAACTATTCAAAACAAGTAAAGCTTTTTTATTAAATTATTCTATTTATTTTCATTCCAAATGTTGCTCCTTTTCCCAATCCCTCCTCCCAGAGTTCTTAATTCTACCCCATCCCCTTTGCCACTGGGAGAGTGCTTCCCTATACATCCACCACCCAACCTCACCCCAGCCCCAGGATCCCCCTGCCCTGGGCCATCAAGTCTCTACAGTATTAGGCACATCTCCCACTGAGGCCAGACAACACAGTTCTCTGCTACATATGTTCTGGGGGCCACAATCCAGCCCATGTATGCTCTTTGGTTGGTGGCTTAGTCTCTGGTAGCTCCCTGGGTCCAAGTCTTCCTATGGAATTGCCATTGCCTTCAGCTCCTTCAATTCTTTCCCCACTTCTTCTGTAGGGGTTCCCGACCACAGTTGCATGGTGACTAAAATATCTACATCTGTTTCAGTCAGCTGCTGGTGGAACTTCTCAGCTGACAGCCGTATCAAGCTCCTATTTGCCAGCATAATCTGGCATCTGTAATAGTATCAGGGCTTGGTTGGCACCCATGAGATGGATCCCAAGTTGGGCCAGTAACTGGATGGCCTTTCTTTCGCTCTCTGCTCCATTTTTGTCCCTGAATTTCTTTTAGACAGGAACAATTCTGGGTTAAATATTTTGAAGGTGGTTGGTGTCTCCTTCCCTCCACTAGGGGTCCTGTCTATCTACTGGAGGTGGTCTCTTCAGACTCCATCTCACCACTGTTGGGTATTTCAGCTAAGGTCATCCCCATCGAGTCCTGTGAGTCTCTCACATCCCAGGTCTCTGGGACTTTCTCGAGGTTTTCCTTCCCTTGCCCCCTCAGCTGTTATTTCTGTTTATTCTCCTGGATTTCTGGGCCTCCCTCTTGTCTCCCCCATATGTGATCCATTTTCCCCCATTTTCCCTCCCTGTCCCTTCTCCCACCCAAGTCTTTCCCTCCCTCTGCCTTCTATGACTATTTTGTTTCCCTTTCTTAGTGGGATTGAGCATCCTCATTTGGGCCTTCTTTCTTGTTAAACTTCATATAGTCTGTGAGTTGTATCATGTATTCTGAACTTTTTGGTCAATATCCATTTATCAGTGAGTATATACCTTGCATATCCTTTTGGGTCTGGATTACTTCACTCGGGATGATATTTTTCTAGTTCCATTCATTTGCCTAAAAAATTCATGATGTCCTTTTTCTAATAGCTCAATAGTATTCTGTTATGTAAATGAACCACATTTTCTGTATCTACTCTTCAGTTGGGGGATATATAGCTTCTGGCTATTATGAAAAAGGCTGCTATGAGCATAGTAGATGGAGCACATGTCCTTTTGGTATTGTGGAGTATCTTTTAGGTATATGCCCAGGAGTGCTTTAGTTGATTCTTCAGAGAGAACTATTTCCAGTTTTCTGAGGAGTGGCTAGATTGATTTCCAGTGTGCCTGTTTGTACCAGCTTGCAATCTCAACAGCAATGGAGGAGTTCTATTTTCTCCACATCCTCGTCAACATGTGCTGTCACTTGAGTTTTGATCTTAGCCATTCTGACTGTGTAAGGTGGAATCTTAGAGTCGTTTTGATTTGCATTTCTCTGATGACTAAGGACATTGAACACTTCTTTAAATCTTGGCCATTCGAGATTCTTCTGTTGAGAATTCTCTGTTAATCCTATTTTTAATTGTATTCTTTGTTTTTTGTTTGTTTGTTTGGTCTTTCATGTTGTTGTTGTTTTGAGTCTAAATTCTTGATTTCTTTGTATATTTTGGATATTAGCCTTCTGTTGGATGTAGTGAAGATCTTTTCCCAAATTATAGGTTGCTGTTTTTATCCTATTGACCTTACAAAAGCTTTTCAGTTGCATGTGGTCCCATTTGTCAATTGTTGATCTCAGAGTCTGGTCCACTTGTGTGGTGTTCTATTCAGAAAATTTCCCCCTGTGCCAGCGTGTTCGAGACTATTTTCCACTTTCTCTTCTATTAGATTCAGTATATCTGGTTTTACTTTGAGGTCCTTGATCCACTTGGACTTTAACTTTGTTCAAGGTGGTAAACATGGGTCAATTTGCATTCTTCTACAAGCAGACTGCCTGTTAGACTGACACCATTTGTTGAAGTTAAATATTTTAAGTATATAACTGAAGTTTTAAAAATTAAGAAATTTATTTAAATATTAAATGAACCTAAACACCAAATACTTTCTTTAAACATAGACACTTGCTTTTAAAGATGAGAAGGTATTTCTGTATAAAATAATTAAAATTTTCTGTAAAATTAATTAAAATATTTAAAATATAAAGAAGCATGATTTTTAGATTAAAACGTTAAGACAAATATCATTTTACAAGTCTGTGATGATTCTTAATTTTAAAACAAGGGAAAACTATACTCTCCTTTACTTCAGATGAGGCTCACTGGCTTCTAACAGCAGCGGACCATGTCAATCTTTCTGTCATGAGCACACAGAGTTGGGATGTTAATACTGATGAACATTTCTTTGTCATTTCTAATGCTAAGCATGTAAGAAAATTGTTCTTATTCATTTTTTGCCATTGTATTATGAATAAATTACTGACTTTACCTTTCCTGTATATATTTAAAAAATAATTTAAAAGTTTCTGGTGAACATCACACAGGCAGAATGTGAAAAATTTAAAGAGGAAATCATCGATCATGGAATTTGGAAAATGCCTAAAAATTTTAAACATCTTTCCCAGAAAGACTGTAAAAGTACGTAAATATAATTTGGTTTGAGGTTTTAGAAATAATAGCAAAGGAAACCATTTTTTTCTCAGAAAATTTTAAAAAGTAAAAATTAATAAGGTTGAATTTTAAAATATGAAAACATTTTTATATCTGCAGCATATTGCTTTACTCTATCACCTATCTATCCATCATTAATCTATACATCTACTATCTATCATCTATCATCAATATCTATCTATCTATCTATCTATCTATCTATCTATCTATCTATCATCCATTATTACTATCTATCGTCAGCCAGTCATCCATCAGCTATCTGTACATGTGGTGGTGCCAATACAACATTTGAAAATAAGATCATATCTTACTAGTTTATATAACTAAATCCTGAGTGCAATAGGCATACATTAACAGTATTTATTTTGGTTTTATAGAAGAGGTACTGTGTTAATATTCATTTGCTATTAATAAAAAACATATAAAATCTAACTACCTATTACCATATACAAAAACCTACCTATTTGTAGGCAATACAGATTATTTGTAGAGTTTATTCCAAGTGTTTTCCAATAAATGATTTAATAAACTGAAAACAAGAATGAACACATTACACTCAATATAGGTGATAGCCTTCTTTTAAAAGGGAATACTAACGAATCACATAGCCTATGTATACAGGTATATGTGCATGTATGTGTTTCGTTGAAGCAATGTTATCTTCTATATCCCTTGCTGCTCTCAAACTCACTATATAGACTAAAAAGGTTTCAAATTTATGAGGATCCATCTGATTTTATCTCCCAAGTCCTAGAATTACATGTGTGTATCACCACACTCAGCCAAAGCTAATTTTAAAAGCAGACTTAAATATGACATCAGAAAGAACAGGTCAAGACAATCACTTTTGTCCCCTTCATCTCACTTCTGCGATCCCATCTACACAAGTAAAGAAATATTATAATTACTTGACATACATGAAAATATAAAAACTTGTGTGTAAGGTTGTATTTTGAACATAATTATCTTTAGAACAGATTTGTAGGCAGTACACAAAGGAAGATAAACTGTATAGTTCTATAAATAAAGGTGACGAATAGCCACTGTGTGTTTTCTTTGAGCTGGAATCAGAATTTTCCAGCCATCCATCAACAAGTGTTTATTGAGTGTCCAGAGTTCCCTTACAAATGTAAGAAAAAAAGTCAATAATGTCATCCAGCCCACTACTGTGGCAGTATGAAGAAAAAAGCTTTCAGGATATACACTTTTGTTATATGGATTTTTAGCAAGAAAGTTGCTATTTCTTTCTAGAGATCAATTCCATTCAAAAACTCTCCAAAGGGAGCACACATTTATTCATAGCAACAATGATTTCTATGAGAAATAATTGAAATGGAAAGTATATTTTTCTCCACAGAAAATGAGGAAGGGAGAAATTAATTGTGAATATTATAAAACAGAAGTGGATACATTTTTCTAAGTCTGTATAGAATGTTCTGAGCAGGAACAGTTTATCAATAGTGTTACTTCACTTTTCTTTGCAGAGTATTGCTAGAAAATTTATGCAAATTTGAACATGAGATGGATTTCATTTCTCAAAAGCAGCTTTAAACAGAGGTTATGTTTTTGGCAAATAATGCATTTTGTAGGTGGAGACAAAACATGAAAATCTCCAGATCACAGCATGGATCATTTCAGCAGAAAAGATAAAATTGGAATTTTCTATAGTGTGTATGCATTCCATTCTTTTTTTAGCTAAGAAAGTGCCTCACCAAAAATAGATGTATTTTGATGAATAAAACCTGTAATATTGTAAAAAAACCACTATACTCCTTAATTAATTATTATCCACCTATTATCTATCATCTATCTATATTTGAGGAGTGTGTGTGTGTGTGTGAGTGTGTGTGTTTGCTGGTGCCCTCAGAGGCCAGAGGATACATTGGATCCCCTGGAGCTAGAGTTGCAGGAGGTTGTGAGCTAATAGACAGACAGACAGACATGGGTGCTAGGAACAGAATTTGGCTTCTCTGAAAGAGCAGTAAGTCCTCTTCACTGCTGAGCTGCCTATTCAACACCCTGAAGTCTTCAAATATAAATGCACCGTCCTTTTCATTATAACCAAAGTATATGAATATGTTGAAAATAATGATTTAGTAACCTTAAATCAATTTACATTCAGCTTTCATGAACTATTGTCAACAGATGAGCTCTCAGGTCTTACTTGGGTCGAGGCTTTCACTTGTCCACTGTGCTTACTTTAAACCCACAGGAGATGTGAGATTCCTACTCGGTCACACCCACTGCCATTTGTCTATTAGTAGAAGGATGTCTAACAAATACTGATTACATCAGCAACATTTTCTGCATCATCATTTAGCTGTTTTTTTTTTTCCTGGAGTATTTTGGGGCAGAAGTGAGCCTGTGATATTTACCAGTTGTATTCTGTCTTTCCCCAAGCAGTGGCATAAACTCTTTTATTTCAAATCCTTCCAATCTTCCCCATTGCACGGATTAAAGTCCAAGTTCTGTGCAGACCTACAGGGGCAAAATGAGTCCCCTTTCCACCACACTGGGCTCACTAAATCCCTTATTCCTCTCAGGTCCACAGCAACTCTGGGGCCTTTCTATTGAAGACCTTTTAACTTTTCTTCATCTTTGTCGGGCGTAACCTTGTTTCACATATCCGTTCAGGTGAGTTATATATTCTAAGCCAGGCTCTTGATTGAACTCCAAACAAATCTGGAAATAAAGGGCAGTAGGTTAATTAATTCAAGGATGACTGCACACCTTACTGAGATCAGTTCAGACAAAGCAGTAGGAACTACAAGCAATTATCAGTCGGGCATTCCCGGTGCTAAATCATTGTTTACATAACGGGTGCTAAATAAGAAATGGGTGTGCAGTACCTGCCAAGGAAAACGAGGCTAAAGAGCTAAAGAACAGGACTTTAAGAGGCTAGGACCTAGAAGAGAAGGGAGGAGTCACAGGCGTGCAGTGTTGGCACCCAAGTGTTGGGTATGCTTTATTTACTAGGACACAGAGCATGAGGTATGAAGCCTCCATCATCTACCAGCAGCCACTCTGGCTCCAGGCATCTGGGCCACATAGGTAGACATAGACACACATGCAGACTGACACATGGGTACCCAGGCCTAGAGATAGACATACACAGGAAGGGTGGTGGGGAAGAAGAAGAGTTAGCGTAAGGTCCATGAGCCCAAGGCCATATTATTACAGATTCACACAAAAGAGATTTATATGCCACTGTTCACTTTGGAGCTCTCTGGGCATCTGGTGCCAGCTATTTGGTGTTAAGTCACACTATCTACAGAGGACCATGAAGTCTATACATAAACCCCCATGACCTTCTGTTCCCCATCAGTGGAACCTGCTTCAGCACAAAATAGGTTTTCATCATTTGCAGAACACAGACATTGGCACAGTCAGGAAGGAGCCATTATGAAAATGCTTTAACACTCGGTTATTTAGGCTGTCAATTATTAATTATTAATCCGGAATACTTGTTTAAAAAGAGCAGTTGGAAATGGGGGGTGGAGACAGAGAACTATCTGCTCTCAGGTATTTACATAATTTATAGATGAAGATAGTTTTGGCACTTCTGCATGTATTGTTTTACCTGCTATTATCTTTTATACATGATAGATTATAAAAGAAATGACCTAACACTGCATTTAGGGAATACAATAATTCAGCATGAAAATCACAACTCTGACACATTATGCCACATGAAATCAGTACTTCAAATAGATTAAATAAGCTTGAGATGGGATTTCTTTTATCTTTGCTTTAATACACTGAGCACAAAGTATTTTATTAGGGGAGAAAATCGCAAGTAATCAATATTGTATTATAAGTGTTGCAGACATGTGATATGTCTGTGATGTAGTTTTTCATTTGAAATCCTCCTTGTGAATAGAAACTAGCTTTATACAATTTGTGCTGTAAGAGCGGAAAATGAGCTTAACTCTAGTGATTTCAGCTTTACTGCCATAGAGTCCTATTAATCCTGTAAGGTTTGAATCACGCGTGCGTATAGGTGTGTGTCTCATGATGTCTATGTGTGAGCACACATGCATTTTTTATATCAAACTCCATATTACTTATTCTCAAATCAAGAGTCTCTTTATTAGACGTTTATATATGAATTATTTTATATTCTAACATCATTTTGGCAAATTTGGAACAAGAATGACGAAAGCATGAAGCTGAAGTACCACAGTTTATTTTGTCTTGTTTGTTTACATCAGCATCGAGAGGAGGGAACTTATCCTATTTTGTCTAAATATCAATCCTGTGATGGTTTACTTGGTGCTGATGCCCATTAATTTTAGGTTCAATATTAATGAAAATTCTGAACTGTGTTGTGAATGCATCTTGGTTCCAAGTTGTTCTGGGTTACTTTATTCTCGTTGAAGTTCTTTTTAAATTCTTTTATGATTTGATGCTCATGGTATCACTCTCAAGTCACAATAGGAAGATCACCTACCTTAAAGAAAGAATTTAAGATAGGGTACCTATACAACAAATATTTGTACCACCTTTCCCCCACATCCTGCTGGCAGGACAAATAGTAGGCTGAAGTTTCATGGCTGGGTTAGTGTCCCAATTCCTCTCCTGGAAATCTTGCCTAGATATGAGCGATGGCTGGTTCATGCTCCGTGTCTCCCATTACTAGGACTTTTAGCTAGGGTCACTCTATTAGATTCCTGGGAGTTTCCATTGCACTAAATTTCTATTTTGCCCCTGAATCTTGCCCACTACTTGCAATTCTAGTTGTCTTTACCAGCACTCTCACCATTCATCCTCCTCATACCCTATCTCTTCTGTTCCTGTCCCCATGTGGGAATGACCAACTAATGACTATACTAGCTTGAGACAGATGTCACAAGAGAGAGCCCATCCACTCTTTGGAGGACCAGAAACCAGAGGCTGGCTGGTCTAATGACCTAGGATAGAACCAAACACTCTGGCTAAAAAATTAAAAAATAAATAAAGAAATGATTTCTAATTATATATTTGTAGACAGGACCTGGCATAATTATCATCAGAGAGGCTCCATCAAGTAAATGATGAAGACAGAAGCAGAGATTCACAGAACTCAAGAAGGTTAACAAAATGGAGGGCCCAAGTGAGGATGCCTCAATTCTTCTTGGGAAAGAGAAGAAAGCATTCACAGGGGGCAGAAGAAAGAAGGGGCATGAGGGGGAGAGGGAACTGGGAGCGGAAAAGGAGCACATGATCAAATATGGAGGGTGGGGAGGACTGAAGCCCTGAGGGCCAGCAGAAAGAATGGAAACAGGCAAACTCCAGAGGTAGAAGGTTGGGGGACCCTCTAGAATGTACCAGAGACCTGGGAAGTGAGAGATTCTCGGAACTCAAACAGAGGGATCTTAGATGAAATGTTCTACAGTGAGGAAAGGGAATTTGTGAAGTCCATCACCTGTAGAAATAGAGGGCATCAAGTAAAGGGATTGGGTTGCCATACCACAGTCAAAAATCCTTACCTAGAGTCATTTCTGTCTAAAAGAAATGCATGAAAAAAATGGAGAAGAGCCTTCGAGAAAGGACGTCCCACGACAGGCCCAAATTGTGTTCCAGTTCAAGGGGAGGCTCCAAGACCTGACACTATCACTGATGCTATGGTGTGCTTACAGTCAGGAACCTAGCATGGCTGCCCTTTAGGAGGCCCAACAAACAGTGGAAAGAGTCAGATGCAGATATTTACACCCAACCAGTGAACAGAAGCCAGGGACCCCTGTGCTTGGATTAGGGAAAAGCTGGAAGAATCTGAGGAGGAGAGACAACCCCATAGGAAGACCAGCAGTCTCAACTAACACTTATCCCTGAAATCTCTTACATACTGAGCCACCAACCATGCAGCATACACCAGCTGATATGAGGCCCCAGACATATATACAGCAGAAGGCTACCTCGTCTGTCTTCAGTGAGAGAAGATGTACCTAACTCAAGAGACTGGGAAGGTCTGGTGGGGTTGGGCTGGGAAGTGGGGACATACTCTTGGATATGGGATGAGGAAGAGACAGAGGGTGGACCAGGAATAAGATAAAGACTGGACTATAAAAAAGATAATGATTAAAGAATAATAATAATAATAATAATAATAGAAAGAATAAAAATGTATAATTGAAACCTTTACTCACTTTAACTTTGCTATCTCTCATATTTTTTATTAATTAATTTGATCTTTTATTCACTTTATATCCTGATCATAGACCCCTCCTCCCAGTCCCACCATTACAAGTCACTCTCCCCATTAGCTCCTCACCTTCTCCATAGAGAAGGGCAAGCTCCTCTTGGGTAGTACCCTGTTCTGGTACATCCAGTTACAGCAGGACTAAGTATACCCTCTTCCATCGAGGCCCAACCAGGCAGTTCCTAGGGGCACTATCTTAATTCCTTGTGTTCTGTTTAGGAAGCTGTAACTTGTGTCAAGAAAAAGTATTCCCTAGTTTTCCTTCTATCGGGTTTAGTGTACCTGATTTTATGTTAATGTATTGGATCCACTTGAAATTGTTTTTCTTTTTTATTTTTTGCAAGAAAATAAATATGGATATATTTTCATTCTTCTACATGTAGATATCCAGTAAAACCAGTACCATTGGTTAAGGATGCCTTCTTTTTCCACTGTTATGTTTCTGGTTTCTTTATAAAATAATATCAGATATCCATAAGTGTGTGGATTTATGTGTATGTCCTCGATTCCATTGATCAATGTGTCTGTTTTTATGCCAATACTATATGGTTTTTATTACAGTAGCTTTGTAGTACAGCTTGGAATAGGAATGGTCATATCTTTGGAAGGTCATTTGTAGTGCAGATTCATTTAGTTATTATTTTTTCTAATATTTTATTTCCATGGAGAATTGAGTGTTGTCCTTTCAAGGTCTTCAAAAGGTTGTGTTGAAATCTTTACAGGGATTGCACTAATTTGCACATGGCTTTTGAAGGATAGCCATTTTTACTGGTTTTTTTTTCCCACAGATCCATGAACATGAAAGATCTTTCCATACTTTTATATCATCTTCAATTTCTACTTTCAAAGACATGAAGTTTTTGTCACACAAGTCTTTCACTTGTTTGGCTTTGCTTACCTGAATATATTCTATATTGTTTGTGGTAATATTGAAGGGCATTGTTTCCAAGATTTCTCTCTCGGTCTATTTCTCATTTGTAATTAAAAAGGCTGATGGTTTTACTTTTGAGTAAACCTTTTATATAGCCACATCATTGAAAGTGCTTTCTTCTATAGGAGTTTCCTGGTAGAATTTATGCTTATACATACTATCGTATCATTTGTGAATAGTGATACTTTGACTTCTTCCTTTCTGATTTGTATTTTCCTTTATCTCCTTCAGTTGTCTTATTGCTTTAGCTAGAATTTCCAGTACTATATTGAGTAGATATATATAGGGAATACTTTTTTATTTAAGTAGAATTGTTTTGATTTAATGCTGACTATGGGATTTTTACAAATTGTAGCTATTATGCTGAGATATACATATGTCCCTTATAGTACCAGCACTTGGCAGGCAGAAGCAGGCAGATTTCTGAGTTTAAGTCCAGTCTGGTCTCCAGGTGACTTCTAGGAGAGCCAGGACGCACAGAGAAACCTTGTCTCACGAAAAACAAAACAAAGAAACAAAAAAACAAACAAAACAAAACAAAACAAAACAAAAAACCCCAACCCCCAAATCCTTAAAACTCGAAACTACAAAAACTAAACAAAACCAAAACAACAACAAGAAAAGGAAGAGAAAAAAAATGGATTTATATTGTTCTTTTTCTTCAGATTATATAAATCTTTTCTCATTTAAAATTCTTTTAATTGTTGTTTGTGTGAGTGCTTTTCCTGAATATATGTCTGTTCATCATTTACAGGCTTGGTGCCCAGGGAGGCCAACAAGAGCATTGATAGCCTTGCGACTGGAGTTACAGAAGGTTTGAGATGCCATAGGGGTGCTAGAAATCAAATCCAGGTCCTCTGGAAGAGCAGTTAGTGCTCTCAAGCACTGAGCTATATCTCCAGACCTTACTTTTTATGGTTAACAGAAAGTATTAAAGAAATCTATATATAACAAGATGATATTAGCAAGCAAATACATGTAATATTTTGGAAACATTTGGGTGCCTTTGACCATAATTGTACTTCCATACACATGTTATGATGGGACTTTCACTTTGTTATTACGTCTGAAAAGACAGTACTAGAGATCTAGCACAAACAATGTTTGACAAGTTTGAATGTCAGGCTGCCGTCAACAACCAACTCATTTCTTTTTCCTTCTGAACATAAGAAATTTTACTACGTGACCTCATTTGAAAATCTCATCCTAGCATTTTCATTGATGACAGAACTCTGTGTTTTTAAATTTTCCTAACAGAACACTCCAGTGGAAAGCACTGTGCTTGTGAGAAGTTGTTTACTAAGAAGGATCACCAGGAAATGAAGGGAAGGTTATGCTAAAAATATTTACATAAGACCACACCTAACTGAGGAGCTTCACTTACGTTCTCGAAAATAAAATCAAAAGTGAAAGCAATAGGCAGACACTTTAAAATATACAGCATTGCAGCAATTACAAATCAGGAAGAATAGATTACAGAAGTTTCACCAGGCCAGTCTCACCCACTATTTATTTGAACATGCGCTTCATATCACCAGCTTTTATTGACTGTATTTACTTCTGGTATAGAACTGTAAATAAATGAATGAAGTCTGAGGTTTGAGGAAAAACCACTGTCTATTTGTTTTGAAAGTAAAGCTCTAATGCTGTGAGTGAAATAACCATTAGCATATTTTACCGCCCAGCACATTAATTCTGTGGGAGGAGGATGCTGTGGTGGGATAGAAAGTCAGTTCCTCTATTCAGGCTGCAGTAAGGCCAGCCCACTTTGCTTTGTCATTTAGATGCCCAGAAAATGCTCACTACACGGAGAGACGAGTGTGCAGAGCTGTGGTTGTGCAGTCTTTGTCCTCAAGGATGCTCTGTACGATCCAGAATCCTGATGACAACCCTGTGTATTTTCCATAAGCCTCCTCAAACTCAAAGCCATCTTCAATATAGTACTTTACGTCCAAGATTAATGGAGAATATCCTGTCATTACGCTTGCTGGATTCATTACCCATTCATGACTTTTAATCACACACTGGGCCTTTGATGTGCAGCTTTCTGTGTCTCTCTGTTAATTACCTCCTCCTTCTCTCCCCACATTAGATTTTTCCAGAATTTGCTGACTAAGCACAATGCTCCTACTCACCCGTTATCCGTTAGCGAAGAAGAGCTGCTTTTCAAACCCAATGCCACCTCTTATTTTTAAGTTTTAGAAAAAAAATGAGATTATGAGCTTCAAATAACTTTCGTTCCCTTTTTTTTTCTAATGACTAATCTTTTAACTACAGACTGTCGCTCCCTGCTGAGTGTATGTGAGAACCATGGTGGGAGAATCCCAGTTCGCTGATTCCGGAATCACATGCGCTTTTGGCTAAGCCCAGTCAGGTACCATATGACACCTGTCAGACATTGCTTTTGTTGCCTGTGTCAGGAAATGTCTGCCCACCAGGCATCTCTGCCTCTCCTGGGCACAAGTGTCACAAGCACTTGTGCAGTGCTAAACTGGCCAGGTGTCAGCACAATTGCTGGGCGTTTATGCTGCTTCCATGGCTGCCAAGTCCTCCTAGCACTGCCTGCCAGGCACCACACTGGACCATCTGGCACTGTGGCTTCTGCTTTCTCTTTCCACGAGCTTCTGGGAAAGGAGGCATTTGGACTTAAGACTGAAATATGACCTATTGCACATGGAGAGAATGACATACCCCACCCCTGCAGTCTTTACTGTAATCCATTGACAAACTGGACTAAGTGCCCCTTTTTCTTACTGTGACTTTTCTGAAATTGGATCATTTCTTAACCAAGCTTCTGTTTTTGCATAGGATTAAGATCTGTGTTCTTGGGATGTGGAGACTGTCTGAAGAGGGTGATACAATGTGTAGAGTTCACTGGTGTGTGTGGAAAGTTGTAGGAAAAGAACAAATAAATTGCTCCAGTACCTTTTGGGAGGTCACAGTTCTTTAGAAGACTCCAAAGAAGACTAATTTATCCAATATTCCAGAAAGCTAACAGCAAGGAAGTGTAGAAAGCGTAAGCAGCAAGTCAGGATCTAGGCTCCAGTCTGAGCTATAAGCTGTAATGTATAAGTTATACCTTGTAGTTTGTTCCAAGGGTAATGGAATGCTCAAAATATAATTATAATCATTTGCAAAGTGAACACAAAAGAATTGTATGACTTTACAATACATCTTTTTTTTGGACTTGTTTTGAGACAGGTCACCTACATATAGCCTAGTTCTACATCTACATTGAACTCTTCTTATCCTTCTGCCTCAACTTCCGTGGCTTGGGGAGGTTGTGGCCTAGCAGGTCTAACTCTGTCTGACATTTTGATGTGTATATTCATTGTGAGATGGATGAACTCATCTCACCATCATCTGCATTTTCTTGTACTTTCTGGAATGATTTAACTAAGCTGATGTTGGATGGCAAGTGCCTAAGGACTTTCAGTTGCCAAAGCAGCCTTGTAAGGACACTCATGGTGGCCACAGATGCTGATTGCTGGGAGGGGTCAAGCACAAAAAGGTGAGGAATGAGAAACTATGTAAAGGTCATGTGGCCTAGAGGGGATCTTGTTGAAATACTGATGAGTCCACAGCAGCTCCATTCCCAGGCTCTCCCTTTGTGACCATGCTTGCCTTCAACTCTAGTTATTTTGCCAGTTCAGCTTCAAGGATGCTGGACTTACACATGCCCTTCTTCATTCTTGCTAAAATGAGAACAAAAAGTTCCTGGATCCAACAGAGTCAAGTAATTCTCTCAATCATTGCTTTGCCTATAATCATTGCCCGAAGAGTACATGCTATCAGTCCTTAGATTCTATTGATCACCTCTTTAATTCTGTAACACTGCACATGTGTGTGTGGGTACACATCATCACTGCACTATATATTTGTCCTTTCAACTCACTTATTTCATTTACCTTTTACACACTGTATTATTGTTATTTTTATGTGTGTTGGGTGGGATGTGTGCCCATGTGCTTGTGAAGTCAGAAAGAGCACAACAGGTTTCCTCTCTATTACTCTCTACTTTATTACCTTGTGGCATAAAGAGTCCTTTACTGAACCTGGAATTAAGCTATGGTTAATCAACCTTTGATATTCCTCTTTCTGCTCCCTATAGTACAGGGGCAACAAAAGTACTCATGACGATGCCTAGCTTCTTATGTCAGTTCTGGGGATTTGGAACTGGTTCATCATGCTATTATAATCTTACCCCTAAGCCATTTTTCTAGCGCTCACTTGCATTTTGAAATGATACTATTTTTTAAAATTCTTTTTATTATTTTGTGATTATAGTATGGTCACTTTATTTCTCTAATCCCTCTCCTTCCACCATCTTTCCTTATACTCCTCCATACTCTGTTTCAAATTAAATTCAAAGTATATGTTTTCATAAACAATATATTATTTCTAAATATAAATATACCCTATTTAACTTTACAATGTTACCTTTGTTATATTTTCAAGGCCTGATATTTGATACTTGATAACCAGATCATGCATTTTTCTTGGGGATGTCAGTTTTCAATTCTGAGCAATTCTTAGTTGCTTGTGGTTCTTACTGTACGGGTTGAGACCCGGTGGGCTTTCTACCATCCATATTGGGCATGCTTGCTGTCACTGTCTCTGTTCAGCTCCGGTTTAAGCAGTCATGATAGTGACGATTTATGGGTGTAACTTTTGACTTTATTAATAGACACAATCTCACATCAATGTCCGTCATCCTTTGGGTCTCAAATTCTTTCTGCCCCCTCTTTAAAAATGATCCCTGAGTCTTGGGTACAGATGTTGTTTTTTTCGGATATAGCTGTTGGGGCTGGGTTCCACAACTCCGAGTTTTGATCAGTTTTGCTTTCCTGCGAGGTTCTCCATTTGCTGAAAAAACATGTTTCCTTAATGAGGGTTGAAACTTACACTTATATGTAGCTATCAGAACAAATACCAATATTGATTTTTAAAGTGTGTTAATTGGTGTTACTGAAGCACCATCCTCAAGTTACAGGAAGTTATAATTTGTCCTAAATTTACATACTTGTTGATTGCTTAAAAAGCTGAATTTCACTTTCTATAGCTATAATGATGCCTTAGAGGTGCAAAAGCTCATTATAAAAATGAAGTTAGCTATGTGTGAGCTTGCAAAGACTATTAGGATAGTAACTAAGTGCAAACATTTTTAGAATTAGTAATAGTCATATGCTTTTCCTATTACGTTTAAATATTCATTAGTTTTAGTACAAATGTTAAAATTATGGTATATAGTTTAAAAATCAGACAGATGTTTAATAAAATTTTTTCTAGAACATATTCATAAGTATATATAGTTAAGTAATCAATTGTTATATAGAGTAAAATGGTATGGTTTTAGGGTGAACCCAAATTTAAATTACTATTTATAAAATTCTATTTTCTAGGATCATTATTTTTGTACAGCTAAAATTATTTTGACAATTGAAAGGTTGAAAATACCAAATCTTTCACTTGTGCCATAAAAGGTAGAGTTCCAGATTAACCTGATGATATTTAATCTAAGCCCTTTTTCTCTCAGATGTTGAGGAATGTAAATGGGCAGTATGGTGTTTTGAATACTATGAGCTGGTGAAAAAGAAATTTCTTCTCCACCTAAATTTGGAATTGCGTGTATTTTGTAAATATCGATCAGTCAGACATTTACTTTAGGTTGTTCTCTGAGTCTCACAACAAAGGAATCTTTATACAGTAAAACTTCAGAGATTTTTGGCATGTTCATCATCTCTTAGTCCTCAGTTTCTCAGAGGTTTAGGGTCCATCATTAGGAGATAAGGAAGAATTTTAAGTGACTCCAACCATTGAAGGAAAAATAAAACAAAATGAAAGCCGCAACCTAATGTCTAGGGTGATTTTTACCCTGCCGTATGAGAAGGCTGGGCCTCATTGTTGGGAACGCAGAGTTGAGGTGCAGATTCTGACTTCATGTCAATTCTCAGAGGTCACAACAGCCAGAAAATGAAAACTTTATTGACGTTAGTTCAAATTAAGAAAAGTATCTCCATTTTCTCCCTACTTTTTCAAATACAGTAACAACTCTGATGCAGGAAAGGAAGATGAATAGACATCTTCCACTTTAGTATTTCCCTGCTTTCTGATCTACCTGAGCAAAGATGAGTTGCTGGTAGAAGATTTAAAAGCAGACATGGTGTGGATATATTATATATATATATATATATATATATATATATATATATATATATATATATATATATGTGTGTGTGTGTGTGTGTGTGTGTGTGTGTCTGTGTGTGTGTGTGTGTGCATACATTAGGCTGAATACACACAGTTGCTTTCATACAAATGTCATCTATAACTCTTCTGATAAGCATGACAATGAATCAATCACTTTACATAATTTTCTCAACCGCGAAATGGAGATAACCACAGCATCTACTTCCCAGAATTATTTAAACAAATGAATTAGAGACAGAATTGTGACTGACATACACTACGGGCTCAATACTTGTTTGGTAATATTGATAATTCTAATAGGGAGAAATAATATGCATATCTAATGGCTCTTATGGGGAACTCATAGATATTATCCACACTCACTACATGAGCTTACAGGGGAATTATGCCTATGTAATAGCTCTCAAGGCTTTTACAAAGTTCTCAGTTGGCATTAAGAACAATACAGAGAAGAGCTGAGAATTAAAAATTATGATGCAAGCATACAAACTCAATGGAGTTTAGCAGAACTTTACCTAAGTTAAAGAGCATCTAAGAAGGAGAACCAGCACAGAAGATCACCACAGCGTGATGCTACTGGCGAGGGGACGCATAAGGACCAGCGAATGTTGGCACAATGTTCTGTCTCTCTCTGGGGCATGTGAGCAAACTCTAATCACCTTTCAAAGGGAAGGCATTTGGCATTTAATTTCTGTGCTTTAACAATAATGAAGATATTAAAAATAACAATAGTTATCCAATCTCCAACTCTTAACTCTCTTCATTTCATGTTTACCCTCCAGTCCCTTACAATATGACTACTGTCGTCCTAGCTCCATTTCTTTAGAATGTAAAATAAAACAAAAAATGAAAGTATTGAAGCCTAAATACCAGTAATTCATAATTGAAGGAACCGTTTTAGCTGGACAGTGGCCAACATTCTCACATTGTGGTAACAGTATTGTTCTTCTGTCCTCCATCCTTCAGGTTTTGGCTTACATTAAATGCTGCTGTTTGAAGTTTCTTGATGATGTTCTTCATGTATCCATTTCCTATAATTGAAATTCACTTCCAGCTCCTTAACAAGGAATAGTGTGCTTCAGTGGGTGTCTTAGTTACTTTTCTATTGCTTTGATTAAGTAGCTGACAAAAGCAATTTAGGAAAGAAAGGGTTCATTTGGCTCATATGCTTCATCATAGTGAAAAAGTCTTAGTGGTCCAAGCTAGTCACATTACAGTCATAGTTCAGAAGCAGAAAAAGAGGAATGTTGTAGCTTGCATGATTTCTTCTTTTAGCATGGGATGTTAGTCTAAAAAACAGTGTTATTCATTTTCCGATGGTCCTTTAGTCCTCGATCAGTCTAATCTACATCACTGGCTATCTTTTGCATGCCCAGATGTCTGTCTTATAGGTGATTCTAGATCACTGACAGCAAACCATCACAATTGTCCATCCCTGTTGGATGGCAAAACCATGCCAGGAAGCTTGGTAAGATAGAGCAGGTTGAGACCCGGAGACTTCGTTTGCACACAACTGAGATTTAGGTGACTCCCCACGCAGTGCCAGATTCCTGGCCTGAAACACATGCTTTGCTACTCACATAAAAGAAATCTAAACCTCTAAACCAGCTCCACCTTCCTACATCTCAGACTGAGCTTTCCCACCCCAGGAGTGGGCTCTTGTTGCTTCTGAATAGCCCAGCACCTGTCCTAGCAGCTACATGGGATAAGCACAATAAAACATGGATCCGATCTGAAAGGCTTCTTTCTCAGAACTAGTTTTCATGTTACCAGAAGGTACAATGTGATCTCCCTAGGGAAGGAAACAATCAATAGCTTTATGTAGCTATGATTCCTCTGAACTATAACAACAACCATTGTGGAATGGTAACCCTAAAGGTGCCATAGTGGCATAGCATTTTAGCAGTAACCAACAACTCTCTAATTTGTCTTAAGGCCTCACCAAAAAGAGAGAAGTCATGCCTCATACGGAAAACCTACCCAACTACCCAGGATGATGATGATACGGTTCTTGGAGGATAAGCTATGATTGACACTTTACTAAACCAGTGTAATATCTAACTTCATTCTAAATTATTATCCTTATATCTACAGATAAGTTATAGCTCTCATTCCTCAATGAAAAATGTTTGTTTTGCAATGGGAGACCATTACAGAAAACCACAATGGATTAAAATTTAAAGAGCAAGTGATCTTGTGGCATCAAGTTTCAGTTACTATATGTGCTATGTAATAGCTCTTGCATATATAAGGCTCGGGCATATCATGAAAGAAGGTGAGAGGAGAAATGTTAATAATCAGAGTACCAGAAAATCTTCTGTAGAATCACGTCTCCTAGAAGCTACTCTTATGAAGTTTACACAAAATGACCAATTAAACAAGACTCCAAACAAGAATGACTTCAATAGACATGATTACATGAAAGGGAGCACCAAGCTCTCACAGAGTACTATAGGCAGCCAAGGAATTTTGAGAGCTGGAGAATCTTCAGCCTTTCCTTTCCATGAGATCAAACTGTAGAAAAAAGATATTTGATAAAAATTTAGAAAAATAAAATAAAAAAGCTAGAACATTAGTCTTTCTTAAGGAAGACTCTCCAATTGCCTGTCCTATATTGATTCTGAAATCATACACATACAAGAAACATTTTGGAAACAGAACAGAAGGACATGTATTTACATATTTATATACATACACACATATATGTTTATACATATATATATATATATATATCAGCAAATTAAGAAAAAAGAGTCTGTTAATCTGAGAGAAAGCAAACAGGTGGGATACAAGGGCTGAAGGAAGGAAAAGGAAAAGATAAAATGTTATATTAATGTGATCATAAGTTGATTTTGGAAAATAAAAAGTGGAAATGAATAAACTCTGTTGAATAGAACTCTTGAAGGAAATGGCTATTCTGATTTCTCTTTGTACTTTCCTGATTGAAACAGCATTGCTGATAAAAGTAAGCACTGAGAAGGCCTGGATTAATTATTAAATAATTGAATATCTTAACTTCTTATAGAAAATAGGAACAGATACTTTATTTTCCCATCTAAATTATTAAGCTAAATTATTAAGCATGTTTATTAATACCACGTATAAATTCCTCATGTATTGGAACGTTTTCATCGTTATTTAAAGATCTGTTTCTGCAAGGTCTGTGCCTTCAACACATTCCCAGAGTATAATTCATTATCCTTCTCTTATAGGTTTCTATTAATTAGTTTTTTTGGAAGAATTTGTAACTATAAACAACCCATCAACTCAGAAAATCAGCTGGTGCAGTTAAAGGGATAACGCGTCTTCTAAAGTCAGGCTCCTACGTCTTTTCTTTTGCTTTGGATATTGATTGATGTTTCTAGAAATGATCCATGCTTGTTAAGCATTAAAGTGAGTCCAGGCATAATATTACAAGGAATTATATAAGACCAAATATCAGAAAAACAGATGGTATTGATACATAAATTATGCAATTTAAGAAAAAGCAGCTACATATTATATATTCATAGTCCTGGTCATAAACCCTGTATTGGATGCTGAATATGGCAAGTTTGGTCTACGATTCCAAGCACTCAAAAGGCCGAAGCAAGGGGATTTCTGTGAATGAAAGAATCAATCCCTTTCTGTGCTCTAATATAATTCAAGACCTAAGTCCAAGGAATGGAGTTAAGCCTGCATCTCCTTGCATCATTTGTTAATCAATGAAATCAGTTTCCTACAGACATATGCAGAGGCTGAACTGACCAAAGCAATCATTCACTGAGACTCTCAGGTAATTATAGCCTGTGTCTATTTCACAATTACAACTAACCATTCCAGAGAGAATTGCAATCAGATCAATTCAGAGAGATTGGAAAATTAAACCACCCTGTGAGTAAATACATGTTAATAAAATCAAAACTAAGGGGGAATCATTAAATATGATAAAGGTAAGTGACTCGTTAATAATTCTGTTTGGATGATCTAGGAAACATCTGCTTACAGGTAAGCTGAGTTGGCTAACTAAGTGTTAGAAGTAGAGTGAGGAGGTGAGAGAAGAGAGCAACAGAGGTACTCAACAAGACTAGCGTGATGCCATGCTAAGAGATGAAACTGAGGTATTACAGAGGAAGCCGGTGAAAGAACACTTCTACACTGCTCTCATCATTTTGTACTCATGTTAGTTTTACAGTTGATGTTACTCTGGAGGACGCATGTGATTATGGGTGGAAACCAGGAGAGACTGAAATACATATATGGGTAAATGAAGAAGACCCTTGAAGTTGTTGAAAGTTATTGACATCTAAGATATAGGACACTCCATTCCAGTAAGAATGACAAAATATGAAGTGCTTGGGGAATGTGGAGAAAGAAGAAATAAAGTAGGATGGGTAGATGAGAAAGCCAGCTTCCCTTAGGTCAAAACTGGAGGCCCCGCCTTGGGATCTGATAATTCTGAGTATACCTTCACTGAAGTTTAGGAAGACAGGCTCTGGGTGACGCTGAAGCATGTGTCTCAGGTGGTCAGCCTTAAGAAGATAAACCATTCTCGTGGAGAGGCCCACTCAGCAGACCAAATTTTATAAATTCCTTCATATTTCAAAGTAAGATCTTCTTTTAAATACACTTCTTAAATACAATCTCTGAGTTTGGAATGTACTACATGCTAAAGGTATTTCTATATGCTTTAAACATATGACCAAATACAAATACTTTATCATATTGATGGTTAATCTTTATTGACGACTTGACTACAGCAGAGTCAGTACGGAAGCATACGACTGGATAGGATGATGACATTTTGTATAAAAGTTGACCTAACTTGAGGTGACTACCCTGAATGTGGGAAACACCATTAAATGGCTTGAAATCCTGTGTCGAATATAAATGAGAAAATGAGTTAAAAACTAGAATTCATCTCTCCACTTCCCGACTATAGAAGCAATGTGACGCTCTGTTTCTAGTGCCTGTGACAGAATCCTCCCTGCTATGGTTACTATGTTACCACTCAAAAAATGAGTTAAAAGAACGACTTCCTTCTAATTGCTATTGCTTGCTATTTTGTTGATGTTATTAGGAAAGTAAGTATACATAAAATTTATATCATGGCATGGGACTGTAGCTGGAGAAAACCAGACCACATAAGTTCTAGAGCTTTGAGACTGGTTTGTTGGAGGAATGTGGAAGAGTTTGGAGCTGAAAGTTAGAACAGCCCTACAGTGCTATGAGTCAAGCTTAATGGATCTGATGCAATTTTTATGACTGCAAAACAAGTTCCAAGCAGGTGGTGCTGTCCAGTTTGCTTCCAGCTTGAGATATACTTTGTCTCCACCATTGTCCTTTCTGTTTGTCCTTTCTGTGTACCTTAGTGGTTATATCTGAGAAAACATTTTTTTTCTAAGCAGTTGTAGAAATCTGGGGGACTAAGATTCCAAAAGAAATATAAACTCTGGAGGTACCCTGATGGAAATTTAAAGGGTAATAGGGCTCTGTTTTTAATTGGGATGATAAAGTTTTTGGCTTTTCATTTGATCATGTCCTAGAAACTTGAGGAATGCTGAAATCAAAAGTGACTGATAGATTTGTTTGGTCATGGAATTTACAAAACAAATGATTATGCAGGCTATGGAATGGTTACTGACTTGTGCTCTTATTCAGATATAGAGATGGAGGATGAAAGCTAGGTAGTGTGGTAAAGTAAGGGGCATGGACAAAGTCAAAGGTGAAGAACAGGAGAGTGCAGACAGAGCATTTGGAACTGTTGAACAAGATCAATGTCATTACAGTCAACATCATACTCTCTGCTGGGGCATTAAAAAGGTGCCCTGAGCCCAGGACTCTATCAAAAGGAACTTGTGAAAATGCAAATTCTCTTTTTTTCCTTCTTTTTATTTAATCGTTTGTACACTCTGGATTTTACTCCCCTCCATCCTCTGACTGTTCCACATCCCATACCTCCTCCATGTCCCCTGACTCCATGAGGATGCCCCCACCCCCACTCCCCACCCTGACAGACCTCTAAACTCCCTGGGGCCTCCAGTCTCTTTTTTTTTTCTTTTTTCCGGAGCTGGGGACCGAACCCAGGGCCTTGCGCTTGCTAGGCAAGTGCTCTACCACTGAGCTAAATCCCCAACCCTGGCCTCCAGTCTCTTGAGGGTTAGGTGCATCTTCTTTGACTGAACGCAGACCCAAGAGTCCTCTGCTGTATATATGTTGGGGGACTTCCTATCTATCAGCTGGTATATGCTGCTTGGTTGCTTGTCCAGTGTCTGAGAGATCTCAGGGGTCCAGGTTAATTGAGACTGCTGGTCCTTCTACAGGGTCACTCTCCTCCTCAGCTCCTTCCAGCTTTTCCATAATTCAAGCACAGGGGTTAGTAGTTTCTTTCCATTGGTTAGGTATGACTATCTGCATCTGACTCTCTCAGGTGCTTTTTGGGTCTTTCGGAGGCCAGTCATGATAGGTCCCTTTTTGTGAGTTCTCCATAGCTTCAATAATGGTGTTAGGCTTTGGGGCCCTCCCCTTAAGCTAGATCGCACTTTGGCCTTGTTGTTGGACCTCCTTTTCCTCAGGCTCCATTTTTGTCCCTGCATTCCTTTGAGACAGGAACAATTATGGGTCAGAGTTTTGACTGTGGGATGGCAACCCCATCCCTCACTTGATGCCCTCTCTTTCTGCTGGAGGTGGGCTCTACGAGTTCCTTCTTGCCACTATAGGGCATTTCATCTAAGGTCCCTTCCTTTGAGTCCTGAGAGTCTTTCACATCCCAGGTCTCTGGTACATTTTGGAGGGTCCTCCCAGCCCCCTACATCCTGAGGTTGTCTGTTTCTATTCTTTCTCCTGGCTGTCAGGGATTCAGTCCTTTTCTCCCACCCAATATCAGATCATGTTCCCTTCTCTCTCACCCCATCCCCTTTCTCCCTCAGGTTCCTCTCTCCCTCACCCCTTGTGGTTGCTTTCTTCTTCCTTCAACTGGGACTAAGCCGTCCTCACTTGGGCCCTTCAGCTTGTTGACCCTTTTGAGTTCTATGGACTGTATGTTGGGTATTTTGGCTAATATCCACTTATTAGTGAGTACATACCATGCATGTCTTTTTGGGTCCGAGTTACCTCACTCAGGATGATATTTTCTAGTTCTATCGTTTGCCTGCAAAACACAGGAAATCCTTGTTCTTAATAGCTGAGTAATATTCCATTGTGTAAATGAACCACATTTTCTGTATCCATTCTTTTGTCATGGGGCATCTGGGTTGTTTCCAGCTTCTGGCTATCACAAATAAAGTGGCTATGATCATAGTGGAACATGTGCTCTTGTGGCCTGGTAGGGCATCTTTTGGGTATATTTCCAAGAGTGGCATTTCTGGGACTTCAGGTAGATAGATCTATCTCTAATTTTCTGAGGAACCTACAGAATGATTTCCAGAATGGTTGTACCAGTTCACAATCCCACCAGCAATGGAGGAGGGTTCCTCTTTCTCCACATCCTCACTAACATGTGCTGTCACCTGAGGTTTTGATCTTAGCCGTTCTGACTGGTGTAAGGTGAAATCCCAGGGTTGTTTACATTTAAATTTCTCTGATCACTAAGAACTTTGAACATTTCTTTAGGTGCTTCTCAGCTATTTGAGATTCCTCTGTTGTGAATTCTCGGTTTAGTTCTACACCCCAGTTTTTGATTGGGTTGATTGGATTTTTGGTGTTTAGCTTCTCGAGTTCTTTATGTATTTTGGATATTAGCCCTCTATTAGATGAGGTGTGAGTGAAGATTTTTTCCAATTTGTAGTTTGCTGATTTGTCTTACTGACTATGTCCTTTGCCTTACAGAAGCTTTCCAGTTTCATGAGGTCCCATTTATCAATTTTTGATCTTAGAGCATAAGCCATTGGAGTTCATTCTCTTAAAAGTAGAGAACCTCATGAAGAATGTCTGAGCTTAAATGTTCCCCGTCTTCTGAAGTAGCTGAAAAGTGCTTAGAATATGCTTTCTTAGATTCAACTAACAAGGTTCACAGAAAGGACAATTGTGAAGACAATATATCTCAAGCTGGTAACAAACCTGCATGGTACCTCTTTTCCAGGCATAAAAAATGCAAAAGCAATTGTGTCCCATGTTTCCAGAGTAAAGTGAAGTCAAGCAATGTGAAACATGGTCAGATTACCTCAAAAGGGCACTGAGAATATCATGTAAAGCTCGAACGGTGAGTCCTAAGTTGCAATGGAAACCCTAGGTTGCTGCATATGTCAGAGCCTCTGATGAGGAGAGCTGCAGGCATGGAGGACAGCCTGACAATGAGACTGTGTAAGCTCCAATAGTTCCTTGATAAGCTCTCATTCTTCCCCTTTGTAATAGATGCAAAAAATCATTCTGCACCTTTTATATGTTGGAAGGAACTATGAAACTTGCTTGTTTGTGTCATTTTATATGGATTCATGGTTAAGATATTTCCCCGAGCCTCAAAAAAATCTAAAAGACTTTATAATTTTGAAAATAATTTAGAATGTTAAAGTCTACTGTGATTTTAGAGATTGACTTAAAGGGATGTTGCATTTTCATATGAAAAGAAAACCTTAGGGATCAACAACAGAATGTTATGATTTGATATGATGTATCAAGTTGGAAATGGGTGAAATTTTGATGATAAACCTTCATTGTCAACATGACAGGTTTAAAATCAGTGTAGAACACACACACACACACACACACACACACACAGACACACACACCCGTTTGTGCGTGTGTGTATGTGTGTGTGTGTCTATGAATATGCTTCCAAAAAGTTTAATTGAGGAGGGAAATTTTTGAATAAAAATAGAAAAGAAGAAATCTAGCTGAGTACTAGTATTCCTTGCTCTCTGCTGTCTGATCTGATTGTTATCATCCCATAGGCTAGGGTCCAGTACTAAGTGAAAAACAGGAAGTCAGTTTGACACCAGCATTGGGCTCTCAGACTGCAGATGCAGGCTTACCAAAAAGCTTCCAAGTCTCATTTCCATTTCTTTCCTGCAATGGCCTGTTTCCTTTCTTAAATAGCAGTTCCAAAGAAGTCTGTTCTTTATTTCTTCTCTCAGGCATTTTGCCACAGTCATGAGAAAACAATGAATACAACCGAGATGCACGGTGTTCAACACTTTTGTTCAGGAATCTGTGGTTTGAGTGAGTTGTGGGTTCTGTGTGCACCTTCAGTGAAAATTCTAGATCACAAGGCTTTTCTGCACTCTCTTTAATTTGCAACCTTTTGCACGTAAAATGCCACATATGTCTGCTGAGAGAATTAATCTTGCTCAGGTGTAAGCCCCACTGTTGGAGGGTTCCTAAAATTTACCTCTGCTTTCTATTTATCTTCACCATATATACATTTTCTTCATCCTACTACTGTAATAAAAAGTATAGCATCAATATAGCAGATCTCCTGAGTTTTGTGAGGTCTTATTGTGAGTCATTAAACACTACAATGTGGCTTAAGGGATGGCCTTACCAAAATTAACTTTACTACTACCTTTAAGGAAGTATTTGTCTTTTATTGCTTAATAATTTACTTATTATTAATTTATGTATGGAGTGCACACTTGGGTCTAGGCACTGTACTGTGACCAGAATACAAAAGTAAACTATCTACACCCTCACCAGGAACTATGGAAAAAAGAAATTAGAGAAAAAAGTATAATTACCAAGATTCAGATAGGATGGAGACTCTTTAGATGATGGTTTCTTCCCATATAAGTCACTTACTTTCTAGAGAGTATATTGGATAATCTGGATGAAGAAACATCATATCGTAAGTTTTCAGGATAGTCATGAGTTCTGTGAATTTTTTTCCAGGTTGGAAAAACACAAACTTACTGGATAATAAATGAGAAAAGAAGTTTGTTAGAATTGAACTCAGAGCTCAGATTATAAAATATATAAATAAACCAACTCAAAAATTTTATTCTATTTGTTTATTTGAGCATTTATGTATGAGTATATGTGTATATGCATATGTGTGGATCTGTGTGTGTTTTGTATATGTGTGTGTTTATGCATATGCATGTATATATATATATATATATATGTTTCCTTGATTAGTATTTTGTGATCACTAGTCTATATTTTTCAGTCATCTGGATTTAGAATAACCTAGAAAACATACTATTGGGCATATCATTGATTGCATGTTTAGAGACACTTAGTAGGAGAGGGAAGACACACCTTGGATATGGGATGAAACCAAATCATGGCCTGAGTTCCTGGCCTGAAAAAAGAAAGAAAGTTAGGAAGGAAGGAAAGAAGGAAGGAAGGAAGGAAGGAAAGAAGGAAGGAAGGAAGGAAGGAAAGAAGGAAGGAAGGAAGGAAAAAGAAAAATGATAAAAACAGCTGTCTACTTTTATTCACTGTTTTCTGCTTCATGGTTTCCAAGATGTCAGTAGTCCTATCCACATACTCCTACCCAAATGAATTCCACACTATGATTAGCTATATTCTTTTAAACCATGCACTAATATAAATCCTCTTTTCTAAAGTCATTTGGGTCAAGTCCTTGGTTACAGCACGAGGAAAACAATTAAGGCGCTTATTGAAACTGACAACCTCTTTCTTTGGCATATGGCAGGTTCTTACTTTAACTCTCCTTGCACTCATTGGTACTTTATTGTGGCACTTTGGTAATGCTCATTAACTACTAATAATTGCTGTCATATTAACATCAATTCCTTTCTTAGGACTAGATGAATGGCTCAGTGGCTAAGAGCACTGGCTGATCTCTCAGATGATCAGTGTTTCATCTGCACCCAAATGATGGGCTTACAACCACCCATCCTTATAGTTCCAGGGGGATCTGACATTCTTTTCTAGCCTTTAAGGGCACCAGACATAGAGATGGTGCACATATGTACCTGCAGCAAGACACCCTTTACACATAAAATTAAGAACAAAAAGATTGTAAAAGTTTTTAATATTTGATACAAATAACACACGAAGACTGTAACACATTTAAACATATTTCTTATACATAACTTTTTACAGACACTAAGATGACTCGAGTTTGTATTGTATTATAAAATTATAATAATAATTTTCAAAATCTCTATGGCAAACACTTTTCATTAAATAGAAAGCAGTTAAGGGCTATATGAATAGTATACACAAGATAATCTAAAAGCTTCTCGTTGGGTTACTGTCTTGTTTAAATACTTCTTGATATAGACACCCATTAATGACATTCCTCTTTCCTCAAGCACCTGTTACTGGTAAAAACAAGGGCTGTATTGATTTGCTGCAATTTATCTTCTCCCAGGATTTTTGTCTTGACAGTGTGAGAAGATTAATTGGAATTAATGGCATTTGCACAGCTAATTAAAGTCACTCTTCCTAAAGTCAAATCAATTCCTTTAATCAGGGGAGTGACAGCACTTTGCTTACTTGGGCTGCTCTGCATGTAAACGTTCCTTGGATGAGTCAGAAGCTTTGCAAGCATTGGGCATTGTGCACAGTAACTATCAGGGGAGTTTTCCGGCATAGAGTAATTCATAAAATATCATTTACTCATATACATATATAATGCTTTAATTAGACACAATAAATTTATTTTACAGATATTTCTTGCAGCTGTTCCGTTTCATTGTACAGTTCCTCACAGTGGTTGAAACAGACACATAAATAAGTAAGGATAATTATTAGAGGATGTGCACATGATGCAGAAGGAGGGCTCATGACTACTTGTTAGTGTAGGCATAAAAGTGATCTGTTAATATCCTAAGAATTGCTATATACATGCATAGGAAGTTTCCCATTAAACACTGATTAACACAGTTAAAATGATATTTTACAAGGAAATTTGAACATATACAATTTTATGCCAATTGGCCCTGTTGGAGGCTTACTTTTTTATGACTTCACAAGCCACTCCTCCATTATTTGCACTATTCGCACCGTTCTTAGCTTCCAAGATGCCACATTTGCCTATTAAGTTCTGAGCACCCAATTGTCTTTCCAGGTCAAAGTTCAAATGCCACCGCAACCTGAAAACCACGGCCAGATTTGTTTCAGCAATACCCGAGCCTGGTACCAATTTTCCCTTGAGGTAGGGTTTCTATCGCTATGGTAAAACACCATGACCAAAATCAGTTTATGGGACAAAGCTTTTATTTAAGCTTACACTTCCAGGCAGCAGGCCATTGCGTGAAGAAAATCAGGGCAAGAACTAAATACAGGAAATGATACAGCATAGTTACTGGTTTGCTCCTTAAGGCTTGCTCAATCTGTCTCCTTAAATATCCCAGGACCACAAGTCCAGTGATAGACCACCCAAAATCATCTGAGCACTCTCAAATAAATCTTCAGTCAAGAAAATGTCCTATTATCATCCCTAAAGATCTTACAGAGACATTTTCTGGATTAAGTTCTTTCTTCCCACATGGTCATATGTTATATAAAGTTAACACAAAACTAGCAGGAGAAACATTAAAACAACCTTTAAAGCATAGCTTTGAAGACAATTGTTAAAACATATTCAGATGTGTAAGTGATATGTCTTTTTTTTTTTTTTTGGAGCTGAGGACTGAACCCAGGGCCTTGCGCTTGCTAGGTATGATATGTCTTTTTAACATATGTCTTCGCAGTTTGGTTAAGTAGTTTTGAGTTAAGGCAGTCACAAGGCTGCAGAGTATGTACACTTGGATGAAGGCTCCTGGATTTTAGTAGAATGTTAGATGTTATCTCTGTATTCCTTTCTGATTTCTTGCTTTTACTTAACTCTGTAAAGGAAATGGTTATCTTGACTACTTAGAAAAACGATTTGACCTGGACTTTTTATTTTACAACTATAATATGTATTTTCTAATTAGCTAAAATTACACATATTCGTCAAGTGAAAAATATTTTAAGCATGTTTATGAATGTTTATAATAATCCAATTGACAGAGATTAAATTTTACTCTATTATCATAAAATTTTGCTATATATTCTTTCTGTTGCTAAAGTTATTGTAATTCCTAGCTACTTTTGCAAGCATATGTTTTATTGATTATGGCATATTATTATGTGAGTATACTAGAAAGACGTTATACATATTCAATTATTTAGTTCTTATTTTTCCTCATTCTACAGCTTATTTATCTTCTTTATGATTTATCCTTTTTTTGATCACCTCCATGATTTTACCCTCAGTATATTCCATTTAATAATATACTTTTATTTATTTATAGAGCTTTTAAATTATGCATGGAAAACTATGGATTTACCTGGCAGATCCAGCAAAAGTCTACTAGAGGCTCTGGCTGTGTTACACATTAGAAGATGGAAGATGTCAAAGAACTCTTGTCTCAGGATTCAAGAACTGAATAATATAGATGTCAAGTACTAATTGAATCGAATGCTAAAGCCTTTGATTAAAGAAGTGGATCTGTAATGGAGATACTCACCAAATCACAACTGATGCAAAAATGCATGAGATTACTGGCTCAATGCTTTGCCAGTAGCATGTTAATGTCAAGCATGTCCTTCCTTGCACACCTAATTTCCAAGAGATACAGTAGGATCCTCATGGTTACACTGGACTCTTAATATTCTTGTGGGTGAGCAGAGTAAGTAACCTGGAAGTATTTGATGCTCAAATACCAATTCTCAGTTCATAAGAATTATGAAATGGCATGATTTAGGCTTAGGGAACAGATGATGCCTGACCACCAGGCCACATGATCATGAATTTTCAATGGGAATTAGATGGCTCCTTTTTGTGTGCTGATGATCCAGGACACCTATGCAGAAACCTAGCAACGGCAGAATAAAAAGGCATGGTAACATAATCCAGGCCTTCGCTTATAGCTTTTTCAAAAGATGGTACCTGTAAGCCCCTTTGGGAGAGTTGGTTCATGCTGATCACTAAAATCACAAGGCTGCAGTTGTAATCACTCTATCAAAGCCAGAAGTAAAGGGCTGAAACACCTTGCTGGTGGTATTGCTCAGTGGTCAAGCACCTGCTTTTCACTTATGTAGCCTTGACCTTGGTCTCTGACACTCCAAAATAAATAGATGAACTGGCAATTTAAAATACAACCAGATTTTAAAACCATGCATTTTTCTGTTTGCAAGAAACCACACTTATTTAGAAACCTCCACATACTTAAATGGAACACTTCACATTTTATATCAGTTCTAAGGGGCAGAGCAAAATTTATCATCATATATTACTGTTGCTTTGTCAGTTTTTGGTTAAGAACTCCAAGTGTTTCTCTCAGATCATAAACTAGAAGGACCAAGGATGTGCAGCTCTGGCTTCCATTTGGATCTGCATGGCAGAGGAAGGGAGTTTAACAAGTCTTTATTCTGATAATCTGAGGGTCTAGATAGGACGCTGCTTCTTTGCTTCTTGGCTGTAGCTATTCATTTACAGGAACCATGGCTTGAGACTATATATATGCAACCTTTTAAACCATTTTTTATCTTTATTAACTCGAGTATTTCTTATTTACATTTCGATTGTTGTTCCCCTTCCCGGTTTCCGGGCCGACATCCCCCTAACCCCTCCCCCTTCCCTTCTATATGGGCTTCCTCTCCCCATCCTCCCCCCATTACCGCCCTTTCCCCAACAATCACGTTCACTGGGGGTTCAGTCTTGGCAGGACCCAGGGCTTCCCCTTCCACTGGTGCTCTTACTAGGCTATTCATTGCTACCTATGAGGTCAGAGTCCAGGGTCAGTCCATGTATAGTCTTTAGGTAGTGGCTTAGTCCCTGGAAGCTCTGGTTGGTTTGCACTGTTGTTCATATGGGGTCTCGAGCCCTTTCAAGCTCTTCCAGTCCTTTCTCTGATTCCTTCAACCGGGGTTCAGTTCTCGGTTCAGTGGTTTGCTACTGGCGTTCACCTATGTATTTGCTGTATTCTGGCTGTGTCTCTCAGGAGAGATCTACATTTGGTTCCTGTCTTGATACACTTAATCAGATAATCTCTGCTGTGCCTCTTCATATAAAAACCCTTTTGTTACCATGGGAAGTCAGAAAGAGGGACTAGGAGAAGAAGGGAGGGGGAGGGAAACTACAATTGAGATGTAACGTTTGTGAATAACTTTAATAATAATAATAATAATAATAATAATAATAATGTAGTACAGGAATAAAAAACTTTATTATGTGTTTTTGCATGACATGCTGACTTTTGCATCTATTTGTGTTTTACTGGAAACTATAATACCTAAAAAAGATAAACAATTTCATAAAAGGTACCCACCCTATGCAGAGGTTTGGAGAGTCTAGACTGCTTCCCCTTTCTACTGTATGGCAGTAGAGCGATAGAGCTTTCTCTCTGTTTTAGTGTGTCAAAATCTGACTCGGTGAGTACAGAGTCCCTCTCATCTCTGTTACCATTTGTGTACTGAAGCCAACTGTTATTAAGTTATTTAGTGGAGAAAATTCCAGAAATCTTACTGATAATACTATGCTGATGACACTTTCAAATATCTTTAATGGGATACAAAAATAGGATGTTCCAGTCCAATTAAGAAGCACTTGGAGTTTAGTGTACCTCTCCCTGGAGTCAGAAGTTTGCTGAGGACATCACTGTTATCTCTACTTATAAACATATCATCACTTAAATTCCATGCCACACTGGGTACATCAAACAACATGGATAAAACTTATAAAAGCATGCATGGTGTTAGGGAGATTTCTCAGTCGGTAACATGCTGACTGTGCAAACATGAAGACCTGAGTTCATGACCCCAGGACCCATGTAAAAGGCCATATACAGTATCTTAGGACTGGAGAGATGGAGACAAAAACCATTTTGGGACATGAAACTCAAGGCAGATGATCAAAATGTGAATGCTTCACTCCTTCTTTAAAAGGGGAACAAGAATACCCTTGGCAGGGAATAGAGAGGCAAAGATTAAAACAGAGACAGAAGGAACACCCTTTCAGAGCCTGCCCCACATGTGGCCCATACATATACAGCCACCCAATTAGACAAGATGGATGAAGCAAAGAAGTGCAGGCCAACAGGAGCCTGGATGTAGATCGCTCCTGAGAGACATAGCCAGAATACAGCAAACACAGAGGCGAATGCCAGCAGCAAACCACTGAACTGAGAATAGGACCCCCGTTGAAGGAATCAGAGAAAGAACTGGAAGAGCTTGAAGGGGCTCGAGACCCCATATGAACAACAATGCCAAGCAACCAGAGCTTCCAGGGACTAAGCCACTACCTAAAGACTATACATGGACTGACCCTGGACTCTGACCTCATAGGTAGCATTGAATATCCTAGTAAGATCATCAGTGTAAGGGGAAGCCCTGGGTCCTGCTAAGACTGAACGTGATTGTTGGGGGGGAGGGCAGCAATGGGGGGAGGATGGGGAGGGGAACACCCATAAAGAAGGGGAGAGGGAGGGATTAGGGGGATGTTGGCCCGTAAACCGGGAAAGGGAATAACACTCGAAATGTAAATAAGAAATACTCAAGTTAAAAAAAAAAACCATTTTGGGGGGGGGTTATTTTGGCCAGCCAGGCTAGACAAAGCCTGGGACTATGTCTCAAAAAAGAAATTAGAAAGTAGTTGAGAAGACACTCTACCACTGGCATTTATGTCCACATGTATGTACATACAGGCTCAGTAGTATAAATGTATACATGCATAAACACACAGATAATGGAGCTAAGAGTCAAGATAAGAACTAAATTGAATGATACAAGATCAAATTTCTAATTTCCTCCGCATCTAGTGAGTAAGCCAATGTTGAAAAGGAACTTGCATTGAAGGGATGAATCGATTGAAAGAGATCGAGAAGGAAACATCCAGAGTCCCAAAAATCATGCTTTAGCAGTTTCACAATTGTTGATTCTTCTTATTAAAAATATTGATCCTCCAGTGTTGTGGGCAAATATCAAGGCATAGTCATGGCAAGGTATGAATATGGATTTTATAGTCAGAATGCACTGTGACAAAATAGCTTTATATCCCCCTGGGCAATTGTGATAGTTCCCTTTCAAGAAGTATGAGGAATAATATTCATCTTCAATTCTAGTGTACTTGAAAATAATGAGCTGCATAGATGTGCATGTTCCAATACTGAACATGCCAGAATTTGAGCATTTATTTTGCATTTTCTTTCTTAAGGAAGGTAATTGGGAACTACTAATGGATTGGTGAGGAGGAAATTAATTAAAGCTACTCCTGCAATGGAAGGACAGAGCTATATACACAGCAACCACCATGGCAGCACCCTTCATGTTTTACTTTGATGCTATTAAGGCTTCAGTATCTTGTCCCCAGTCTTTGTGATTCTTATGTTTCAATATTAATCTACATTGAATGTGTTTCCCATGAACACTCCAAGAAAGTATTCAGGCATAATATTTCCTGTCTTCTCTGATCTTTGAGGGTCTATTACCATTGGCAGGTCCCTAGAGTTATTCTACTCTGTGTTTCTTTGAGCTGAATTACATTTTGTCATTTTCACTCAGAGTTCTGAACGTTTCCCAGCTATTTTCAGTTGTATTTTTCTCAATTACAATATCTCAAGTTTTTGGGTTTAGTGTTGTTTGAAGATTTCAAGTACATTCCACATCCTAACTGAAACAAGAGCAACGTGTAGTACTCACTGCCTCTGTGCTTCATCCTACACGTTTTTCTGCAATTCTCATCACCTTTGTATTCATTAAAAGTTTCAGATAAGATTGGCTTCTACTTTAATATTACATGAACAGAAATTGAACATGAACAGAGTAAATGAAAACTTGAAATTCAGGGTAGCTTCTGATGACGGTGATATTGGGGAAGGAGATTCACAGAGGTCACCACAGCTCGTTTCTAGGTTACTTAGGTTACACGTATAAAGTGATCTCTCAGAAAGACAATACCTCCAGGGCCTACTCATTCTCACCTTGGAAGGAAGATATATAGAGCTTGTGAGATTTTCCAGTAATTTCATAAAAGTCACTGACAATCTGTTATTTTTAAATCAAAGGGATGTCACTCTATCATTGTGCTGTATACTATTATTTTGTGTTTAATAAATAAAAACAAATACCTACCTCTCAAAAATCAATCCATATGCTGGGAAGAATAAGAAAATGGAATAAAAGTATATATAGCAGGATAATATTGTATTCATGGTCATTGGTGTGCTGTTTACCAAAGCCAAAATAAAACAATAAAAGCCCTAGTAATATTTTTCTAGGCTTTACATTCTCTTCTCTCTCTCTCTCTCTCTCTCTCTCTCTCTCTCTCTCTCTCTCTCTCTCTCTTTCTCTCTCTCTCTCTCTCTCTCTTTCACATTTGGATTCTTGCCTTGACAACTTCCAAAATCCATTTCGCAGGTTTTAATTTGAAATGTTATTTATAATTAGTACACAACAGTGATCTTCCTAACGATGCCGTTAAGGATGCATACAAAGTTTTATGAATAAGAAAATGTTTGATGGCTCATTTATTACAATGTAGCAATCATAAATGGCAAGACGCTTTCCTTATACTGCTAAATATGAATATAAATTCTTCTGAATGAGAATTTTATTACAATTTAGCATTTATGAAACTCAATAAACTGTCCATTTATCTCTCTTCTTAGAACATTCTATCTGTTCTGTGGGGGGTATGTAAACAACTTTTCAGGTAATACATCATGTTTCGAGTGGTTGCTAAGACACTAGGATTTAGTAGTTATAAAAATATGAGAAAGATGAATTTTTCTCTTGTGTTTTGTGATATATTTCCAAATGTGTATTAACTATTGGGGAATATAGTTTAACATACGATGCATTATGAGTTTCACCCATGTTTAATAAAATTTCATTATTTTCCATTTATAGGACAAGAACACTTGGTAAGAAACAAACACTCATTCTCTAAGAACAAGGACAGCATAACTTATGATCATGAACTGGAATTGGATTATGTTAGCATCTGGGTAAACGCCAGCCACTTGATCATGAACATCAGTATCAAATGCCTTTAGTTTGCTTGTGATCACTCTCATTTTTAACCAGTTTTAAACTCAATTTTGTGATTTACCAAAGTAGACAAGCATGAAATGGATTTCTCATAAGAAAGAGAGATTCTCAGTGAATAACCATGTGGAAAGACAGTGTCGGTTTGCTGGATTTCTCTTTAACGTTTCCACGGGTGATCTCCTATGACAGACATGTATATTTCCTGCTTTTTTATTTTTTTTCTGGGCATAAACATACCTCTTCTTCAGTCACCTGATATCATGTAGGAACATAAAGGTGTTCATGGTTCATGGAAAATAGACATCTGTTCCTCTCTAAGAAAATCCACCTTCACATGTTTCTATGTTATTTCCCCTTGTGTAGAACCCTTGAAATAAGGCATAATCAATTGGAGGATAGGGACTGAGTCAAACAATGCCTATGTCAAGTCCAGATAACAAAGAAAACAGTCCTACCCTAAATTACGAGAATTATTGCAAAAATGATGTATATGAGCAACTTAACTAAATTAAACTATTAGGTAGGCATAACTACTGAGAATGTAGGATTCAGGATATTTCACAGTTTAGCTTAATTTAACTGAATACATGAAAGATTAATGTCTTCTTATGTGTCATATCTTCCTTTTGCAAAATGAGGTTTACAGTAGCTGCTGGATATGTTAATTTTAAATAATGGACAATCATGCATGTTTATAGTACCAAAGCCACTAATACCTGATTCTTTTAAAGTATTTACTGTATATTTATAGCTACTTTAGCTAGACTCTATCCTAGAATTATGTATTGTAATCTATGCTATATACTCCTATGTCTCCTAAGTGTATTTTTTACTTTAATACTTTATAATGAGAACTCATTGTTAGGAAATGCATGGCCCATGCCCCTCTTGGCAAAAGAAATATCTCATGTCTCAGACTCTTGAAAGTTCACAGGAGGCTGTGTGCTCTATTGTTTCAGCTGCATTTCAGATCTGTGGCTTCCCTACACCGTCCTATGTACAGTTAAAAGGTCCCTTCATCTTTCTGCCTGGAGCTCAGCCTGGGGACAATTTTAGGATTATCACCAGGAGAAAGAGCACAGATCAGAGTGTAGTGCCTGGAGTCTTTCTTGGCCATTTGTCACCATTACTTGGCCCCCATGGTTACTTCCAGCTCAGCAGGGATCCTGTCGTTCTCATTATTGCTGTGGGGATGGCCATGGTCATTCATTTTGAAGGTACTGGATTTTGAGACAATAACCCAACAGGATATGTCATCTAACTTTTATATCACAGAGGTAATGACAAAGCATTTTAAAGAGATGTGATTTGCTTAGACACCATTGTGGTCCCTAAGGTTCTTTTGTATTCTATCCACTAGATACAGAACTCTTACTGTTTCTAATTGTGGAAACCAGCTAGTCCTCCTTTTCTTTGCAGGTTTTTTTTTAATCTAGATGACAAACTCTATGGGCCATGCGTAAGAATAAAGGATTCCATTTGAATAATAAGGCCTACAAATTCACATCATTTCATTTTGCCTATGTGAATCACCATATTCTATATACAACTTTTATTTGACCCTATTAAAGTGAATTGAGTGTAAATCTGGAGACTAACCTGGATGTCTGAGGAAATGTGAGAGTTCAGTATGCCTGGTACTGGATACACAGAGAAAGCCAAGAATGCTGCCTGCTAGAGAGCTGACTAGTAGAAGTCCCCATGGGGTATTCCTGTTATAAAGACAATGAACACTTTCAGAACAACATTAATATGAGATATCTGTGCTAATTATATCTGAAGGTTTTAAAACAGATTTATTGATTTTTAACATAAATGCATAGGTGTTTTGCCTATATACGTCTGTGCACTATACATGCATAGTATCCACAGAGATCAGAATAGGGAGTCAGATTCTCTGGAACTGGAGTTATAGATGCCATAGAGTTACTGGGAACCTAAGTCCTCTGCAATAACAAAAAGTCCTCTGTGCTAGATAGTTTTATGTCAATTTGATATAAGCTAATGTAATGTGAAAGGAGACAACATTAATTAAGAAAGTGCCTCCATCAGATCAGGTTGTAGGCATGACTATGAGACACTTTTAAAATTAGAGACTGATGGAGTTGGAGGCCATTGTGGTTGGTGCCATCACTAGAGTGGTATTCTGGGGCTATATTATAAGAAAGCAGCCTGAGTGAGTCACGATGAGCAAGCTAGTAAGCAAGATTCCTCCTTGGTCTCTGCCTCAGCTCTGACCTTCAGTTTCCTGCCCTGCCTGAGTTTCTGGCCTGACTTCCCTCAATAATGAACAGTGGTGTAGAAGTGTAAACCAAAAAAACCCCTTCCCCGTCAAGTTGCTTTTGGTTATGGTGTTTTATTATGGCAATAGAAACTCTGACTAGGACAATAATGGTCAGCCCTAAGTAGAATGTCTACATTGGCCTCACCACTATCATGACTAAGGCTCCATAACACTGTGTAAGAGAAATAAAAAAGAATTGTAAGAGTCAGATATGGGCATGGATATAGTGAAGTGTTGTCCACTGAGAATGGCATGGTTATTGCCATCATGGTCTCACAGCAGCTATGATATGCCTGCACAGTCTGCGTAAGAGCAAGGCAGTGACAATCTTGGTGTAAATGCTTTTCAACTCCTCTCCTTTTCATAATTTTACTACTTACTCTTCCACGGTTTCCTGAGCCCTGAAGTGGGGGGGCTGGGTGGTTATTTGATGGACACATCCCATTTAGAATGGATTATCCCAAGGTCTGTCACTCTCTGTATAATGTCCAGATGTCAGTTTCTGTATTTGTTCCCATTTGCTGCAGGTGGAAACTTCTCTGACGATGGCTGAGGAAAGCACAGATCTCTGAGTCTGGCAGAATGTGGTTAGGAGTCATTTTGCTGCTGTTCCTTTAGCAGAACAAGATTGTCTTGTTTTTCTCTAGGTTCTGTGGCCTATGTAGTCTCAGGTTCTTGGCCATCTAAACAGTATTAGGGATGGGTTCCATCTCATGGAGTAGTCCTTAATTCCATAAAAACAATATTTTAATTATTCTTCTTGGTATTGAAAATACTTTCTAGTGACACTCATAATTATAATAAATATAATTATTACAGTCAAAACTCCTGATCATAGAAGAATACATTTCTGCCACTTTGTGCTATGATTAATTAGTTCATTAGACTATGTATACTAATAATAGTTAAAATGAAATGCAATTGAATTTGCATCTTTGCATCAAATATTTTGAAGCAAAATTTTTCAGCTGACTGTGACTATTCATACCCCAGTGTATGCTTGCATATTTTCTATTATTCAGAACATGTATAGTACTATTTTGTACATTTTCACCCATGGTAGTAATAAGAGAGGGCATTTCATACCATTGTGGTTTTCCCTTTTTTAGTATGTGGCAGTGTATCAACCGCTTTTCTCTAAAGAGACAGAAATGTATAAATTCAGAGGTAGAGACAGAAAGGGAGAAAGAGAAGGGAAGGGTAAGGAAAGCAAGGGAAGAGAAAGAAGGGACAGAGAACAGAAGAGAGGAGAGTGAAGAGAGGAGCAGGAGACAGGAAAAGAGAGAAATAGAAGGGAGGGGAGGGAAGAAGAAGAGAGGGAGAGGAGAGGGGACGAGAGAAGAGAAGAGGGGAGTAGGGGAGATGAGAGGAGAGGAGAGGGAAGGGAGGAAGAAGAAAAGAGACAGGAGGAGAGGGACAGTAGAGGAGGGAAGGGCACGGGAGGGGAGGGGAAAGGAGAGGAGAGAATAGGAGATGAGAGAAGAAGAGAGGAGAAGGTGAGGAGAGAAGAGAAAAGCTCATGAAACCAGGGAAATCACTAGATACATTCATTTGTAAGTCTTTAGAGGCCATGCCAGCTTGAAGACTGATAATAGTGGGTTTCTTAGACAAGAGAGTAGATGTCTCTTGCAATAAGAGAGTAAACAAACTCCTTCCGCAATTTGTTCTATCTGCGCCCTCATTGGATTGGATGATGCTCCGCTCCGCTGGCATCATGATTCTCTTTCAACTTGCCTTTCTAAGCACTCACCCCTCCAGAGACTCCTCACAGTCACACCTAAAAGTATCTTGGAATATCTTAGCCCAGTCAGATTGACACTGGTATTAGAAGGAAGAAATTATTACTATGAATAACAAAAGACCTAGATCTCCTCTTCCTCTGGAAATAAATTCTTTAGTTTGTGAGAGAGAAAATATCCTCAGCTCATTCCTAGATCTCCCCCTCTCTTTCTTCCCCCCTTTCCTCTCTCCCTTTCTTTCCCTTTCCTCTTTCTTTCCTTTCCCCTCCCCCTCTCTCTATTTCTCTCCCCCTCCCTCTTTCCCTCTCCCTCTTTCTTCCTTCCCTCCCTTCCCTCTCTTCCCTCCCTCTTCATCCTCACATGCTTACTGCCCTTCTCTCCCTGTCTTCCTTCTCTCTACCCTGCTATGCTTTGGGTTCTTTTGTGCTTGTGCTAAACTCACTATGGTTTGCCCCACTATGCTCTCTGATCTCCATGCTGGTCAGTGTTTCAGATTCTTATTTTGTGCATAGAATAACAGGGTAAATCAAATTTAAAATTTGGTTTTAAGTATAAGGTATTGCTGATTCATGTATTAATTTTTATTTGATGGACTCTCAGATTTATGTCAGTTTCAGCAGAGAGACCCTGCTCTTGAGGGTCTATTCTGTTTTCAGAATGTAAAATTCCAACACTATGTGGGAGTATGAGAGTGTCTTTTGTCTCCAGAGTTCAGGAGTGGGAGCTAGCTCCGTGTAAGCACTGCCTGGAGAGAGGACTTGGACTCATTCTTTAGGAAAGGAATTCTTTGTGAGCACTCTTCAATTGGCTCACTGGGTTTAGAGGATAGCAGCCTATGTTCCCATCAAATAAAGTCTCCTAGAGTCCATCTTGGGAATCAACATTGTATTTTTCCCTTGATTTACACACCTAAGTAGTGAGAAAAAGGAGATAATAGAAACTCTTTAACTTGATAAGTGTCTTCAATGAAACATTATTGTAGATTTTGGCATAGAAAGCCCTAAATGAATGACAACTGTTTTAGTTTCTTGACACCTGTGTTCTGAGGTGGGATGGCTGTGGGGTACATGGTATACTATATTGTAACAGAAATGATAGATTTATTTTGAGCAAGCACGGACAATCTTGCCACTTCATCAAGATTTTACCTTTATTAATGTATACTTATAAATTGCTGTTGTAGTTTTATGAATGAAATAATATAATTCCATGACCCAGAAGTCAAATAAATTCTATGGAAATTGTGTGCAGGAAAGTCCTGCAGCTATCCTGGGCCTGTTTACAGATGAGGTAGGTATTTTTGTAATTGTGATGTTTTGTTCTATTTCTGTTGTGGTTTGCCCCGGAGTTATCTGTATTTTGATGCTAATTCCACTGCCCCAAGGACAGCTGCCTAGTCACATACTCAGGACTCAGGTGACTTCACCAGAACCTTCTTCCCATTGAATTTGTAAAATACAGGTGAGGGGCAGATACAGGATAGAAGGAGGCCTGTCATTGGAGGAGAAGGAAGGATGGGCAGGAGAGAAGTTTGAAGGAAAAGGAGGAGACTGGAACCGAAAGGGGAAGAGACTGGAGGGAGAAGGTGAGAAGCCATGACAGGTGATGTTAAGATTCTGCTCTGTGTGTTTACAGGTTGTTATTAATGTTCTTAAGGGATGGATGGTACTGGGTTTTGTATGTTTAGGTGGGCAATTATATCTTACCATTGGGCCAAAGGTTATTGTGTTGTGTGTTCTTTTATGTGACGGTTTGAGTGCACGAGGAAAGTGCACGTGGTAGGAGACTCTGGGCTGCCCCGATGTTGGGATGTGTTTCTGCCAAGATATCTAGCAGATATCTTGGGGCACCGCAGTGCTGGACCTAGTGGGGATAAAAGACAGCCATACCTTTTTTATTTTTTATTTTTTATATTTTACAACATATTTCCATGTTTCTTTGAGCAAATTCAAGAAAATATATCTCTGTGTTCTTACATATGCCACTTCCTACACGTATTCTCTTAAGAGTTCTGATGATCCCTGACACTCATTTCAGTGGACGTGGAGGTGAAGGACGGTGTAGAACAAGATCCAGCTCTCCTCTTTGCCAACGTTCCATGTTACTGCCCTCTCCCAGAGCAGTGAGCTCATTCTATTTCTTATGTTGCTGGCCTAGGCTTTCCCCTTTCAGGCCTTGTTACAATGCATATTCAGAGACCTACCTAAGTGCCCAACCCAGTGAAGAAACATAGAATGTTATTGAATGTGCTTACTGAAGGACAGGTGCATCAAGAAAGTATCCAGGGTCAGACCCAGAAAGTCACCACATGAGACATCATGGCCGTTCTGCCAAAGTAGCTCTCCCTGCTATGAATGAATACATCTCCAGAATTTTCGTAGCTTTCAGGACAGGAGTTAGTGCATCACTGATGTGTTAGAAACACATTTTCCTGCTGCATTATGGCAGCTTCAGGTGCTTCTTGTTATATCATGCCCTTGGCTTATTTTCAAACATATTTAAAAATATTCATGGTAAGTTTGGATGAAGAACATGATGCAAAAGACATATCTAAAAGATAATTTAACTCCAAAGATTCACTCCTTCTCACACTTTAAGTATTTGGTCCCAATGTCTGATTTTATATTTAAAAAAACTGATCTAAAAGAGCTGTTTTTTTTCCATGATCCAATATATCCTAATGATTCTCTGTCTGCATAGAATTTTAAATGGGCAGTAGAAAAAAAGATATTGGGTCATTTCATGGAATGGAATTTGAAATTTATGAAGGTAATTAATAAAATTTCCATCGAAGAGAAACTAAAGCAAAATTTAATCACTTGGTCAAAATTATAATTGCTCATTTAGGGCTTGAAATACTGAAATTAAGCGATGGTACATTTACATTCTCACACCCAATTCTGTTGGAAGATAAAGCAATAGAATTTAGTAACTGGGACCTCTTGCACAGCAAAGACATAATAGAGTTTTAAATTACATTTTACCAAAAATAATTCTAGGAAATGGTCCTTACAAAGGAATGAGAGCAGATGTGATTGGACTTTTCTATGGTATATTCACAAAAAGTTTTTTTTCCACCTTATATCGTGAATATATGCTCTTTTATTTTATATCCACAAAACCAGCATTTTATATTCAGGTAATTCATATAAGTTAAATACTGAAAACGCATTGTTTTTCAATAGTACCTGACATAAAGTTCTAAAATATTAAAAGATACATATATACATACATACTTGCTTTCACAAAAGATACAATAGTCTAACTATAAAAAGCCCAGCAACACTTGAACTTATAAGTATCTTTATTTTTAAGAACAAAAAGTACAATAAAATAAAAATCATTGTGAATCATTACCAAAGCAAAGAAGAAGGCAACAGCTGTAACCTTTGGTCCCCAGAATTTAGACTCTCTTGAAAGAGGATAACAATGAAAAAGGTAACAGTATAGATTTGACTACTCCATATATTGGTCTTTGATATTGACAAGCAATATGAGAGAATGTAAGAACTTATTTCTTCAGTAGGCTATCTGGAATATAACCTGCATAATTAAGGAAAATAAAATATATAAAATGCACAGTTATTTGAGCATAAGCAATCTAAAGTGTGTCTGCAACTCATTATTTAAACAATAAACTGGTGCTGACTGACTTTAAAATTAACATACATGTGAGTATTGTAAATAATGAAACATAATTTAGCTAAGTTTGACATACAAAATTCCATTGGGTTGAAACTGGGATGTTATTGGATCATTGCAATGGGAACCAGAGTCCTTGATGGATTGGCTTTGGTCAAATGACACTGAGATCATTTCTGTACCAGCTTCTCCTTGTGAAATTAAGGTGAGATAACAGCGCCCTGACCTTACAGGTCCAGCTCGTGCTGTTCACTGTGCATAACAGTAGTCGATGCTCTACATTCCCCTGTGATAACTGTGTTATGATGTTTCCATTCTTTTGCATTATTATAGAAATATTAATTTTTATAAGGAATCCATTTTAATCCTTCAAATCATTGAAGACAGGGCTTCTTCCTTCTGATAAAGAGAAAAGTGCTTTTGATAAACTTATTGGAGATCACCAAGTTATCAAAATAACTGCTACCCAGCAGCAATGCCTTGTATGTTCTCCATTGATCTAGATACTGACCTGTTGTGGCCCCTACTTTACAAAACCTTCCAGGTCTTTCGGTCTTCTCTTTTCAGATGCTTTCTCTTCTGAGCCTCTTTTCCCAGGAACTTCAAAGGTATTTAATCAGTTAAGCATAAAACAGCTCTTTTTGTGTTTTACTTAGGGAATGATACTACTGTACACAGAATCATATAGTGTGTAGGCTAAAAAGCCATTTCTTCCTCTCCTTTCTGGGTAAAATATTCTAGTGTGGGTCTTTAAAAAACAATTATAAAGGAAATACACACACACACACACACACACAAATTTGAGTACCTCATTTCAGAAAAAGAATTCAATATTGGATTATCTCTGGATCACATCAATCAAGGAAAATCTGTGCAAACAGAATCTTCCAGATTTCCTGAAGAGTAAAATAATGGGATTTTGGATGCTCTAAAGAGACTCTACTATCTTCTGTGGCTGCTAAGATGGCTGTTCCCACTCTCAATCTCAGGCTGTTATTTTGCAAGGATGTTGTGAGATAGGAGATTTGGAGGAATATGGTCAGTTAGAACAATATAGTTACTATAGAGTTTCCTAATCATAATAGAGCAGTTAACCTTGAACGACCACTTCCAGTCGTCATCAGCTTCTGATTCTCCTCTTTCTCTCTCTCGGTCTCTGTCTCTGTCTTTTGTCTCTGTCATTGTCTCTGCCCCTCTGTCTCTGTCTCTGTCTCTGTCTCTGTCTCTGTCTCTCTCTCTCTCTCTCTCTGTGTGTGTGTTTTCCCTTCCTCCCTCTCCCTTTCTTTTCCTTCCCTCCCTCTCCAGTGTAGGGATTGCTACAGAGAACCTTGCCCAGAACAGGTAGGTGGAACTCCACTCTGAGCTGAATCACTAATCCTGCTCTATTGTTCTTAGGGCAGAAAAGGTTTTGGGAAAGTTTGTCAGCAGTCTGTAGTGACAACATTCACCCATGTATGCCTTCTTATTTTTCTGTTTTTTTTTTAAAAGTGGTTTTAAAACTTCGTTCTTCCTCCTTTACAGATGATAAAATTCTTTACTTCTGAAATGAATGCCACCCAGAGGAGCCATCTTATATCTCTTCTGTAAATAAACAAATTTGTTTATGTCTGTGATTGCATTAGCCTTTATCTCCTTTTCTGATGGAAGATATAACCTCCCTCTTACTAGAGTGCCATCTACTTACCTGGGCTGTAAATTTCATCTCTCCTCTCAGACTACAAGGCTTCATACTTCCAGTTTTCCTTCTTTCCTTTGAATGATTGTTTTACTCTTATTTATTATACCATAAGAGAAATATGCACTATTTATATGATATGTGTTACAGGTAAAATTCTCTTTCCTTAACCACGTGTTTCTCTGTTGTTAAAGGATAATTTTTTTTCTTGAAATTTTTGTCTGATTCACAATATTTTGTTCTAAACACTCAATGTTTTCTTACATTTAGTGTTCAAGAAACCTGTCACAGCTAAGTAGTGTTCAGACAGCCTCTGATGACAGACACTGTGTCAGGACTCAGCTTGTGGTGTTTAGAAGGGACAAGTGATAGAGATTTATGTCTGGCAGACGCAAATGCACCAATAACTTGTTTGAGATGACCATTTTCCTTGCTTCGTATAATCTTGAAGTGTTTGGAATAAAATGAAGGGAAGATGGTATCATCTCAGCCTCCTTCCTTGATTAGATTTCTAACTCGCATGAAACGAATAACTTCAGGAAGTAGATGGTCCAGTATTTTATTGCAAAATTTCTGAATTGAATATTTTCTTCTTGTTGTGCCAGATTGTGTTCTTGATCTATTTGTATGTGGCCATCCTACATAACAGAGGTTTGCCTGGAATGCACAGTTCTCCTACCTTAGCCTTCCAGGTATTTGAATAATGCATAGGCTTGTGCATCCAATCTGGGCTCCTCCTGCTGCACTGTTAAGTGTTAGAATTTGCTTCATTTATGTAATCAATTTATTTTCATTTTGTTATATTTGAGGAAACCAGTTCATGGTAGTGTTATAACTGAAAACAGCTCTGCCCCCTTGCCCTGAACATCACAGAAATAAATATCAGCTATTTTTTCTCTTGCAGTACATTTAACATTTGCAAACAGTTGGCTAATATTAAGCAAGGCATAAACTTTGGGTTGGTTCTACTTTGATGAGTCCTGATTTGATCTTAAAAATTGTTCTTATGAAGTATCTGTGAGAGGAGTATACACAGGAAATAGTGTCATGAAGTCTGTGCACTGATTAAATATCCATGTGTGTACATATGTACATACTATATGTGTACTCTGGAATTTCAAAGCTGTGGTCGACCTTGAACTTGTTCAGCAGACTTATGGATGTCTCTTTTAACTTTTGTAGCTCAGACATATATATCATTTTTGGGCCATTTAGTGATTTAGAAACAAGAAGTATAAGAGAGAGAGAGAGAGAGAGAGAGAGAGAGAGAGAGAGAGAGAGAGAGAGAGAGAGAGAATTGGTTTATATGCTTCATCCCTCAGCGGGAATTTTTCCTAGACTAATGGCTACTGTGATAGACATCAGGAAAGAACAACAATAGAATAGTTACGATTTTCTAATTGCATTCCCATATCATTATGCATGATGACAAGTGAGGCTTGGGTCCCAGAATCCTGCCTAGGGTTAGAGAGGGAATGAAGAAAGGAGAGACAGAGAGACACATGTCTAGAAATGCCGAGGTTAGGAGTAGGGGGTGCAGTCTACTGGAGTCACACCTACTACCTTAGCACCCCGCAACTGCAGAAGGCTTAGTGTATGCAGCACACGGGGGTGAGGTTAGTTAGTCTATACAGGGTTATTTTGCAGGCAAGAACTCTCAGTCTATAAATTCAGAGGAAGCTGAATTTGCTAATTTTAAAATATACTCATTACTCGTTGGATTTCAAAGAGAACTTTAGCTTTCCTCTTGAGCGTGGCCTGTAGGGATATTAGATTTACTAATCTCCTGAGGGTCCAAGACCTTGCTCTTTCTCATGGCTGCATCATGGCAACAATTTGTGTTTGTCCCTCATTCTGGGTTACATCTGTACCTTACCAGTTTCCTTCACTTAAATTTAATTTACCTATTCATCTATTTATCTATTTATTTGTCTGTCTGCCCATCCATCTGTCCTTCCGTCTTTCCATCACCTATCCATGTATGTATGTATGTATGTTTGTATGTATGTATGTATGTATGTATGTATGTATGTATGTATGTATCTATCTATCTATCTATCTATCTATTATCTATCTATCTATCATCTATATTGTGCGTGTGTGTATGCGCATGTGTGTATGTGTGTGTGTGTGTATGTGTGTGTGTTATGATGTGATGTGTATGTTGACTGCTATGTATTACAAGGTAAGTGTGGAGGTCAGAGGACAACTTTTATGAACTTTTAAGTCATTACTGTTGTTTCTGCTGCTGTGATGTTTACTCCACACTAACTATTCAGTGGGCTCTGGGTGATTACAAATATAATTTTAAGAGATTGTGGATAGCAGTCTTAAGTTCATTATCATATTCACTATTGACATTTGTATGATTCTGATTCATAACTGATATCTAACCAAAGATCATCACTTTGTACTTTGTGCACTCTTAAAAAATGTGTTAGGGCGTGTGTATTTGTACTGAAGAGACAAGTAGAGTAAAGCTATTGTTTTGAGAGGCCAAATCTTTTAAGTTCAAACTCCTATTTAGACAACCTGACCTGAGTTTGAACTCAAGTAAACTAACAGGCTGGAACCTAGATTAGTTGCCAAGTTGCTCCCCAACAAACTCGAGCCTAGCTCCAGGCTCTAGGCTCAACAAGATCAGTGTTTCCAGGTTATACCCTCAACAAGACCAGCATCTCCAAGTTATTTCCCCAATAAACCTGCACCCCGAAGTTACAAGTCCACCCCCTGCCTGAAGACCACCAATGCAGAGGAGAGCAGAAATCAATGATATGACTCCCAGCACCAGCCAATTATATTAAAGGCCACAGTAGCTTTCCAATTAGATGCTTACACATGTTTTCCCTGCTTGCTGCTTACTATAAAGTCTTGCCCTGATAGACATTCATGGCTCCCCCACTGCCAAAACCATCCTGTGTAACAGCAGTGAGTTGGGGGTGGGGGGACCAGCTAGCTCAAATAGAATAAAGACCTGCTGTGAATTGCATCAGATTGACTCCAGTTGGTGTTTTGGGAGATCACTAACATTTTTCTGGCACAACAGTTTCAGTGTTAGAATTTTTGATGTTTCTTCCTAAATGTTTGATAAGTGATTAGTTATTTCCTCAGGTATTTTATCAAGTCAGATTTTCATTTAATCTGTGTTCTGTCTATAAGGTCAAACAGCATCGTCATTTTAAAGGTGTTATGTTTGATTTATTGATGACAACATTATCAGTATTAGAATGTATCCTCCAACTTTTCTCAAAAAGATGGAAACTGTGATAATTTCCTAATGTGTTTGAAGTATGATGTAAAAATGCTGTCACAGCCTTATTTCACTAGAGAGGAATAGAAAAATCAGAGCCCTGGCCACACATTTGACAAAGCAGTAAAAATGGAAGACATGTGCTATTCCCCTGTGTAAGTCCGTGTGATTATAAACAAATGTTACCAACCCTAATTATCATTTGTCTGTCTGTTCCTTAAAAATAGCACGTTTGCAATATGTTTGTTTGAAGTCAAACATTTTCAGAGAGAAGATCAAATGGAACTGAAAAAAACACACACTTTGAAATTTTATCCAATCTTGATCCATTTAATCCTGAGATGAGCTACCCAGCAGCACTTTTTCTTCAAACCTGATTATCAGTAGAAGAACACTTCCTGACAAAACACCACAGACAATCTTTCTAAATCCAGACTCCTGTGAGGTCTCTGGTTTTCAGTAAATCACAGAACTAGTGTGGTCTCTTTGTTTAATTTCAAGTCGATCTGTGGATTCTGTTGCTGTTCTTGTTCATATTTGTTTATTTTCCGAAAAACACAAGTTTTTCATCATAACAGTTTTAGATAAGCTTCACAGAAGCATTTATTGTGAAGAGCTGAACTTTAGTACAACAATAATGTTCTTTATATAGAATAAGCTGATGATCATGTTTTCTAATGACCCTAGTACATTTATGGGAGGTAATGTCCTATCTAGGGGCCATTATTTTTCGAAGAAAAAGTGCTTATTTTCAGAGCAGCTGGAATTTCAGGCCACAGTTAGCTGACTTGAGTAGTTTACCCCCTTTATTATTCATCCAAGAAGACCAGTCTATCCCCTGAGTCTGTTAGAGCAAAATTCTTCTGACCTGAAGGAGGACCAATTGCACAACTGGTTCCCATTTCTGTTAAATGACCTGTCACAAAGCATTTGATTCTTGTAACCCCCCCCCACACACACGCAGACACACACACATCTGTGCGTGTGCATATATGCGCATATGTGTGTGTGTTTAAAGAAAAAGAGATAGATTTTTAAGATAGATAATTTAAGATAGATAGATAGATAGATAGATAGATAGATAGATAGATAGATAGATAGATGAGAGAGAAACCAATTGCACAACTGTCTTCCCATTTCTGTTAAATGACCTGTCACAAAGCATTTGATTCTTGTCACACACACACACACACACACACACACACACACGTGTGCGTGTGCATTTTTGTGCGTGCATGTGTGTGTGTATGTGTGTGTTTAAAGAAAAAGAGACCATAATTTAAGATAGATAGATAGATAGATAGATAGATAGATAAATAGATAGATGAGAGATAACAAAGGGGCTGCATGGATCATGTTTTTGGGTGGAAAGACAAGAGGGGATAATGTGTCAGTATTATAATTATAATTTCAAGACATTAAAGAGCAATACAATATATTGATTGACATAAAAACACTAAAAATTGATATTTTAGCTGCTGTCATTTAGGTGCAGACTATCCCCAAAAGGTATATGTGTTAAAGGTTTGATTCTCTGACTATAGCACTATTGAGAGGTGGCGAAACTTTTACAGGATGGGACATGATACAAAGAAATTAACTAACTAGGAAAAAATTTTTAGAAAGGATAAGAGGACATTACAAGTCTGGCCCCTCATTTTATATTTCTTTACTTTCATCCTTGAGGAGGCAAACAATTGAGTCTCAAGCTTTCATCACAAGCTACTCCTCGGCTATGTACTGATATCTCTGAAACAATTTCTAAAAGGTCTTTTTATAAGTTGATCACTCTAGGTGTTCATCATAGAAACCAATATCTAACAACTCTCCTTAGAGTTTTGAGACAACTCTGGTGTCCTGTTTATGACATAGGCCACTCAGTCTAAACCATTCCATTTAGTTTTACTGTTTGACAAAGTTTAAATTCTACTTCTAAAATTCCTTGCCTCTATACCCATATGGCTTTGCCTCAGTCAGGTTTACAAGGAGACGTAATGAAAAATATTGTTGTAGCCTTCTCTGTGACCTGTACAGGAGCTCAAGATGGATAGCCACTTTTTCTTCCACTTTAGAAAAGGGAGTACCACCTGGTTTAGGGTATTTGGTTTTTAAGTATTGCCCTTGATTGATGTCTGAGTGAAAGAAGGGTGCTAATCTGGGTGGAGCTCATCAGTTCAGCAGCTTGTACAAGTGTGCTGTTTCAGATTCATATGCAAAAGCATCTGTCCTGCACTTGATATGAATTTTGTTGTTGTTGTTCTTCCTACAGTGAACATTTTGCAGCATTCCTAGAAGTATCATCCCACTTGACAGGTTTGCCTTTAATAAGGAGAACATTTGTTAGTGTACTCATAGGGAACAATATTTATCAGGGTTGCTTTCGCATTCCACATGTGTTCTGTAGCCTTGGAAAATAACAGTTTCTGGTACTTCTTCCCTACTGAGTTTAAAGGGGTCAGAAAGGACCATGGTGAAATTTAAAGCAATTTTTTTTTACTTTTTAGAAAAAGAGTGGAGTATTAAGAAGAGTACAACATTTTATAATTTCTCTAGTGACTTCCCTTATTAAGAAAGTTAACATTATTGTTCCTCAGTTATTTCCTACGATTGTCTGGGCCAAATTTTGGTGCTTATTGCTTAGAGGTTTAAGGAGATGTTTTCCAGTGTTCTACTGGTTCTTGCTGCTTGGCTAACCAATCCTGTTCACACTGTACTGACCAGCCATGGGAGAGCTGTAGCCAGGTTCAAGGTATCAGAAGTCACAGAGGTCAGCACAGGTTTCTAATTGCTTTCTCTTTCTGTGTTTTAATTTTTTTTGCATAGATTTATTGGTTTTGATTTTATATGCATAAATGTTTTGTCTGAATGTGAGTGTACCAAAAATGTGCGTGCAACCTAGGGAGGCTGTGTCATATCCCCTGGAACTAGAGTTAAAGGTATTTGTAGGCCACTGTATAAAGGTCACCTTCAAGAGCAGTAAGCACTCTTAACCACTGAGCAATCTCTCTCACTTTTGTGAGATTTTCACACATAATGCTTCTAAAAATACACTGCCTGAATACATTGGCTACCTGTCTTACATAGTGAACAATTAGATGTTTACAAGTATTTCTTCATACAACTACAGGCTCAAGGTAGAAGTAAACTCTTCATCTCAGCTTTTCTTTCATATTCAGTAGTTCATGAGTGTGCTGTTTTAGTGTGTGTGGGGGGGTTAACTGTTAATTGCTCTGGTTAACGATTCAGAAGTGACAAAGTAAACATAGTAAGGCACTTTTGCCATTCTCAAGGAGTGTGTTGTGTTATGCCATCTGAGACACTCATGAGTGTAATGTTGAACTTGTCAATATCTTGGACATGCACCAAGTGAGAAAGGTCTGTGGAGTGCCTAAGTGCCTGAAGGCTGATAATCTGGGAGCTTTAGGCATCTCTGAGGAGAGTTTTCCTCACTTATATTCACAGCTTATTAAATTAGTGAGAAGGTCAAAGTTTTCTGTAAGAATAAAACACTATTCAATATACACTTGAATAAAATGAGCAGAAATCGGAACAGAATAATGTCACTTTCACATTCCTCTATAGAGAAGCATGCCTGACCAAGATCTCACTTCTCAGTCAAGGCAAGCATTCAACTGTTTTGTTCCCTCTGTGTTCTAGCAACTGCAGCGCTAACTTACTGACAGGCTTGATTTATGACTTTCTTTTCACAGTTGTTAATATGCAGATAGACTGAAATAGAGCAATATAAAAATAGAATCATGAATCATGAGAAAGAAAAATGGACCTTCTGTGCACAGGGACTCAGTATCATTTATTTCTGCTATACAATGCTCAATACTATGTCGCATGTACATAGTTCAAAAGAAAATTTTGCTGATCTGTAGATGCAAATAAAAATGGGGAGCTCTTCTATTTCATATCTCTGGTATCTTCGCATCTCCAAAATGAACACTTTTTCACTTGAAGGAACAGAGGAACTAGAGGGATAATTATAGATATTTAAAGTTTTAAAAAGCTTTAAAGTATTTAAAATATTTTAATTAGCATGAGAGGCTAGATAAGATTCAAGGAAGAGCTATGTAAATGAAGTAAACTCAGGCTGACATCTTTCCATGACACTAACAGTAGTGGTAAACAATCCTTGGTAGATAAAAGAGAATACAGTATTATCATTTCAAATATGTAAAATAGAAGGAGGGTAGTAATTGTAACAACATTCTTTAAAAACTCAATTTATGGCTATGCAATAGGCCTCTCAGATGTAGAAGATTTATGAATTCTTACTTATTTTGCTCAGTAGTGATAGACCTTGGTAGTAAATTCCTATGAGATTACAAGTGACCTCTCTCACCCATTAGTCTGTACAGAAAGGAATATCTGTTGAGACAGCCTGTCTCCCCTGGACAAAGAATTTTAGTAACAAGAGGATTCAGGAGTGACTGAGCACCTTGTGGCTGCAACAATTTCCTCACTCCCAAGACCTTCACCCAATCTGCAGCCAGTTTACCCTGGCAGACCGCTTAATTTCCTGCAGAAAGAGACTGCCCCTTGCTGTGTGCACTAATAAACTCAGGCTTCTGTCTTTTTCCTGCTTTCTGTCTCTTTACACGGCTGCCTCAGAAATCTTAACAAACACTACAGTAAACTAGGTATTGCTATAATTCCGTCCCCACTACGTGGCACATCAAAACTTCACCCAAAGTTACGTAGTTGTAGTACAAGAACTTAAAACTCTAGCTCCTAGCATGCTGATAGCTTTACTGGAGAATGTGAAAGAAATGGGGTGTCCTTGTGCTAATAGTCTAAACATATATCTAATTCTAGCTCAGACAGTATACAATGACCTTATGAGAAGTTGCATCACTGCTAATTATTTCTAATCACAATAAAGATGGCCAAAGTCAAGGTAAACTTCACAAGTGTAGTGAGTGCCGATGCATTCGTTATCACATACTCTCTGTGTACACTTTGAGGCATTGAAAGTACACTTTGACAACGAGTCATAAATTTATGTCCATAGAAGTCTTCAGCAATGGAGAGGACACTTGAATAGTGGGGTGTGCCTACCACACGACGCATAGTAGCTACATCTATAATCTATGACATGTATACTGTTTACAGAATGAATATTAGTTGAACAGGCTCCAGCAGAGTTCAGAAGTTTCAAAAGTTGGCTCAGAAAAAACCTATTAAGATAATAAAATAGACTGGTACCAAGAGGGAGCTGCTGTTAGAGCTACTGGCAAAAAGGTTTGAGGACAAAGCTGTTCAGCACAACTCTCAGGAGAAAGTCCAGACTGGGTTAAAAGAAGGAAATGACCAGTTCAGGTTTATATCCTGAGCAGTCAGGCATTGGAGTAAGTCATAACAACAGGAGAACTCCTAGCTGAAGAACCCGGGGCAGTCTCCTGCTTGCTGGTCCTTGACGCACACAGTAGCGCCACACTACTGTAGTGATAATTATGTTGTTGCTTTGTGAAGTCTAGGAGAGAGAGAGAGAGAGAGAGAGAGAGAGAGAGAGAGAGAGAGAGAGAGAGAGAGAGAGAGAGAGAGAGGAAAGGGAGAGGGAGAGGGAGAGGGAGAGGGAGAGGGAGAGGGAGAGGGAGAGGGAGAGGGAGAGGGAGAGGGAGAGGGAGAGGGAGAGGGAGAGAGCTTTTCTTTCTTTTCTTTTAGCAAGTGTGCCTGACAAATTTATAGGCCTAGTTATCTTGATATAATTTTAACATGTCCCAGTGCCCCCACTGTTCAAATTCATTCCAATAAACTCTATTGCAAGGAATAAATCCTTTTCCAGTCTGTGCTGGATGGGTATTTCCTGAAAGATGGTTCTACCCATGCACTGCAATCATCCTTATCCCTTTAAATGGAGTCAAAAACTTCTTGTGAAAGCGAACTTGTTAGAGTCATTTGTCTTTGAGAATGTATCTCTGTGTACACAGACACAAGCCTCCTCTGCCATTCTCAGTGCATTGCTGTCAGGTACCAAGCAGAGTCTCTGTAGTGCATGTCAAGTGAGGGAAAGAATAACTAGTCTAACATTTTAACACAATATTTATGACAACACATGAGACAACGGGAAAACATCTCCTGAACCATAAAATTTACTACAAAGCATTATCCATAGATGAATTACTATTTTCTCATGCACATACTCACAGTGGTACCGGCACCAGGAAACAGGATGAGATTCTTAAACCACGAAGTCTGACTCAAGGTCCTCTAACTGTAATTATCATGCACTTCTACATAAATTGTCCAGATAGCAATGCACATACTCTTCCAATAAGATTATTATTTCATTGGTCTAAATTGGTGAGTCAGAAGAAAGGTTTTTTTCTTTCCCAACGAAACCTGCAAAGACCCCAAAATAATCTTGGTATCTTTGAAATTTGCTTTAAGAAATTGCTACTGAAATAAAATTTTCTTTATGTCTAATCTACTCTTAAAAGCAAATGCCTGTTGGGAGCATTTGAGAGAAAAGTTCTCCTTTTCACCTTACTGTGTTAGAGTGGCATTGTGTCAAATGTAGATTAAAGCTGAATGATATGAACTTTCTAGCTCAACAACCAACTTTTCCACGATCCCCAGTAGAGAAAGGAAGCTATATGGAGTCTGATTTGTGTATGAAAGCACATTTGCCTGGAGTGAACTCTCTTAGGATTCATTCACAGCTGCTGAAAAGAAAACGACTGAAATGAAACCATATGTGCTTGTGTAATTGTTTCAGATACTCCTTGACAAAATTCAGTTTCCTTTTACTTAAATATTGTTTATCTAATGTGTTTATATTGGGCTCCAGTCCTCAGAGTCCTTTTATGATATAAGCAGGATGCAAAGTGAGTATGACTTTTTCTTCTCCTCTGACAATGTCGCTTTATATGCAGTTTGTTGTCAACATAGCTACTAGATGAGTGAATTTTTCTTTCAGCCCCAGAGAAAACCAATATGTTTGTTTCTTTTCAGTACTTCATGTATAGATTCAGGGATATGAAACTCTGTATAACTAACATACAATATAGAAAATAATGGTAATCTAATGGAAGAATAAAACTGTAGGTAACTTCAACATTTTACAACTGGTCATATATGTTAGCCAGTGAAATATTAATAATAAAATACTTTACAATAAGAAATAAAAATAACTTTAAATAAACATTTCTCTTCTAATGCAACATCAAGACTGGGGAGAAAGTTCAGTTGTGAAGACAACTTGCTGTTCTCACAGAGGATCTAGGTTTGGATTTCCTCACCCACATCCATCCCTATTGTGTTATCTGCAGTCAGGAGGCAGGCACACACATGTTACAGATCCAGTCTTACAGGAAAACATAAATATGAAAGAAGAATAAATTAATCTGGTACAACATTTACTCAATGTTATTGAGTACTTACCTAAAAGAAAAAAACCAGAATGCTGAGCGAATTCCAAAGTCCATTATAAGCCATAAGTGCTATAAGCTATTTAACCTAGGAGACAGGAGAGTGAAAAACTTATTATTACTGTATTCACATATTATAAGCTTCATGTGACCTGTACTTTTGTTTCTAGCAGTGTGGTTGAGCAGACACAGTTACGAGATCACAGGGTTCTTACTGTCACCTTTTGGCCCACTCTCTTGAGAGCAAGTATATGGTCCAGGGATCTGGTAAGATTCCCAACATGCAATCAGTAAGTATGAGATAGAGAACTGCAGTGTAGAGATGACATAGGTTGGATTACTATTTATGGTCCAACAAACTTTATTAAGAAACTGATAGGCTGGGGTTGGGGATTTAGCTCAGTGGCAGAGTGCTTGCCTAGCAAGCAGAAGACCCTGAGTTCGGTCCTCAGCTCCGAAAAAAATAAAGAAAAAAGAAAAAAAAGAAACTGATAGGCTTATTATAAGTAGGTTCTCAGCTTTATGTACTCCAAAACTAGACATACAGAGCTAGCCCTCTCTGAGACCTTAGAGGGGTCATAGTTCACACGGGATAAACATTGTTTTATCATCCTCACTTTCTCCTGTTGATCCAGCCATGCACACAGGGTGAACTGCACAACCTTTCTTGAAAGTTTGGGTTCTCCCTCATATTATCTGCCAACCCCAGGGACACTTCTGTAAATTTTCCCAAACCAAACCCAAAGTCATTGTCTGCCCTTCTCTCCAATCTACTCCCTTAGATGTCCTCTGAATTCTGCTTCTGTGCAGGTGGTACACATCCTTCACTGCACCTCAGAACTGACACACACAGCTTCTTAAGATCCTATCTTTGAGCTTAGTCCTGGAAAATTGTTCTTTCCCAATGAAAAGTAGAGTTTTGAACCAATTGAGTAAGATTTGGCTCTCTCAATGCTTCTGGCCTCTTAACATCATTGATTAACATCATTCTTGTTGGACACCAGAGGATATCTAATGGTGTACTGAGAAATTTGGCCTTAAATTACATATTCTGCTTTAGGTATAAATTCTAATTTTTTGGTTCAACTTATGGAAAAAAGAAACTGAGAGAAAGGTTAGCAATACACATCCTTTATCCTGTCTATTCCTACCACCGACTTCCCTTCATCTCTTGCACTTCCACTGATGGTTGAAAGAGTCCATCTCATCCACAAACTTTGGTAACTTTTCTCTGATAGGAAGACCTCCAGTTGATATCCTCTTTTACATCCCATTGACACAATAAGATCCTGTGTCAGTCTTAAGCCATGCTAGATATTTACTTTTGTTGTGAATTAAACCATTTCTAACTCAGATCTTAAAACCTCTGCCTACCCTTTCCTTGTGGTATTAATATATATATGTATTTATAACATCACTGTGGCTATAATATCTGGAAACAGCAGTTGAATAAGATAATAAAAGACACCTTTTTGCTTCACTGTTTCAAAGGATTTTAGTGCATCCTGTTGGGGAACTTATAACGAGCAGCTTCAGTTCTTGACAACAGTAAATCTTTACATCATGGAAGACCAGGTAGAAGATATAACAGCAGGAGACAAGGGTCAGCATAAACTAATCTTCAGAGGTTCACCACATGAGACCAATTTCTACCATCTATGCTCTGCCTCCTACAAGTTTGACAGACTTCCCAAATTGTGCCACTATCTGAGGAACAGGTATTTAAAAGATAAGACTGCTAGAAACATCAATTTCACAACATTAAATCCCTGATCCTCAAAGGCTAATGGACATCTCATATTATAAAAAGCACTTAATGTATCTTTGAAAATTCCTTACTTTTAACACCCCCAACTTTGTTCACACATCCCAAGTTCAAGATCTTTCCCGAAAAAAAGTAGTAATCTCTTTACTGTGAACCCCTGAGACTAAAAATGAAACCATATTATTCTGATATCTATGGGCACAGGACCACAATTATTGTTTTAATTCGGAGAAGTGATGGCATATAAAGGATATATGAGAACAAGGAAATACTGAATCCAGAAGGGAAAAAAGAAGTGCTACCTATTCATGGGAGGATACAGGGAATGTGGTCATGCTATCTGGACTCCATCCAGTTTGTGTGGTCCCTCTTCTATTGCTGTGCTATGTATAGAATTTACAGTATTCCTCTCTGCTTGTTTCCATTCAGTGCTAATGGCTTTCTGATAACATACATCCCATATTCTCAGCATTCCTAACATCCTCAGGTCTCCATTTAAACTGAAGAGGCATCCCTGTTGGTTAATAATGCTCCTCTCAAGGGATTCTTGCCGAGAATCCAACTGTTATAAAATATTTAGCCTCACAGGCTTTACTCCTATGTCTCAGCAGTAACATCCATGACTCCATAAATCTTCCACCTTGCCTGTCTGCAGAATCAGTTCCACACAGATAATACTAAGTTTTGCTCTCAGCCTGAGCCGTAAGTTATGGTGCTATTGACCGCAGTTGCACGAACTTTCGAGTTCTTGAGTAGATGAACCCAGAAATGCAATTATTTCCCATGTTCTCCCTGCACAGGGAACAAAGGGGCATCCACTTTTAAGACCTCTTTTACATGAGTATTCAATTTTATTCCTAATATTCATCAATGCATGGGGTCTGAAGAATTTCTAAAATGTCCTCAAGATAACTCCTATTGCTCCAGGAAAAAGTGTTTGGCTTCTTAATCATTTTCAAAGTTCCTGTTTGATTGTCTTTTTAAATCTCTTTCATTACCAGCAAAACTGTTTCTCACATCTTTCTTTCCTTTCCTACCTTTTTTTTTGCTTACTTTTTTTTACCATGTAAATATAAAGGAACCAGTAATAATTATGCACTTAACTGAGAACTATGCAGTCATGAATTTTATTCTACCAAATTAATTAATCAATTACTTATGAATTCATCTTCATATTTTAACTAGGATATGTGCAAAATGTATCCACATTCTTCACTAGAATATAAAGTAACTGGTCTCTATTCCAGTTTCCAGTATAATTTCATCTGAAACATATAAAGAAGGAAAGATCATCCAGAGACTGCCACACATGGAGATCCAGCCCACATTCAGTCACCAAACCCAGTAACTATTGGGGACGCTAAGAGGTACATGCTGACAGAAGCCTTGATATAGTTGTCTCCTGATAGACTTTGCCAGACTCTGACAAACACAGAGACACATGCTTGCAGCCAACCATAGGACTGAGAACGGGGTCTCTAATGGAGGAGTTAGAGAAAGGACTGAGGTAGCTAAGGGGCTTTGCAACCCCATAGGAGGAACAACAATATTAACCAACCAGATCCCCCCAGAGCTCCCAAGGACTAAACCACCAACCAAAGAGTACACATGGAGCAACCCATGACTCAAGCTGCATATGTATCAGAGGGGGGCCTTGTCTGGCATCAATGGGAGGAGAGGCCCTTGCTCCTGTGAAGGCTCTTTTCCCCAGTGTAGAGGAAGGCCAGGGCAGAGAGGCAGGAGAGAGTAGGTGGGTTGGGGAGCACCTTCATGGAGGCAGTGGGTGGAGGGACGAGGTAGAGGGGGTTTCTGGGAGGGAAACTAGGAACAGGGATAACTTTTGAAATGTAAACAAAGAAAATATCCAATAAAAGGAAAGAAAAAAGATTTTTCTTCATATTTATTTTTCTTAGTTTAAAAGTCTTATCTGTGTACGTGAGTGTGCATAATGTATGTGTCTAGAGTCCAAGAGATGGTATGAGAAGTCTGGGAACTAGAAATAAAGCCAGTCGTGAGCTGCCTCGTAAATGATTGGAACCAAAGTCGGGTCTTTTGCAAGTGCAGGAAGTTCTCTCAACCACGGAAGTGTTCCTCCAGTCCTACCATCCTCTTGAACTTCTTGAAATCTGACTTCATCCTGTGTATTTTTCTTAGTCTTGTGAGCTGAGCTCCTACCAGACTTTCCCATTAAACTGTTGGAAAGACTGTACATCCATATTTTTAAAGTCTTCTAAGTTCCTTCACCAAAACATCCTAAAGTCCTATGAATATCAGGGTAGTGTTTGGTCAATGTTATTAGCCTAGTTCTCTGAAACCAGTTTCCCTTATTAATTTTGAGTCCCTAAAATACAAGAGAAACTATTTAAGAGAGGAAAAATTTGTATTGGCTTAAAGTTTTAGAGGGCAGGCATGGTGGAACAGCTTAGTTATGTGCTTGGGTTGTGTATTGGAGGTTGTTCCCATCGTGACAATCCAAAACATAGACCAAGTGACAGGAATTAGAGGCCACATATTCTTCAATGGTTCTCCCCTACTGACTTATTTCTTTCAAATATTTTCTATCGCTAAAATGTTTACAGCTTCCTAAGATAGTGTCATCATCTGAGAAACAAGCATTCAAAACATGACCCTGAGTTGTAAATGTCATTTTTAAATTATATTAGGGTGGAGAGTACGACTGTCTTTGGTCAACTTAAAAATAAATTAAATTCAAATAAAGCAGCAGTTAGCCCAAGAGACTTCAGTATAGTAGGACATGTATACTATTGGGTAAAGTTATTTTATGTTTTAGCATGCACAATATTGTTACATTTAACAAACTTCATTAGAGTGTGATGATTATGAAGAAACTTATGTGTAAACGAAATAGTACCTGATAGTCTAGATCAGTCCGATGTGAATGTTGTCAAGGATGAAACTTGGAACTTTATTGTGTCCACTTATTAATGTTACTCCTCCATCAGCACAAAAATTATATATCTATCCTGAAAGCAAGTGTAGGTGTCTGGAATGCTTGCTTATTCTGCAAAGGATGTCAGAACAGAGAGGATGTGTCTGCCATAGGCCTTCCTCATGGCCATTACCATAGCCATCTTAGTCATTTGACTTCTCGCTCTGTAGTTCACTCCATGTAGGAGTTCACAGGGAGGTGTGAACTTGAACTGCTTTACAGGTAGCAACTCTTCTATTTGTATGTGTTTTTACTCAAATATGGGTCCAATATAAGAGTTTAGTAAACTGAGAAATACTGTGTTAAAATTTCTTGGCTTTTTTTTTCTCTTTTTTTGGGGGGGGGGCTGGGGATCGAACCCAGGACCTTGCGCTTCCTAGGCAAGCGCTCTACCACTGAGCCAAATCCCCAACCCCATTTCTTGGCTTTTTAAGCATCCCTCAGCACAGGAAACATTACCCCCATGGTCACTCAGAGCTTAGTGGACTTGACTCTTATTTAAAGGCCTCTGGTATGCAAATGTTTTTCCCTTTGAAGTGGGATGTGGAATGTTATTCAGGTGTGGAAGGGGCAAAAGAGCAGTCACCTAGTAAGTCAGGAATTGGGCACTTGCAAGAACTCTGTAGAAGGAAAGATGATTATAGGGCCTCACTACTGACTCAGTGCTGATGTGGCTGAGTTTATATGAAAATATGAGAAGACAGAGACTGAGAGAGTTTCACCATAGTGAATTTATTTGTATGTTGAGGTCAGGGAATTTAGGCCTTAGTGCCTAAATCTGGCTCTGTTATATACCTGGCTTTGCCATACTGGACAAATCTGCCATGTGTGGTCACACAGGTTGTTCACTGCCCAGACCCTTTTACTCACTACAAATAAATCTTCTTATGCAGGGACTCATGTTTCTTCCACATAAGATTAGGATAACTTCTTTATTTTTTAAAATTATTTTATTTATTTATATTTCACCTGCTGCCCACTTCCCAGTCCTCCTTCCCCACAGTTCTTCATCTCATTCCTCCTCCCCTTGCCTTCAAGAGGGTACCCTCCTCCCACCAGGCCTCCCCTTCCCTAGGGCCTCATGTCTCTCTAGGATTAGGTTCATGGTCTTCCACTGAGACCAGACCAGGCAGTTCTCTGCTATATAGGTGTCAAGGCCTCTGGCCAGCTCCTATATTCTGCCTAGTTTGTAGCTTAGCTTCTGGCAGTCCCCGGGGGTCTAGATTAGCCAAGACGGCTGGTCTTCCTATCACTTTCAGCTTCTTCAGTCCTTCCCCTAATTCAACCATAGGGGGTCTCTGACTTCAGTCCAATGGTTGGGTGCAAGTATCTGTTCTGTTTCAGTTAGCTGCTGGTAGAGCTTCTCAGAGGGGAATCATGCTAGGCTCCTATCTGTAATCTCATAATAGCATCAGTAATAGTGTCAGGCCTTGGTGACATCCCCCCTACTCCTGATGGATCATGACCCCAGGGATAGGTCTTCTGCCTATATTAAGTGGTGAGAGGCAAGGTAAAAGGAGAGTGTCTCTTCCTCATCCATGCCACTGCATAGGAAACCGGTGGTAGGGCTAGCTCTTCCTTGATGCCCAGGTAGAAGGTGAAAAAAAAATTTTAGTTAAAGGTAAATAAATTACCATGCATCACTCTGTACACAGTGAGCATGTATTAACCACTGTGGAAGTACATGCTATAACCAGGTACCTTGTAACATGTTATTATCATGGGTGGTAGTTTTATTACTTTTTTAATAATTTAAACATGATATTCATTCTTATAATTTCTGTAGTCAACCAAAGCATAGACACTCTAAGAATCACTTTCTAGATCCAGACTCCGTACATGGCAATGTCCTTCTACCCAGTTAGAATAGTCCTTCTGAAGCAAGCATGGAGCTTCACTTTGGATGCTGCTGTCTTAGTATCAATTACATTTTTATACTCTTACCTATCACAAACCATCCCCCAATAAAAATATGTGTGACTGAGTTAAAGCTTGAAAGATCACTAGCTTTATATCCCTTTCCCTGACTCAGGTGTGTCATGGATTTATAGTCCATTCTTCTCCACCACGTGTCACTGTCTTCTCTTCTCCTAACATGATATACTTTACTGTACTTATGCATGTATGCACAGATACATTTACTCTACGTAAGAATTCTACATATGTTCTGTGTTCTATATGCTTCGTGTTCATTTGAAAATTTACTCACAATAAGATGGTCTTTTATTCATTTAATTCTCATCACTTACATTCACTGTACATGGTATTATGTTACATAAGAACATTTTCCTACAAGTACACAATGGTACCGAGCATCTTGTCCCACATTCTGCTCTTCTCCTTTTAATCTCCTCCCTTCCAATTGATCATTTTCTACCAGATAATTGTTACTTCTACACCTCTGTCATATATGCCTACAGAATCTCACGCAGGAGAGGAAATGGGCAATATTTGTCTTTGAGGCTGACTAATTCATGTAGTGGCATTATTCCCAGCCCTCCATGCTGCATCCCTCCCATGCTATAGATGTGCTGTGCATTTACTCCAGACTTCCTGCCAAAACAGGTTGCTTTCAAACATTTAAATTTATTCCTGCATTGAAATAAATCTGTTTGTCTTTATGGGTGAAAACAGTTCTTCATGTTGACATACCATGTCTTTCTTTTCCCATCTCTGTGTTGAGTAACACCTAGGTTGGGCTCCCACTCAGCTATTGTAAATGGTGCTGCAGGAAACACCTCTGTGTAACATCTCTATGATGTGTTGACTAATGCATTAAGGACGTATCCAGGAGTGCCAGACCTGTGGTGGATATTATTTTAATTTCTCTGACTTCCATAATTCCTGGATAGGATTACATTCTAGCCAATGGTAGTGTGTCACATAGTCCACACAGTGACAAATGTTTGTTGCACTAGTTTTGCCTTGTAATAGACATTCTGACTGGGTAAGATGGACTCTCAGGACAGCTTTACATAAGTACCTCTCTGTGCTCCAAGCTTTTTGGTTTTGTTTTTCTAGAAAAGTGAGATTATATAAGTCATCTTTTTAAAGCATTAAATATGATAGCAGCATAAATAATTATAACTATATTTTCTTATGGTATGTCATATACTGTAAAATGCAACATGACTACAATGTGTCCTTGCTGATATACTGAGGCTAGGCTAGCTTTTGTATAGCTGCTGATTTGAACAGTAAAAGAATTGGTAGGGTTAGAGATTACTCCTGGGAGATACAGACATTACCAGAATTAATTACTTGGTTGGAGATGCTCTTTGCAAAGAAAGAAACATGTTTTGCTTCTGTTTTCCATGTTCAGTGTTTCCTAACACTGAAATGTGGGTTGAGAGCCATACCTCTTCATTTTATCATTATAACTACTTGAATATCTTTCAAACTTCTTATGAGGAATTGTTTTGTGAAATATTTTAGAAATGACTGTGTAGAAGGACTATGAACATCCAACATTTCAGATTTTGAATCACTACTTTAGAAAATATCAAGCTCTTTATATGTGACTAGGAATGTGATTTAGCAGGCACTTATGGATGAGAGATTTTGTCTCTTACTATATTTTGTGTGAAAAAAAACATTTTAAGGCAACTAATAATGAATTAGATGGCAGCTTTTATTGCTTATTTTTTTCTTTTTAAAACTCAAATGTCACACCATATCACTTTGCAATTTCATTTTGAACCATCTGCCAAGTTAGAGAGTTTCACCCCATTTTGTTTCACATATGTGTCCTACTTTGAACACATCACTGCTTTTTTTTTCTGGTTTTGTTTGCTAGTGACACTAAACTCAAAGAGCTAGATGTGTAAATGCTCCACATTTATGTGTAAATGTATGAGAGAAACTATCCTTCTCCTTGGTCCTTGACAAGCAGTGTTCAGGAAGCTTGCTTAGCTGTATCCTTGCTTCTCAACAACACAACTTTATTGTTTCTGTTTTGCTTAATGGTGATGAACTGATACTTCCAAAAGGAAATTCATAAGATTTGTCTTTAACATTCGAATGAATAGATGTCTTTGCTCTCTGCTGATAGGTCAGGCCTACAGAGATGTCATTAGACAATAAACAAGATTAAGGTCCAGTATAAGCAGGGACTGGTGAAACAATGTATCTGCAGACTCCCTAACATTCATGGAGGACAGTGATATGGTAGGAGAGTTCTCACCTCACAGAAAACATGTTCACAAATAAATTTTATGGAGAACAAGACAACACAGAACAAATTATTAGCAGTCACTAGGGGCTAGAAGAAGGAAGAGAGAGAATTTCCCTTGGAATCTCAGTAGGTAGTTAAATTGACAATCTCCCTTTTATTCTCAAGTCTGAAAAATGTTTTTTTTTAAAAGCTCTGGTTCATGAATTTTTATGTCATCCCAGGTATTCTCAAGAAGTATATATGCCTTGAGGAATATTACCTTTGCTTAATATCTTCAGAAAATAAGAGGAAAGTCATCGTGTAAGAGCTGTCTACCAGGTCCCTGCTTGTGTATTGCTTAGCACATTATCCCATTAGTCACTGGTTAAAACACTGATGAATTCCCAAAGTCAGTGATTATGCAAAATATTGAGACTTGTGGGCTTTAAAAAGCTATGTTTTTTATTTTATAAGATGATTGGTTTCTCCCATGGAAATTTTGTAGGTGATATACTGCCGTGAGGTTAACAGGCTTGTTAACTCCTGTACTTTTTTTATTTAAAATAGATTATTTTCTCACACAATATATCCTGATTGCATTTCCACTTCTCTGTATACTTGACCTCTTTGGGACTATGGATTGTAGCTTGTTATCACTTATCTAATAGCTAATACACATAACTTTAAATATATAAGAAAATTTTATTTCTAGGTCTGGGTTACCTCACTCAGAATGATTTTTTTTCTAGTTCCATTAATTAGCCTGCGAATTTCATGATTTCATTTTCTTAACAGCTGAGTAATGTAATACATTTTATTCATCCATTTGTCAGTCGAAAGACATCTAGGTTGTTTCCACCTTCTGTCTATTACGAATGGAGCAGTAATGAATATGATTGAATAAGTGTCCTTTAGGTATAGGAGCGAGAGTGGTATTTAGGTAGATCAATTCTCATTTTTCTAAGTAACCACAGCACTGATTTCTATAATAGATGTAAAAGTTTGTATTCCTATCATCAGTGGATGAATGTTCCCCTTGCTCTACATTCTTGCAAGGATAAGTTATCACTTGTGTTATAATTGACCTTGGCCATTTTGATAGATGAAAGATAGAATATCAAAGCAGTTTTGATATCTCATTTCCCTTATACCTAGGAAAATTGAACACTAATTAGGTGCTTGTTGGTCATTTAGATCTGTACCTTATTTTTGAAAAGGGTAATTTTTTGATATACAATTTCTTCAGTTCTTTATATGTTTTACATATTGTCATTTATGTAACAGTAACTTTTATTTTCAATTTTAATTGTCTTAGAGGGTTTCTGTCTCTGTCTGCTAATCTAGGTCTAGTCCTGGATTCTTCTATTCTCCCTACAGTTTTATCTAGGCCTCCAATATTTTCTACCTCTAAGACTTACTGCTGAATAAGCTCACCATTTCTAGTTCTTTCTGGGCTCTGTCTGGCTGGTTCAACTCAGCTATTCTGGTTCAAGCTCCTCTTCAAGATGACTGAATGAAACTGGTTTCTCTCAGTTTGTTACTGAATTACTCTGCTTGGGATCAGTCTATCTTTGGCTATCCAATCTTCTGGTGGCTTCTCATTCTCTGGCTCATTCTTTGTTCACCTGTGTCCAAACTGCTCTCCCTTCCACCTGTCTCTGTAAAACTCTCCCAGTAGAACTGCTTCCTTATTCCATTCTCTGCACTGTCCATTAGTAGCTTCCCTTTACTTTCTCTTCTCATGGGGCTTCGGCATATCCTATCCTGTCAAATCTTTCTCTGACTCTTCACTATGCCACTCATTTAGACATCATTTTCAAAAATGCATGTTTCCATCTATAAACTAACTTTACCTTCATTGTTTGTGACTAAGGATGTATACTAAAGGCATGTCTATATTCTATCAAAGGTATTAATGGTATGTGCTAAGGACTGAGCCACACAATTAGAAACAGTTTTTTTCCCCAGTAAATAGCACAATCCCAAGGTTAACACCATGACCAAATATCCTGCAGCATCTTATTAAATGTAGAGTTGGTAATAAAATTCTTTTCCTATTCTATAGGTTATTGCTTTGTCGAATGATGGTGTTCTTTGCTTTAAAGAAGTTTTTCAGTGTCCCAGGGTCTCATTAATTAATTGGTGATCTTAGTATCTGAACTAATGATGTTATTTTCAGAAAGTTTTCCCCTTGTCAATAATTTCAACGCTATCCCCCACTTTCTCTTCTATCAGGTTGAGGATATATGGTATTATTTGGAGGTTTTTGATCCAATTGGAGTCAAGTTTTGTGCAGAGTGAACAGTGTGGATCTATTTACATTCTTCAGCATGCAGACATCTGTTTTTTATAGCACCATTTGTTAAAGATGCTGTCTTTCTTTTTGCAGTCTGTATTTCTGAGTTCTCTATAAGTTCAGGTGTATGTATGTGTGTGGATTTATGTCTTTGTCTTTGTTCCAAATTGTTTTATCTATCCTTGGCCTTTTAGGTTTTAATATGAAACTGAGAGTTGAATAGTTAAGATCTGTGAAGAACTATTTTGGAATTGATGTGGAGTGCATAGAATCTGTATATTGCTTATGGTAGGATGACCATTTTTACATATTAATCCTACCCATCTATGAGCATGGGTCACCTTTTTGATATTTTCTTTAATATTTTTCTTGAAAAACTTGACGTTTTTTATCATATACACTTTCAATTGTTAGGCTAGAGTTAACTCAAGATATTTTATATTATTTGAGGCTATGATGGAAGGTGTTTCACTAATTTCTTTCTCAGTCTTTTTGTCATTTGTATATAGGAGGGATCCCAATTTTTGCTATTTGATTTTGTATCCTGCTACTTTGCTGTGTCATCATCTGTAGAACTTTCCTGGGTGAACTGTTAGGGACACTTATGTATACTATCCTATCATCTTGAAATAAAGATACTTTGACTTCTCGTCTTTCTATTTGTATTCTTTGATCTTCTTCAGTTGTCTTATGTCTCTAGCTAAGACTTCAAGTACTACGGTGAGTAGATATGGTAAATAGATAGTCAACAACCTTATCTTGTTCTAGATTTTAATGCAGTTGCTTTAGTTTCTCTCCATGTAAGTTGATGTTGGCTGTGGGCTTGCTGTAAACTGTCTTTATTTTAATGAGGTATGTTTCTTGTATCCTTATTCTCTTCATGACATATCTTAAAGAGATGTTGGATTTTATCAAAGGTCTTTTCTGCCTTGAGGAGATGATCATGTATTTTTTTCTTTCAGTTTGTTTACATAGTATATTACATCTATTGATTTTATACATTGAACCATCTTTGCATCTCTGGAATGAAGCCAATTTGATCATGGTAGATGATCTTTTCAGTATGTTTGTGACTTCAGCTTGCAAGTATTTTATGGAGAAATTTTGCATGTATGTTCATAAAGGAAATTGGTCAGTAATTTTCTTTCTTCACTGAGTTTTTATGTGGTTTGTCATCAGAGTTAAGAATGGTTTCATAAAATAAACTGGACAATGTTTCTTCTATTTATATTTTGTAGAGTAAAAATTTATACAATATGTGGAGTAATAGCATTAATTATTCTTTCGATGTCTGTTGGAACTCTGTGTGAAAATCATCTTGGTCTGGGCTTTGTTTGGTTTGGGACACTTTTAATGACTGCATTTTAGCCAGGTGTTACAATTTTTTCAAATTATCTGATCTTGATTTACATTTGGTAAGTGGTCATTCACATCTTCCACTTCATCAAGTCTAATCCTGTTTTCTAATCTCCAGTTCTGCAGCCTGTCATAACTTTCTTCTGCCCCATTCTAGATACTAACTCAGAAGATCCTGGTGGAACACTGCTCTCCTTCCTCCTTTGAAATTCCTCATAACTTTAGCTTATCCTTATTCCTAAGTTTCAGACCCCAAAACCCAGAAACATATTTTATTTGGAACCTCCAGTAGCCATACCTATCTGGTCCACAAACATTTTCTACTGGGCAAATTACAGGCAGCATGTTCTTCTAATATCTAGAGAAGAAACTTAAACAAAGGAACAAAGCACCCTCCTCACATAGCCAAAATCAGATATCAGCAATTAGAACTATAACTTTTCTAATTCCAGATGATTAAACACCAGCATAAAAGCATAATCAATACACCAAGGACAGTATGTCTCCAGTAGAGCCCAGTAGTCTTATCACAGCAGACCCTGAGTATTCCAAGATAGCTGAAGTACAAGGAAAGGATTTTAAACAGCCTCTATGAAGGCATCCATTTTAGAGGATTTCTTGGTAATATTTGAGAATACAAAGGACCATTTCTTTGACCAAGGTAGATTCAACTATTTTCTGTAAAAGAAATGGCCACTGATATGTCATTTTGATACTTTATCTTTCTTTTTTCTACCACAGTAATAGTAATTTTCACATGGAGTTGAGTAGCCAATTCAAAATTGATAGTGGTCTAAGACCAACAGAAACAAAAGCAACAGATAAACAATTGCAAGATAATAATAATACTTTATGGTTCACTTTGTCAGCCAACTTAATATTTTGATAATCTCACCTTTGTATCACAGACTGCCAAATCAACTAGAAAGAATTATTATTATTTTATGACTTTGTTATTTAAGACATTAATCAATTTTCAGTGTATGTTATCTATACAATATTAAAAATCATAAGACAGCACACTGATTATAAACCCCATCCTTGATAAAAGGATCATATTCATGTATTTGAGTATTGAATCAGTTTTTTGCTTTAACTTAACCTAATAGAGCTATATAGTAAATTTTCTTTTCTTTCACCATTTCTCTTATTTTTCCTACAGCAGGTCATCAAAAACATTTAAGTTTGGACTTGATTTTCTTATGAACATCACATCCCTCATCAAATTTTGGTGCATAGCTAAGTCTTTTCTAGATTACAAATCTTGTTGAGCTTCAGCTCAACCCTAACTATTAGAAATTTCAGAGAGTAAGCATTATACTATCATTTATGCCTTGTGATTTAAAGGGTTGTTTTAGATAATTAACAGTATTAATATAGAATATTCAGTTTAGGTAAATCTGCAATAATTATGATAGAGATTCACCTATAAAAGATGAAAAACAGTACCCCAATCCCATGGTTAAATTGCTGGATTCTCAGAAGTACAAACATTCGTGAGAGCACAGGTGGGCCACCACTTCTGCTTACATTCCTGGCCCAATGGGAATCTGCCTAGAGCCCTTTGAACACAGGAACCAAGGAGCAGTCTGGAACAGAATCCTTCTGGTTTTTGCCTGTGCCTGGAACTGACACTGTGACACAGGTCTCTCTACCCAGATCTGCTGGGAGAAAGATTGTCTCCAGGAGAATTGACACGCAAGCTTGCAGGAGTGTCAAAGGCTGTCAGAGACAACAAGAACAGAAATAAGCAGATGTTGAGAGGCAAAGGCAAAAACCTAAGCAAAAGATACAATGACCACTTGGCATTATCAGAACCCAGTTCCCCCACCACAGCAAGCCCTGGATACATCAGTACACTGGAAAAGCGAGGTTTTGATTTAACATCACTACTCATGATGATGTTAGAGGACATTAAGAAGGACATAAATAGCTCCCTTAAAGAAATACAGGAGAAAACAGGTAAACAGGTAGAAGCCCTTAAAGAGGAAACAAAGATCTCTTCAACAAATACAGGAAAACACAACCAAACAGGTGAAGGAATTGAACAAAACTTTCCAGGATCTAAAAATGGAAATAGAAAAAATAAAGAAATTATAAAAGGAGACAACCCTGGAGGTAGAAAAACCTAGAAAAGAGATCAGGAGTAATATACGCAAACATTACCAACAGAATGTAAGATATAGAGAAAACAATCTCAGGGGCCGAAGATATCATAGAAAACATTGAACAACAGTCAAAGAAAATACAAAATGCAAAAATCTCCTAACTCGAAATATCCAGGAAATCCAGGAAACAATGAGAAGGTCAAACCTAAGGATAATAAATGCAGAAGAGAGCTAAGATCCCCAACTTAAAGGGCCAGTAAACATCTTCAACAAAATTATAGAATAAAACATTCCTAAGCTAAAGAAAAAGATGCCTAAAAACATACAAGAAGCCCACAGAACTCCAAATAGATTGGACCAGAAAAGAAATTCTTCCCATCACATAATAGTCAAAACATCAAATGCAAAAAACAAAGGAAGAATATTAAAAGTAGTAAGAGAAAAAGGGCAGACCTATTAGAATTATACCAGACTTGTCACCAGAGACCATGAAAGTCAGAAGATCCTGGACAGATGTCATACAGACCCTAAGAGAACACAAATAGCAGCCCAGACTATTATATCCAGCCAAACTATCAATTAACATATATGGAGAAACCAAGAAATTCCATGATGAAGCCAAATTCACAAAATATCTTTCCACAAATCCAGTCCTACAAAGGATAAGAGATGGAAAACTTCAACACAGGAAGGGATCCTACACCTTGGAAAAGGCAAGAAAATAATCTAATTTCAACTAACCCAAAAAAGAGAGTCACACAAACATAATTTCACCTCTAACAATAAAAAAAATAACGAGAAACAACAATCACCATTTCTTAATATCTTTTAACATCAGTGGACTAAATTTCCTTTTTAAAAAATTTTTACTGGATATTTCTTTATTTACATTTCAAATGTTATTCCCTTTCCCAGTTTCCTGTCCATAAGCCCCCTATCCCTACCCCTTCGCCTTCTTCTATAAAGGTGTTCTCTTCCCCATCCACCTCTCTTACCACCTCACCCCTGGAAGTTCCCTTACACTGGGGGTCCAACCTTGGCAGGACCAAGGGCTTCTCCTTCCATTGGTGCCCAACAAGGACATCCTGTGCTACATATGCAGTTGGAGCCATGGGTCAGTCCATGTATAGTCTTTGTATACTGTATAGTTCCCAGAAGCTCTGGTTGGTTGGCATTGTTTTTCTTAAGGGTTGCAAGCCCCTTCATCTCTTTCAATCCTTTGTCTAATTTCTTCAACAGGGGTCATATTCTCAGTTCACTGGTTTGTTACTAGTGTTTGCCTCTGTATTTGACATTTTCTAGCTGTGTCTCTCAGGAGAGATCTGTATCTGGTCCCTGCCAGCATATGCACTTCTTAGCTTCTTTCATTTAGCTAGCTTTGGTGGCGATATATATATATATATATATATATATATATATATATATATATATATATATATATATATATATATATATATATATGCCACATGTGGGGCAGTCTCTGAATGGGCATGTCTTCAGTCTCTGCTCTAAACTTTGCCTCCATATCCCCTCCTATGGATATTTTTGTTCCCCTTTTTAAAAGGGAGCGAAGAATCCTCATTTTGGTCAACCTTCTTCTTGAGGTCCAAGGATTACATCTTGGGTACTTCGAGCTTTTGGGTAATATCCACTTATCAGTGAGTGCATACCATGTGATTGGGTTACCTCACTCACGATGATATTTTGTAGTTCATTCCATTTGACTATGAATTTCATAAAGTCATTGTTTTTGATAGCTGAGTAGTACTCCATTGTATAGATGTACACATTGTATAAATGTACCACATTTTCTGTATCCATTCTTCTGTTGAAGGGCATCTGGGTTTTTTCCAGCTTCTGGCTACTATATATAAGGCTGCTATGAACATAGTAGAGCATGTGTCATTGTTTTATTTTGGAGGATCTTTTGGGTATATGTCCAGGAGAGGTATAGCTGGGTCCTCAGATAGCAGAATGCCCAATTTTCTATTTCCTATTTAAAATATATAGACTAACAGATGGGGTACCTAAAGAGAACCCAGCATTTTGCTGTTTACAGGAAACACACCTCAATAACAAAGACAAATACTACTGCAGAATAAAAGGCCCGAAAACAATTTTCCAAGCAAATGGTTTCAAGGTACAAACTGGAATAGCCATTTTAATATAAAATAAAATCGATTTTCAACCAAAAGTTGTCAAAAAAAGATAAGGAAGGACCTTTATATTCATCAAAGGAAAAATCCACCCAGATGAACTTTCAATCCTGAATATCTATGCTCCAAATGCAAGGATACCTACATTTATAAGAGAATCCTTACTAATGCTCAAAGGATACATCGTACCTCACACAATAATAGTGGGAGACTTCAACAACATACTCTCTGCAATGGATGTAACATGGAAACAGAAAGTAAACAGAGACACACAGAAAGTAACAGAAATTATGAACCAAATGGATTTAACAGATATCTATAGAATATTTCATCCTAAAACAAAAGAATATACCTTCTTCTCTGTACCTCATGGCACATTCTCCAAATTTGACCATATAATTTGTCACAAAACTGGCCTCAACAAATACATGAAGATTGAAATAATCCCATGCATTCTATCAGATCACCATGGATAAAAGTTGGTCTTCAATAAGAACAAATACAACACAAAGCCAACATACACATGTAACATTCTGTCCTGTCCTGCAGGACAGTCAATGAGGGTTCATAGGGTATCTGGAAGAGAATGGGGGAACAAGAGACAGGAAGAAGGATGCCAAGAGAAGAGTCTGATCAAGGCGACAAGTTTAATGCTTGCAAGCTCTGGTTACATACAGTAGCAAGGTGGGGGGTGGGGGAGGAGGTCTTCAGGGGACCAGGAGACAGTGATGTACTAGCCAAAAAGGTAGTTGGCTCAATCCTGGCCTAGGTCTGGTAGGAAGTTGGCCCCTAGCGAAGGTCGCAATTCATGGATCTGTAGGAAATTGGCTTTCAGCAAAAGGTCACAAGCCCTGGGTCTGTAGGGGTCTGTAGGAAGCTGGCTCTTTTGCAATGGTCATGAGCTCTAGGTCTTTATGAAGCTAGCTCCCAACAAAAGGTGAGGACCACCAGATTTATTTCAGCACTTCTGGCAAGTCTTGTTATTGAGCAACGCTGACCACCAGCTTGGTATTGGCACTTAAGCTAGAACATTAGGTTTTTTTCCACTGAGCTTGTCCTTTAGGTGAACTTTCATTTGTTCTTTTTCTGTCCTAATTAGCTCAATGTTGGGGTCTTAGGCAAGCTGGCTCCCCACAATATTCAATGTTCTACTCTATTGTAACTTGGTCAAGGATGAAATGGAGAAAGAAATTAAATGCCTTTTAGAATCTAATGAAAATGAAGGCACAATATACCCAAACTTATGGGACACATTAGAAGCACTGCTAAAAGGAAAACTCATTGATGTGAATGCCTCCAAAAAGAAACTGGAGAAAGCATACAATAGCAGTTTGATAGCACACCTAAATGCTCTAGAACAAAAAGAGGCAAAGACACCCAAGAGGAGTAGAAAGCAGGAAATAATCTCAGGGCTGATATCAACCAAATAGAAACAAACAAACAAACAAACACTATACAAAGAATCAACAAAACAAGGAGTTGGTTCTTTGAGAAAATCAAGGAGATAGATACACCCGTAGCCAGACTAATAAGAGGGCACAGATACAGTATCTGAACTAACAAAATCAGAAATGAAAATGGAGACATAACAATAGAAAATGAGAAAATTCAAAATATGATCAGATCATACTACAAAAGCATATATTCAACAAAACTGGAAAATCTGGACAAAGTGGAGAATTTCGAGACAGAAACTAGGTACCAAAGTTAAATCAAGATCAGATAAACCATCAAAACAGCCTCAAAACTCCTAAAGAAATAATCAGTCATTAAAAGTCTCTCAAACAAAAATTCCCAGGACGAGATGAGTTTAGTGCAGAACTCTATCAGACCTTGATGGAAGACCTAATACCAATACTGTCCAAATCATTCCACCAAATAGAAACAGAAGGAACACTACCCAATTCATTCTATGAAGCCATAATTATGCTTATATCTAAACCACACAAAGACCCAACAAAGAAAGAGAATTTCAGACCAAATTTCCCTTATGAATATCCACAGAAAAATGCTCAATAAAATTCTCACACAAAACATATCAAAACGATCATCCATCATGATCAAATAGGCTTCATCCCAGGGATGCAGTGATGTTTCAATATATGGAAACCTATCAACATAATCCACTATATAAACAAAAATAAAAACAAAACATGATGATCCCATTGATGCTGAGAAAACATTTGACAAAATTCAACACCTCTTCATGTTAAAAGACTTGGAAAGATCAGGAATTCAATGCCCATTGCTAAAAATATTAAAAGCAATATACAGCAAACCAGTAGCCAACATCAAACTAAATGAAGAAAACTTGAAGCAATCCCACTAAAATCATGGACTAGATAAGGCTGCCCACTCTCTCTAAATATTCATATAGTACTTCAAGTCCTAACCAGAGCAATCAGACAACAAAAGGAGGTGAAAGGGATACAAATTGGAAAGGAAGACGTGAAAAGATCACTATTTGCAGATAATATGATAGTATACTTATAGTAACGTCCAAAAATTCCATCAGAGAACTCCTAAACCAGATAATAAACTTCAGCAAAGTGAAGCGGCTAGATATAAAATTAATTCAAACAAATCAGTAGCCTTCCACTACTCAAAGGATAAACAGGCTGAGGAAGAAATTATGGAAATGACATCCTTCACAATAGTCACAAATAATATAAAATAACTTGTTGTGACTCTATCCAAGCAAGTGAAAGATCTATATGACAAGAACGTCAAATCTCTGAAGAAAGAAACTGAAGATTTCAGAAGATGGAACTTTTATGCTCATGGATTGGGAGGATTAATATTGTAAAAATGGCCATCTTGCCAAAGCAATCTACAGATTCAATGAAATCCCCATCAAAATTCCTACTCAGTTCCTCAGAGAGTAAGAAAGAGTAAACTGCAAATTCATTTGGAATAACAAACAACCCAGGATAATGAAAACTATCCTCAAAAATAAAAGAGTTTCTGGGAGAATCACTATCCCTGACTTCAAGCTGTATTACAGAGCAATAGTGATTAAAAAACTGTATTGTATTGGTACTGAGACAGGCAGGAAGATAAATGGAATAGAATTGAAGACCCAGAAATGAACCCACATGGCTATGGTCACTTGATCTTTGACAAAGGTGCTAAAACCATCCAGTGGAAATAAGATAAATTTTCAACAAATGGTGCTGGTTTAGTAAGTGGTCAGGGTACAGAAGAATGAAAATTGATCCATCCTTATCACCCTGTAGAAAGCTCAAGTCCAAGTGGATCAAGGGCTTCCATAAAACCAGATACGGTCAAACTGTTAGAAGAAAAAGGGGTGGGGGGAAGAGCCTCAAACGCATGGGCTCTGGGGAAAATGGCTTATGTGCTGAGATCAAGAATTGAATAATGGGACCTCATAAAATTGTAAAGCATCTGTAATGCAAAGGACCCTGTCTTTAGGACAACAGGCAACAACAGATTGTTGTTCTTCACCAATCCTACATCTGATAGAAGGCTAATATCTAATATATAGAAAGAACTCAAGAAATTAAGACTCCAGAGAATGAGAGAACCTTATTAAAATATGGGCTACAGAGCTAAACAAAGAATTCTCAACTGAGGATTATTGAATGGCCGAGAAACACCCAAAGAAATGTTCAATATCCTTAGTCATAAGGGATATGCAAACCAAATTAAACCTGAGATTCCATTCACACCATTCAGAATGGCTAAGTTAAAAATTCAGGTGACAACAGATGCTGGCGAGGTTGTGGAAAAAGAGGAATGCTCCTCCATTGTTGGTGGGATTGCAAGGTGTACAATCACTTTGGAAATCAGACTGGAGGTTCCTCAGACAATTGGACATAGCACTACCTGAGGACCCAACTATACCACCTCTGGGCATACTCAAATTTGGTCCAACATATAATAAGGACACATGCTCCAGTATGTTCATAGCAGCCTTATTTATAATAGTCAGATGTCTCTCAACAGAGGAATGGATACAGAAAATGTTGTACGTTTACACAATGGAGTACTACTCAGCTATTAAAAACAATGACTTCATGAAATTTACAAGCAAATGGATGAAACTAGAAAATATCGTCCTGGGTGAGGTAACCCAATCACAAAAGAACACACATGGCATGCACTCACTGATAAGTGGATATTAGCCCCAAAGCTTAGATTACCCAAGATACAATTCATAGACCACATGAAGCTCAAGAAGGATGATCAAACTGTGGATGTTTCAGTCCTCCTTAAAATGGGGAACAGAAATATTCATAGAAAGAGATATGGAGACAAAATTTGGAGCAGAAACTGAAGGAATGCCATTCATATCCTGCACGAACTGGGCATCCAGCCCATTTATAAACAGCCACCAAACCTAGAAAATATTGCTGAGGCCAAGAAGTACATGCTCACAGGAGCTTGATATATCTGTCTCCTGAGAGGCTCTGTCAGAGCCTGACAACTACAGATGTGGACTCTGGGAGTTCACCATTGAACTGAGAACAGGGTACCATTGGAAGAGTTAGAGAAAGGATTCAAGAAGCTGAAGGGGTTCGCTACTCCATAAGAACAAAAATATCAACCTACCAGAGCTCTTCAGGACTAAACCACCATTCAAAGGGTACACAAGAAAAGACCCCTGGCTCCAGCTGCATTTGTAGCAGTGGATGGCCTTGTTGGGCACCACTGAGAGGAAAAACCCTTGGTCCTGCCAAGATTCAACTCACCCATTGTAGGGGAATGTTGGGGTGGGGAGTTGGGAAGGGGTGGTTGGATGGGTGGGAGAACACCCTCATAGAAGAAGGGAGAGGGGTGATAGGATACGGCCGTTATGGACTGCTAATCCAGAAAGGGGATAACATTTGGAATGTAAGTAAATGAAAAAATAACCCATAAAAAAGATGAAAGATATTCATTTATAAAGAACATATCTATTAGAAAGCGTGTTAAAGTAAATATATATTAAATTTATGCTTATATACTAGGGTTTTATTCACATGAATATACATTTTGTCCCAAGTCACAATTCTCTCCTGTTGATATCCAACAATTGTCCTTATCTTTAAAGCTGAGTCCTGTCATTGCTAGGATCAAAGCTGGACCCTCATTTTTGTTGTGCTACACATACTGATAAAACTGCTTTTGAGGTCCACAGGATCCTATCAAATGCAATTTCATGTTGAGACATTGTTTCCCTATTCCACCATTTGAATTGTAATTTCAAGTGTTCTTTGATGTAGAATGTTCACCTGTTCTAAGTTCATCCTTTGCAGAGCCTTTTTGTTGGCCTTCCTCATTCCTTAGCACAGAGAATGTGCCTGTTCTGCTTCTTAACACAGTGAGACATTTTTCTAGTCTGTGGCTTGGTAGCCTCTGGAATATTTTGGTCTCTTTCATCATGGTCCTCTTCTTTGCTACTTTAATAGCAAAAACCGAGTATTTTATTTTGGGAAGAAAGGTTATTTTTAACTAAAATTACATCCCAACTGGAAAACAGCATGGCCCATGCTCACATCCTTTCAGTGGAGCTATCTTCCTATGCAAAATCAACGTTTTTACACAATAAAATGCATACTCCTTAAATGCAAGGCAAGACAATTATTGACATCAACCTATGGCATATTCATATCATTTAATAACCCAATAACCCATGCTCTCAATCCAGCATCTTATCAACACCATTCTTTTGCATGCTAGTATATCTGTTACTGTTTCCTAGAGTCAAATTCAAATAAAAGTAACCATGTATCATGTACGATAAATATATACAACATAGAGCTGAATTTTTTCTTTAATAGAGTGGTTTTGATAAGAGTCCATGTGGTTTCTTTAAAGTTGATTTTTAATGGTGTTTATTAGATTTGTATTAGATTAACATACTACAATATATCCATCAATTCTGGACTTCTGGACTGAAAATAGGTTATAGATCTTTTTCTTTGGAGAGAAAACCTGCACATTTAGCATTCCTGGTTTCCTTGGTGCTATCTCTGAGCAGAAGTACCTTAGTCCTCCAGCCATCTCCCCTAAGTTCTCCTAATATTCATCTCCAATCTATTACTTTACTCCTGTTCCAACTCTAGGAAGCAATTGACCAGACATTTTATTATAGTATATCCATCAATTCTTCCATTGGTGAACATTTGACTATGTCCAGTTTGGGATTATTGTGTTGTGTCTAACATTGGTTGGAAAATTTTTGTATAGGTCACATTTCCTTTTGAAATACACAAAAATATAAAATTAGGGGCTAGAGTGATTACCCAGTAGTTAAGAGCACTGGTTTCTCTTCCAGACAAACCTGGTTTGATTCTCAGCACCCATGTGGTGGTGGCTTCAATTTCCAGGTATCCAGTACACTCTTGTGGTATTCATAGACATCAGACTCACACAGTACATAGACATATATACTGGAAAAACACCAATACTGATAAAATATGATAAATGAAATAGAAAATGTATGAAGATTATGCCTTAACAGTTGAACTTAAGAACTATTTGCTCACTATTTATCAGCAGTATATTATCAACAACTTTAATGAACTGCCACCAGTACTTTAGTTTTTATAGGCCTGAGTATTTAATTTATTCAATAAATACTTGAGAAAAAGAGAAAGCATGTTTTTTAATAACTCTGGAAGCTCAGCTTTCTTCACCCATATATACTGTCTTTAGTAGGAGAGATGGTAGCCAATATTCCTGCATTACAGTGAGGCATTTTTCTTTCACTTGTGGCATGCGTTTCCAGCCAGAGTCATGTGATTACCAAAGGGATGCAAATTGGTTCCTGGTTCAAATGGTTTAAAACCATTATTTGTTTTCATTAAAACATAAAACCTTGGAAAACAGTACACTGTGCTTTCACTAACTTAACTAAGCATGCTTTTAGGAACAACACCTCTATATTAGTTTTCAAAGAGCAGTAATTTTCAAAAAGTGAATGAGGGACATTGTTTTAGCAGCATAAATGCAATTTGCCAGACAGTTCTGTATTTAGGTTGTCATGTTGAAGCCTTTTCTTTTTAGAGATCACATAAAATATTATTCACCAGTTCTCATCAGAAGAAATCTATCACACATGAGCAGGACCTTTCTCTGACGCACAACAGCATGTTTCCATGACAGCCTTGTCTCTGTGACACTGCAAGAAGCTATAGTTAGTTCCTGTATGTTTCTGTGTGTGGTGTGTGGAGGAGGGGTGTTAATTGGATGTACTCTGAGGTTGAGAGATATGTCATCTCATCATTCTTTTCAGAAATATGCATGCCCTTACCATACTCTATCTTACACTGCGTGTAAACAAATCTACAGTAATCTGTTACAATTTAACCATCGTTCTTGCAAAGAACCTGCCGAGACCAGGAAGCATTATTCTTTTTGAGCATGCTTAAAGAGCACTTACTTATATCCATGGGTAATTTCTACTTCCCTCTTCAAAATATTGAAACACTTTGATAACTTAATTCTTTAGTCTTAAATCGTTAGCATTTAGAAAGACTTCCAATACAAGTTAACTTATTCTGAAAGCAAATATGTATGATAGGTATGACTAATGCTTTGTGCTAGTCTTCCATGGGGAGACTCTGCTATATCACAGTTATATGGTTAGGATTTACATTTTATATCTTCTGAGAGCTCATGCACCAAAGACGTAATTGCCAGCCTATATCACTGCGGAGATATATAGGGAATCGAAGGAGGTTGTCCCTAGTAGAAAAAAATTGTTTGTGAGGGCATGTCTTTGGAGAGATATGCAGATCTTGTCCCCTCTGATCTCTGTTTGAATTCCCAACTACTTCAGTAAGTGATCCCATCTATCATGTACTGCCATCTTCTGCTTTCTTCCTGGCCCAAACTATGTAGGAGGCAAAGACAGGTTCAACCTGTTCAAATCAACTAAATATCTCAAGCTGTTTCTAAGATGTGAGGGTTACTATTGCTGTGATCAACATCATGACCATAGCAACTTTGAGATGAAAGGGTTTATTTGTTTCATACCTTCACATTATAATCAACCACTGAAGTAAGTCAGGACAGGAACTCAAACAGAGAAGAAATCTAGAGGTAGGAACTGCTGCAGAGGCCATAGAGGGGTGCTGCTCAATGACCTGCTCCTCCTAGCTTGCTTGCCTGCTTTCTCATAGAACCCAGGCCCGAGAGTGTAGGGATGGCCTCAATCACAATAGGCCTTTCCCTTGCTCATCAACCACTAACAAGATACTCTGATCTTATGATCTTATGGAGGCATTTTCTTATTTGAACTTCCTTTCTCTCAGATGACTTTGGGTTATGTCAGGTTGTCACAAAACTAGGCAGAATGTGTATTAATGTCTGATAATCAAATCCTCAATTTCAACATGCACAGTGCCATAAAAAATTGAAGATGCAATTAAATCCCTTTAGCTTATTTTGATAGGTAACCAGTTTTTAAAAATGACCACAGTTTCCTCCTATCACCTATCAGGAGAGAGTAAGAGGATGTGCTTTAGAGAGTCCATCCCAGGCCTGATTACTCTCATGAGTTGGATAAAAGCTGTATAAGTTTTCTGGGCTGTGTGGACTGGTTGGATAGAAAGATGAAAACAAACAAACAGTATAGGATGTACAATTCCTTTGCCACCACAATTTTATATAGCATCTATCATTTCTCCATTGGCTCTGGAATCGTTAGAGGGACATGTGTAGGTTTAGGTATTAAAATGTCTGTAGTAGAACTTTGGGAATCACAGGTTGAACTCAGTCCACATCATACACACCATGTAGCATAGGACAGTTAAAATGTGTATGTGTTCTATCACGTATATATTTACTGCCTTCTTCAAACTTTCCAAAGGAATTAGTAACTGCAGAGCCTTCCTGACTTTACTGAGTGGGAAAGATCACCTACAAGATGATTAAGATTTAATTTCTTACTACTACATATTTAGAAGTCAGGGAAGGTAAGCAGGCTGTCAAAAGCAAACTAAACTCAGTTTAGAAAATAGGGACGTGCTCAAGTGGTGAGAATCAAATTATGCTATTTTTACATTTATTAGCAAAAATGCTTTCTAGACTTTGAACATGTCTCCTAAGTAGAACATCCACAGTTATGTTCATTTTTACCTTTATAAGTGTTTCTTCATTTTCCTTATCCAGTTTGATCATTTGATCAGATTACTGTGACATAGCTTGTATAAGTTAATAGTTTTAAGCTCAGTGGAGGAAGACTCTTTGCTTTTTTATTCACTCCTGCATGCCAGTGTTTATTCTAGTCCATGGTGTATAGCAGGACCTAATTAGTATCCGTTAACTGAGTGGATCCTTTCAGAAATTGCCATGGTATTGTGAGAGTGTAAAGATGCCCAGATATGTACTCTTGAAATAGTGATGAGATAGTTTTCTATGAAACAAACTATACCCTTTCTGTGTGGTGGTGCCCAGGTAGCATCTGCAGGGAATAGCACATGAGTGCTTTAGTGATAAGAGTCTACTTTGGCAAGGCCCATGGAACTCCCTTCTCATTTGGCAAGGACCAGTGGTGGATTTGGTGACCTCTATACTTATTACCTATAAGCTCTTTTTGCTTTCACTATGTGGTTTATATTCATAGCAATATTTGGTTTCACTTTTCAGCCATGGGCAAGGCCAGGGTTATCCAGGGTGAAAGCCTTTGGGTGATTCTGTTTCTCTTAATTCTCTCTCAAGTGGCAAACTCCTGCTCTCCTCTTTTTTCCCCCTATCGATCCTCCAGATGTGACCATTAATCCTAGATATTTTAGGACTTGTAAAAATTTACATGGAGAAGCCAACACAGCCACACTGAGTAAGCCTGTGGCAGTTATGGAGAGGAATGTGTCTTGCTTGCATAACTGCTCTGAGGAAAATACAATCTGAGCAACATAGACTTAAAATGTGGAAGCTATGTCTTATCAGCAGCGACTTGGAAAATATGAAAACTATGTCCAATCAATAGAGATTTAAAAATGGTTCTAATAGAGATGGTATCAGGGATTTATAGGTGCATATCTAGAAAGGTTGTTTGGTACAATGAGTGAGTCTTTTTCTGTAATGTAAAATGTATCATGACAGAGGGGTGCTATTTGATGATTGGACTTATGCCCAGGGATGCTTAGTATCTCTCATCTTATACAACTATGTAACCACATTAGCTACCAGCTGGGTATATGCTAATGCCTAGCTGGATCTTTATTTTGGGCTTTCTGAAATTTTGCTTTGTAGTAAAAAAAAAACAATAATAAGATTAGGTGGTGATTGACCCAGCATGAGGTACGAAGGGGAAAGCAAAATTATTGGGGGCATTTTGAAATGATAGAGCTTTTATAATGCTGATTTTATGATTTGTTTTAATAAATTAACCAATGATGTCATTACTCACATGAGCAGGATTGTGATTTTATAAATATAAAGTGTCTCAAGATATTTGAAGCCTCTTGCTTGAAAGTCAACAGATAGTCACTGTCTTCACTTTCGTAGACCTCACATATCTGTTCCCAGGTTCTAGAACCCCACTAGAGCTGAACTCCAATGTCTGGATTTCTTGAAAGGAAAGCCATGCAATCGCTTTCTGTTTTGCTTTAATCCTGTTTTCAGTTCACGATGCTTCTCCTTTTTTCCTTATATCTATTCAGAAGATTCTTTCCCCAAAATACACCAGCAATTTGGAAAGTGTGCAACCTTACCACTTCACAATACGTATGTGACAGCTTAGTTTTTAGCCATCAGAATTGACTTTTATTATTTGCTTCTTTGCAGTCTATCTATATATTGTATATAGATGTAAATATAGATATAGATAACCAGATTGATCTACAACTTTGTAACTGTAAAGGTAATGCTAGAACACTTTTATATGATGAGAATTTAATATTCTTTATCATCATGTTGTGCTTGGTAGATTTGTGCTAATACCAACACAGTTTTCTAGTGCATTTTCAAATTCATCATTCATGTTAAGTATACTGCAATGGTCTATTCTGAATATTTTCATTTTCACTCAGTTCATGAGTTTATAATTACAGTTGGAAGGTATGGTGAGCTGGGATGTTGGGGACTGATTAGGCCGTGAGTGGGACTCTCATTACTAAATTTGTACTTTTATAAAAGAGGCTCTGGGAGACTTTGTCTTCATTCTCCACAGTATGAGGGCACATGGAGGAAGCTGAGACCATGAGGAAGTGGGCCTTTCTAGACATCAAAATGGAAGGCACTATAGACATTGATCACCTTAGCTTCAAAACTGTGAGAAGTAAATGTGGTTACTATCTTACTTTCCTTTTTATTGCCACTCGCTAAGATATCATAACCAAGACAACTTATAGCGGAAAGTATTTAATGGAGGGTTACAGTTTCAGACAGTGAGTCCTTGACCATCACACCATGGAGTATGGCAGCAGGCAGACAAGCAGGCAGGCAGGCATGCAGGCAGGCAGGCAGGCAGGCAGGCAGGCAGGCAGGCAGGCAGGCAGGCAGGCAGGCAGGTAGGCAGGCAGGCAGACAGGCATGGAATTGAAACAGCAGCAGAGAGCTTAAGTTTTGAGACAACCATGAGGCAGAGAGAGAGGGCTACTTAGGGATAGCATGGACTTTTGAAACCTCAAAGTCCACCCCCTAAGTGGCACATCTCCTCAAACAAAGCTCTATCTTCTAATCTTTCCCAAACAGATCCATCAAGCATACGAGCCTATGAAGGCCATTCTCATTCAAACCACAATGTTTTTTTTTTAAAGCTAACTAGCTGGTGTTACTAGGGTCAACCAAAACATTGGGGCAAAGACTAAAAACGTTGTTAATTGGTGGACATAAACTAAATGCAAGACGTGGGAAAATCATGAAGAAGGAGTGAGGCCAACTTTTCAGGAGCCACATCCCAACACACATTTACAAGCGTTATGTAACCTTTGAAAGAGAAGAAACCCGTGAGCTTTAGCGATTTCTGTATATTTTACAATCATGAGTATATTTGGGGAAAATTATTTCTACTAGTTATGTAACTTTTTGTGGTAAAAGTTTCAACATATGTGTCTCAATCAAAACAAGGTATCTCACCATTTCTGTAGATGAGAATTTTGAACTGACATAGCTGGGAATATTTGATATGACCTGTCGCCCTGTATTTGCAATCAGATCTGTCTGGGAAAATGGCTGCCTGAAAAGAACATTGGCGCTGAAGGGGTTCATTCCTCAAGGCTCAGAGGCAGTTATGATAGAGAAGGATAAAGACTATAAGAGTCAGAGCTAAAAGAGGACCTGAGTAAAGCAAGGTCTTGTGGACAGTAACTAACTCTTGACCTCAGGGCATTTGTGATTGCCTGACCAAGATCTGTTTTAGAAATAATAAAAGAAATAAGCATCTCACTGTAACTTCAGTATAATCATACCTTTAATTCCAATAATTTTTCTTTTAATAGTTCACGTATGTTTAAGGACATCATATTAAGTACTGTATCTACATCACCCCTTCTCTGTACTTTTCTCCACCCTACTTATAACAGATTCTCCCCTCACTAGTTCATGCTCTCAACTATTACCCTAATGTTCAAGTAAATGATTTCATGACCTACATATCTGCAATGTTAAATTATCAATCATGAATCTAATCTAGAGGATCATAATGATATTAAATTTTATGAAAATATGAGACGGATTTTCCTATATGGCATTGTTTTCAGTCTTTAGAAAGACACATGTTAGCCAAATGACTAACAGTTAATTTGATAAATAAAAACTAATTTCTTTCAGGGGAATATCAAGGATGGCTTGAATAACATTAGTCAGTCATGGTTGCACGAGTTGAAGAGCAGGCCTGATCTGGCTTCTAAGGATTCTGTGCAATACCCTTTGTTGTAAAGTATACATGGTTTGTTACAACTCTTAACCTCAGTCTTTATCAGAACTCAGGATACTGCTTATTTCTTTATAGAATTTTGTTCTATTATTTTCCATTCTACGTTAGAAGAAGAGAGTCAGAAGAAGAAGTGTTTCCATTGATTCTCAAGAGAAAAAGAACCAACTCACCAAATCACTAGTCTGTAGTGGTTTATCCACCTGATTCCAACATATAATATATACTCTGGGTGATGAACCAATAGACAATGAAATAAACACCATAAAGTGATAAAGTGGGATCTAGCAATTTTGGTGGAATTATCAAAACTCTGCATGTCATAACAGGAACATAAACACACTAGTAGGAGTTGTTTGGCCTTTCTTTAGGTTATTGTTAGGACAATTATAAGTTCATATTTCAAGATCCCCAGAAACTATGATTGCTCATAATTAGTATACATATTTTAATAGTCTGGGCATACTTAATTTTTGGATAAAGAATTGAGATTGGAAAGAAGCCTTGGGAATGGTATATGACTTAAAATAGGAAATTTAATACAGAAATAGAGCATTTAGTCACTGCAAAATAGGAGGGATTTTGCAATGACCAGACCAAGAGGACCATCTTAAAAAGAACAATGACTTCATGAAATTCATAGACAGATGGATTGAACTAGAAAAGATCATCCTGTGTGAGGTAACCCAATCACAAAAGAACACACACAGTATATACTCACAGATAAGTAGATAATAGCCCAAAGCTCGCAATATCCAAAATACAATTCATGAACCACATGAAGCTCAAGAAGGAAAGTGTGGATGCTTCAGACCTTCTGAGAAGAGAATAAAAATACTCACAGGAGGAAATATGGTGACAAAGTATGGAGCAGAGACTGAAGGAAAGACTGAAGGATCCAGAGACTGCCCCATCTGGGGGATCCATCCCATATACAGACACCAAACCCAGACAATATTGTAGATGCCAAGAAGTGCATGTTGACAGGAGCCTGATATAGCTGCCTCCTGAGAGACTCTGCCAGAACCTGACCAATTGAGGTGTGTGCTAGCAGGCAACCATTGAACTGAGAACAGTGTCCCCAATGGAGGAGTGAGAGAAAGGACTGAAGGAGCTGAAGGGGTTTGCAACCCCATAAGAACAACAACATCAACCAACCAGACACCCCAGAGCTCCCAGGGACTTAAACCACCATCCCAAGAGAACGCAGAGATGGACCTATGGCTCCATCTGCATATGTAGCAGAGGATGGCCTTGTGGGCATCAATGGGAGGAGAGGCCCTTGGTCCTGTCAAGGCTTGATGCCCCAGTGTCTGAGAGTGTCAGGGGGAGTGGATGGGTGAGGGAGCACCCTCATAGAAGCAGGGATAGGGAGGATGGGAAAGAGGGTTTCTGGAGGGGAAACCTGGAAAGGAGATAACCTTTAAAATGTAAATGCAAAATCCAATAAAAGAAAAAAAGAAAGGAAAGAAAAAAAAAGAATGATATGTAAGTGAAAGCTACTGATATATGGTCATCCCTCAATAAAATTCTATCATTGTGCAGAAAGTAGTTATGTATCTGTATGATGCTATTAGATGTGGAAGCATAACTATGTTCATGGAAAACACCACAGAGTCTAAATGCTGAGTGCCTAGTAGCCTTAACAAGCAGCATCTCTTCTACTCACATTAATACCTGAAGTATTGTGAGCCCTCTTATTCAATTTTATTTCAGATTTATAATATGACTATTTTTATTTGGAAAAGAAATTGGGGTTATTTACATTAGGATGATGTCCTTTTCTGTCCATTCAATGAATTCACTGAAGTCTTGCCTGACTGAGGGCTACTTTACGAGATGTTGTTGAAAAACATAAGAGAAACCAGGTATGCTTTCTATTTTTCTGTGTAGGCTTTGAGACTGGTAACCAATTTAATTGGGCTTTACACATTCTAATGAATCATAAAGTCGATACATAATACACACTAGTACTTGTATTTATTTCCATACCAGAGACCAGAATCTTAATGCATAAACAAAACAGATCTGATGTTAAAGCAATAGAGTGATTTTAATGTTTAATAATTTAGAAGGCTAATTTTGATGACTATTACTTACCCAAATTTTATAGAATAAATAGTAAGATGGAAAATTAACCTTCTTATAGAAATATTCATGGATAATTTCCTTTTTAAGTAGACATAAGAAGCACATAAATTTGCATATTGCTGAGAAGTAGAGCGGGCTAGGATGAGTATCTATTCATTGCATTGATTGCTCAGGAAGATAGGAAATGAAAATGCATGTTTTCCAAAAGCAATTACAAGCCAAAACCAAGTCATATTAGCCTGTTTTTGTATAATTACAACATAGCTTAACAAATACTTTCCCATTAGTGCAAGATATTTTCTTAGGCACACAATAATTATGAGAAAATAGATTCTGCAGTTGATATGGTTTAAGCTTTGGTATACATCTATAGTTGCTATGAAATATCTATAGAATATGTTTTTGAATATGTCTAACATCTATGCAAGTCATTAATTTACTGGGGGCTAGCTAATAGTACAGCATTATATTGCAAGTCAATTTAGTTAGTTTATACTTTTAAATAGAAAGCACTTCTGCTAGTGGTAGAATGATATAATTAATATGTAGAATAGAAACTGCAATCCAACGCTCCCTTTTTCCCATTTCCTCACAAATGGTAACAAATTCAAATACAATTTAAAATAGTATGTAGTACAGAATAAAATCTGTAGTAATGAATATTTGAATTTGTATATTCCCTTTACTTTCTATATTCTATCAATGATAGAAAAAATATATAGCAATTGTCTTCGTAAGCCTGCCTCCCTTGTTTTATTTTGAGATTCAAAACTTGTTTATTTATTTTTTACTCTTAATGATGTTCTATTCTCTGCCCTCAGACTTACAAGTATAAGCTTTAAGCAAGTAACTCCTTTGTTTCTTGGAAATCTGCTCTTGGGTGTTTTTCTTTGTCTCCAATGTCTTGGCCAAAACTTAAGCATATTGTGGAGTCTCAGCCTTCTATTTTCTTGATGTTTTGTTCCTTCAGATCACTGTGTCAGCGTTTGTGTGTTTCAGAACACATGGAGTAACAACTTGTTGAATCTTTGGTGCTTTCATTCTGAATTTGTTACCTTCTTTGTTTAAGGATCATCTGACAACATATTAGCAGACAGTATATTCTTTAGAGGTTTTGAAAAGCTTTCAAGTTCTGCTTAGCTCTTTTTGGTCCCAGCTACAGTGACACAATAGTATTTTTCAGTCCAGGAGTATCATACCTGCTCCACTTTTTTTTAAAACAGTAACCTAATTGAGACCTGAAAGCACTCAGATTGACATTCGCAATGTTATTCCCGACCAACTTGTCTTTCCTCTCTCCAATTCTCACTGGTCTATAACAAAAATGCTCTTTTTTTTCAACAACAAGCACACTCTACTGTGGACCAAGATGCCCTGATTCATGACAAAACCTTATTTGTTATTTGATCAGTGATTTAGCCGATATAACCCTTCCACTCCTTATCTAGACTATCAGTAACAATTTTTGTGGCTATGTGCTTTTTACAGAAAGGATGACATTGTGTTCATCATTTAAATCAATAAGTTTATGACAGCTGGTGGCTGTCGATATTTAGCTTATCTGACGTAACATGATGATCAATAATACCACCCATTTTCCTGCAAATAGTATAATTTTATTCTTTATGAAATAAGAAAAAAACTGTTAGGTGCAAGGAATTAGAAATAAAAAACAATATAGGGTCAGAGAGTGAATATGATCAAAGTACATTGTACACATGGTTAGAAATATCATCATTTATACATTTATTTACATGCCAGTAAAAATAATTTGAAATAAACAAATAAGAAACTGTGGGACAATGGACCATGCCAGGAAACTTGGTAAGGTAGAGTGGGTCTGAGATCCCAGAACCCAGGTATCTGCCTGAGATGCTAGGTACCTTTCTGTTCCCTACTAGATTTGTGGCTGGGAACATGTGTCCACACTCCCAGTGTTGGTCACATAGCCCTGAAAAGAAAAGAGTTATTTATGCTAATGAGGTACCTAGAGGCCCTGAGAGTTTAGACAATAAGCTTCCTTTCCTGGACATTCCTCCCTGCAAAGGATATTTAATCTCTGATCCACCCTGAGAAGTTGGTATGTATCCATTTTCCACAGTGACTAGTCAATATATGTTATGGATAAACATGGATTGTCTTTCTCATTGAAAGCCACCATGGGGATCATGGGGAAGGCCTTTACCTTACTGAACTGCAGCTTAAGTTTCCGTGTTTCCAGACAACTGCCTCTAAGCTAAGGAGCTGATGAGTTAAGCTGGAACTTCCATCCCTCACCCCAGCCCAACTAGTTGCTATCCTCAGCCTGAGGGCCCCTGACTCCACTCCCAACTCCTCAAGATTCAGCAGCACCTGGATGTCCAGGAGTTTTGGAGCCCCTTGTCCTGGTCTTGTTGTGAGCCCTTGCATCCCCACACTTCATTCTGACTCTTCTGTGTGGCTCCCCAACAGCGACTCAATGTCTGGGAGTCAAGGAACCGCAGCTTCAGCTCCCCACATCTTAGGCTGTGTTTACTCACCAGCCTCCCAAACCCCCAGAGTAAACACAATCAAGAATACTTCGTTCGGCCTCCCCAGCGGATCCACACGAAACCACTATTTTTGAACCTTGAACATTGTGAATAGCTGGAATAGACAAACAACTACAAGACATGGTCATAATCAGCTTGCACTTCATGGTAAGCATGTGAACAGTACACTGAAAAATAGTTCAATAAATTATTAAAATTCTCTCAGTATGTAAATAATATAAGTATTGACCAAGTTATAAGATTTTAGAGGTTATTTTGAAGTGTCATATTTAAGGTAAGAAAGCAATGGTAAGAATAGCAATATTGTCATGGAAATTGATTGATAGTTTGAAAAATAAAAATATATACACTTGGGAAAAAAGTTATTAGAACTTTTCTGGAAGCCTATAAAAAAAAACTAAACACAACAACAGCAAACATAGTGCTTGCTCCAAGTTTAAGATGTAGTATTAAAATTTTATTATAATAAATAATAATGGATATTCTTTCTCCTCTAAGCATTTTAGTGAATTTATTACATAGCATAATTTTAAGACTTAAAATGACTATTATTTCAGCTAGCAGAAGGCTGTATAAATTAATATATTAGGTAATTCTGGCCTAAACCATAACTTAATATGTCACATTTGCCTTATTAAGCCATGTAATTTTAACTTTTATTAATTCATTAGTGAGATGTATGTGTTATTTGCAAAACCTATGCAAACTACTGTTTTTAACCAGTACCATGTACATGTTGATGTGGTGAGAAACCCAAGGAAGTGTTGGAAAGAATAAAAGTGTAGGGACAAATAACAAAAATTCTGCCACCCAAAGCTAATATCTTGTTTAAAATTGTAGGTCAAAACAATTTTAGTTGTTCAAACCCCAAATCATATGAGTTTAATATATGTAATATCTGTAATAATTCTGTAAATGTGGGTGTGAAATTATTACTTTAAATGCTAAAATATACTAATCTGCTTTGATCTTGCTGGATTAATTATTTATGTTACTTAAACTTAATGTCTTATAGTTTTATGAATTAATATAAAATAGGGTATATTGTTATATAAAGACATAGATTACCAGAAATAATGATTAACGTATTAAGACAAATTTTACTGAACATAGAATGAAAAAAAATTGAGGAATGTCCACATAGCAGTTTTGTTCAATTATGAATGAAATCTGTTTTCAGAGGAGTAATGTTACATCATAGAGGTAATATTAGTAAGTTCTCTTCTCTGTGACAGATTACTGATGGAAGTAACCCAAAGGAGAAATGATTTAGAATTCAGTAAACAACTGTGAAAAAGTCATAGCAGAAGGAATGGCTTAGTGTCTACTGTTGGGAGCATGGGGCAATTTTGTTTCATGAACTGTGGCATCTTCAATTTAGAAAAATAAAGCATGATTTATCCTATAGGACCACGACAGGTAGTAATAAAAGATTCTGGCCTTTAAGGTCTTCCTCAGTGACCCACGTTTACCAGATAAACACTGTTCCGCATGAGCCATAATTCCCTAAAGCAGTGCCAAGTTGGAGAGCATGTGTTTAAGCTGTGTTTAGTCTGTAATTAGCACTCCACATTCGATATATGCTGTCTCTTGAAATTTTGATCTCAGTCATTCTGATTGGTGTGAGGTGGAATCTCGGCGTGGTTTTGATTTGCATTTCCTTGATGACAAAGGATGTTGATCATTTCTTTAAGAACTTCTTCTTCATTCAAGAATTCTTTACAGAGACTTTAGCTCTGAACCCGATTTTTAATTGGGTTATTTGGTTTGTTGAAATCTAACTTCTTGAGTTCTTTATATGTTTTGGATATTAGCTCTCTGTCAGTTGCAGGGTTAGTAAAAATCTTTTGCCAAACTGTAGGCTGCGATTTTGTCATAATGACAGTGTCCTTTTCCTTACAGAAGCTTTTTAATTTCATGAGGTTCCATTTATCAATTGTTGATCTTAGAGCTGAGATATTGGTGCTCTGTTCAGGAAATTGCCTCCTGCACCAATGCATTCAAGGCTATTTCTTGCTTTCGGTTCCATTAGATTTTGTGTGTCTGATATTCTGTTGATATCTTTTATCCACTTTGTGGAGAAAGGGGAACACTTCTCCATTGCTGGTGCAATTGCAAACTTATATAACCACTCTGGAAATCAATCTGGCTGTTTCTCAGAAAATTGTAACTAATTCTACCCAAAGACCCAGTTATACCACTCCTGGACATATACCCAAAAGATGCTTCACCATACAATAAGACCATGTGCTCCATTATGTTCATAAGAGCCTTATTTGTAAAAGCTAGAAACTGAAAACAACCTAGTTGTTCCTCAACTGAAGAATGGATACATAAAATATAATTCATTTTCACAATGTAATATTATGCAGCTATTAAAAACGAGGGCATCACGAGTTTTGCAGGCAAATGGATGAAACTAGAAAGTATCTTCCTGAGTGAGGTAACCCAGAGCCAAAAGGACACTCACTAATGATCAGCCATAATGCATATAATACCCGTGATACACCCCACAGATTCAAGAAAGTTAAACAATAAGGAAAGTCCAAGCAAAGATGCTTGAATCAGTTTTAGAAGGGGAAACAACATAGATATAGAATGCAGAGGGAAGGAGGAAAATGGTTGGGAAGGGGAGAACCAGAATGGGGGCGGATTACATATGCTTAGAACAAGAGAGACACCCAGGGGGCCAGGAAAATGAATGTAAATCTGCACCTGCCAGGGATGAGGGTTGAGTGTAATCTTTAGGAAGTCCAGAGACCTGAGATGAGGAGGCTCCCAAGAGTTAGGAAAGGTGACCTTAGCCAAGATGTCAAACAGTAGGAACAAGGAACTCAAAGAAGACACCTCCTATAGCTAGGCAGAACACCTAGTTTGTGGGGGAAAGGGCACCAATCCACTCACAAAACCTTCCATGCAGAATTTGTCCTGGGTAAAAGATATTCAGGGACAAAGTTGGGCAAATACCAATCCCTGACATTAATGATACTCAGTTACATGTATAGACAGGAGACTAGAACAAGTTTCTTCTGAGAGGCTCTTCCCAGCAGCTGACTGAAACAGATGTAGATACCCATAGCTAAACATTAGGCAGAGGTCAGGGACTCTTATAGAAAGAAGAGTTGGGGGAGGGATTGAAGGTCCTGAATAAGATGGGAATCCCACAGGAGGACCAACAATGTCAATAACCTACACTTCTGGGAGCTCTTATGGCCTGAGCCACCAAACAAAGAATACACATGGCTGGAATGTTTCCTAAAGGTTTACCCTAAGTGTGGTATCTGTTCCCCAATAGGGCTGCCTTGTCTGGACTCAGTGGGAGAAGATGTCCCTACTCAGGCAGAGACTTGATATGCCAGAGTGGGAGGATACTTAGTGGGACCCCAACCTCTCAGGGAAGGCAAGGGAGGATGGTTTTCTGTGAAGAGGGACTGGAAGGGAGGCAGCACTAGGGGTGTTAATTAATAAATATCCACTTTAGATTCACAGCAGGAGTTATCAGAATGTTCCTATTGTAATGGTTCTGAAATGTACATTAATATAAACATGTAGGATGGTATTAACTGGGCTTATAACATTTGCTTTATTTTCTTCATATTAGAACAGGAGAGAATCAATTTTGGATCTTGTCATAGCCTGAAGGTTAAAAAGAATAAGAAATAATATCACTGTTGGATATAGCAGTTTAGTAGTTTGGTACATGTTTATGATCAGGTCAAAATCTGGAGTAGGGGCTACACATGAATGAAAGCTCAACAAGATACTGTGGTAAAAATATGCCTGGAAAATTTAAGAGACTTATTTCGTGACAAAGAGTTGTATATAAATGATTTCTGTGGACACACCTCCAAGTGCATAGGCATTTATGTTTTATTGCATGGTAGCAGGTGTGTGGCTGATCATTATTTTATCTGTAAATATAGTCTTTCTAAAGAAATACAGGCATATGATTGAATTCTGGCAACTGTGAGCTGTATACTTGAGTTATGTACCAAGATAATGAGCACAGTTAAGGCAACCTTTGGGTTAATAAACAATATCTAATTTTTATTGGATAAGAGGAAAAAAGCTATTGCTTGATAAATGAATAGTGTTGGAGTGATAACTATTTCATAGAAAGTTATAAACAATAGGTGTTCTTTGGAGTCTGAAGCAATCTCATGACACTTCAGTTTCACAGTAAGCGATAACTGGTCTTGCCAATAATAAAAAATGGCCATTCCTAGCTCCAATCATGCCAATAGTTTGCTGAGACTTTAAGATTAATTTTATCTCCTGTATGGAGCTATTTGACAGTCATCCTTACTAGGTTTTCAACAACTCTTCAAGCATGAATATTTTCAAAACACCATGTTAGTTGTCTTTCTCCCCATAAATCCCAACCTTTATTTGTTGTTTGTTTCTTAGACATATCAGTGATCATCATATGTTTCTTTATAATTCTGAATTGTGTTATTTCCCAACTAAAAGTGTTTTGTATGCAGGTAATTTCTCTGTATTTTTCTTTCCATCTCATTGCTTGATGATGGTATTTATAAGTTAGCTTACAAGTATTATATATTTTGTATCTAGTAATAACTAAAATTAATTCACAAATGGAAAAAAAAAACATGGCTGTATTTGAAACCATCCAAGCTATTTATCACTTAATTATTTTAATACTTTTTCATTTTTAAACTATTGAGTTATTTAATTATGAAATAATTATTCATGGCCAAATTATTCATGGTAAAAAAGAATGAAAGTGAATTTATAATTTTTACACGGCATGGAGGTCTACATTTTCTTTCAGACTTAATCACCTGAAGAATGATATCTATTAGATATCTCTTCATGTGATCCCCATGAGTTGATGGTCTGAACAGTGTCCTCATTGGAAGATGTGATCCATCAGTTCTCTCCTTGAACTTAAAAGTAGTTGCTTTTGTACCATTGTAGGGTAAAATTGTGACTTGTTATTCAACAAATCCAAAAGGTCCACTGAAGAGGACTACTCAAATAATGTTTAGAGCAACTATTTATTTTCCTGAATCTGGTATGGTAGCTCATACCTGTCATCCCAGTATTTGAAAGACTGAAGCAGGAAGCAGGAAGATTACCATCAGCTATTGGTCAGCCTACATTACTGTTTGAGAACTTGCCTAAAATTATTTCCTTTTTTCTTTAATAATTTTTAAAGTTGCCTGGATTATTCCAAACTGCACATATTCTTTATTGCCCATCAAAACAGAATACATTTTGATATTATTTCACAGCCATGTTTGCTATTATGTAAAAAATGTGAACTTTTTTTGGTTATTTTATTCATTTACATTTCAAATGTTAGCCCCCTTCCTGATTTCCCCTCTACAAACTCTCTATCACACCCCTCTTCCCCTACTTCTATGGGGATACTCCCCCCACCCACTCTCACTTCACCACCCTAGCATTCCCCTATGCTGGGCAATCAAGTCTTCATAGGATCAAGGGGCTCCCCTCTTATTAATGTCCAACAAGGCCATCCTCTGCTACATATGCAGATGGATCCATGGGTTCCTCCATGTGTATTCTTCGGTTGGTGGTTTAGTCTCTGGGAGCTCTAGGGTGTCTGGTTGGTTGATATTGTTCTACTTATGGGCTTGCAAACCTCATCAGCTCCTTCGTTTTTTCCATTGGGGTCCCCATGCTAAGTTGGATGCAAGCATCTGTATCTTTATTAGTCAAGCTCTGGCAGAGCCTGTCAGGAGACATTCTATATTAGGCTCCTGTCAGCAAGCATATCTTGGTATCAACAATAATGACAGGGTTTGGTGGTTGCATATGTGAGGCAGTCTCCGAATGACCTTTCCTTCAGTCTCTGCTCCACTCTTTGTCTCTGTATTTTTGTTGGACAAGAACAATTCTGCATTACAATTTTGAGAAGGGTGGGTGGCCCCATCCTCCAGTGGGGGACCTTGTATAACCTCTGGATATGGTCTCTACAGGTTCTTCCTCCCTTTCTTTTTTCTGCTAATCTCATTCCTGTTGGGTCCTGGGAGTTTCATACTTTCCTGATGTCTGGGACTTGTTGGTGACACCCCCCAGTTCCCCAGCCCCCATTGCTACACACCACTGTTTAAATTCCTAATCCTTTGTATATCATACTATCCTCTCTCATGCCTGATCCTGTGTCCCTTTTCCTCCTTCCCCTTCTTTCTTTCTCCCACGTCCCTGCCACCTTCTATCTCCTGTGAATAATTTGTTTCCCCTTCTAGGAAGGACTGCAGCATCCACATTTTGGTTTCTTTTTCTTCTTGTGCTTCATATGGTCTGTGGATTGTATCTTGGATATTCTGAGCTTTTGGGCTAATATCCACTTCTTGGTGAGTGCATATCATGTATACATTTTTGTGATTGGGTTACCTCACTCAGGATGATATTTTCTAGTTCCATGCATTTGCCTAAGAATTTCATGAAGTCTATACCATTCCTGGGCATATAAACAAAAGATGTTCTAACATATAACAAGGACACGTGCTCCAATATGTTCATTGCAGCCTTATTTATAATAGCCAGAAGCTGGAAAGAACCCAAATGTCCTTCCACAGAGGAATGGACACAGAAAACGTGGTACATCTACACAAGGGAGTACTACTCAGCTATTAAAAACTATGCCTTTATCTTCTAAGTTCAGTTCTTTCTAAAAGGGTTATTCTTGAAATCAGTTTTCTCTCTTTGTCCTCAGTACTTATACATCTTTCAGAATACATGATCACATGGTACAAAGTTCACCACAAATTTACACATAAATTCAACTCATAAATTGAGTAAGAATTTTATCATAGCAAATGCTTACATGCATATACACTAAGAGTAATTATCTGGCTAAGCATTCATTATCTGTCACTAGCTCTACAGGTTTATGGAGAGTGAAAAACCATAATTTTTGTGACTAAGTTATTAGTGGACTTTTGAATAGATAAATCCAATCAATATTTTATCTTCTGTCCTTGCATAGATGGTAAATCCTCAGTTCCCTTTTTATGACCTTTGGCTAATTGTTTTACAACCTCTTAGAATGTGCTCTAAGTTGTAAATGCTTGCTAACTATGTCAGAAGCAATTAACTAATGACACTTGGAGACTGACAGAGTTTTTGTTGCAATTTTGACATGAGAAATGACTTAATAGCATACCTATTATAAAAGATCTTAAAGATTACTAATATATTCTTATAGTATCATCATTAAGAATTAAGAAGTCATCTATTTGTCTATATAACATCACTACAATGCAGCATATCTTCGCAGTTCTTCAGAAATCTGCTGAAAATGGTAAGCTAATACCTAGTGATATGTGGTGTGTGTTTGTGTGTGTGTGTGTGTGTGTGTGTGTGTGTGTGTGATATCATTAAGAAGTCATCTATTTGTCTACATAGCATCACTATAATACAGCATATCTTCAAAGTTCTGCAGAAATCTGCTCAAAAGAGTAAGCTAATATGGTAAATATATAGATCACCAAGCATTTTGATAGCAGGAATATTTCCTACAATGAAATCTCCTACAGAAAAAATCCATCATTAACTCTACAGCCCGTTGTAGAACCATCTCAGAAAGATCACATGCTAGTTTTTAATCTTTTTAATGACTCCAAGCAATAATTGACTCCATTAAAGCCAGGACGAATCCTTCTTATATAATTTTCTGGCAATTGTCTACAATTGGATAGAGTAATCTACATAGCTGTGTAATAACTGATTCCTTTAGAACTTCAGTATGATCTAAATCATTTTCACTGTTTTATTAGGAATGTCCAGGTTAATGTCAAGTGGAAATTAATAACTACTAGATAATAAGAAATAAGTATGTTTGAACTCCATGAACCTCAGTAAAGAAAGTTTCAAATTTACATCATTATTGTTTGTGTTACCTCATGAGTTCTATAGGCAAAAAAAAATTTTAAATTTTATTGCATTCATATATCTATTAGATTGGTATATCAGGCTGACTTTGACCTGTGTTTCACCTCTTCGCATACTCTGTGACATTTTTATAAGAAGAAAAAAAAACTCAATAAAATTGTTTTGGTATAATTTCATTTTACAGTTAACTTAAATTGGAGCAAAATATAATCATATCTTATAATTTTATTTGTATATGTGTGTGGAGGGTGTGCACACATACCCTCAACATATCCACTTAAGGATTTTTTGGATGGTAGAATAAATTCATACAGTTTATGGTCAACTTCACATCTTAAGTGTGAGTACAATGTTACCACTTGAAAAATATGTTCTAATGTTTTTTAAACCAGTATCTTTTGGACACAGAATGGCAGCTGAATATATTCACAGTAGTACACAGAACTAATAAAATCTATGTAAGTCCAAGATAGCCACAATATGAGTAGGAAGTAAGGTTTACAGTGTTATTCGTAGCACTGGAGCTGCTTGTAATTTGTAGCTGATCACAGAGGAGAGACAGAGTTCTTCTGTTTGAAACGAAAAGCCTGGGTGATACATGGTAAATGATGGTAAACTACGGAGATAATATACTCTACCAGGGCAAATCTACTAACTTTAAAAATTTTATCTTTAGAAATAATAATTGGAATAACTGATTTAATCATTATATGTTATAATAAATTCTATTGATTTTACTAGTTCCCTAGATTCTGAATTCTGGAATTCTTGGTATTTGATTGGAACAGACAGCAGGTTGTCTTTGGAACGCTGCCCACTTTCTGTTAAAAAATGCTTCCTGAAATAATGCTAATCCTTGAATATCTTATATATTGAATGAATCATCTGGAAAGATAGTAAAATAACAGTGAAAGAGTTCAAATAAAGGCATCTGTGTGAGTGGTGAAATGAACTCACAGCAGCCATAAATGTATGAAATAAAAACATTGGTGACAGAGATGTGTCATTTCTCTGTAAGTTGTTAGGGAATCTGCAGAGACCTTGTGACCCACAAAGATCCTAACTCCTACTTGGTGCTGGTTGTGGATTTTGCAGTGATACAGCTGCCTAAGAGTCAACTGTGTTCTCGTGATGCTAATAAGTTCCAGAAACTAGATATGTGTGGAATTATTTCTTTTGTCCTTGATATTCTATTTAGAGAGATGAAAAGAATTGTTCGTGTTTCCCTAGGAAAATAATAAAAATTGGGCATGGAACCTAAGGCTTTGTACATGATAGGATTACACCCTATCACATGGTTTAATACTTAGCAACTGATTTTTCTGATTGCTTAATGTTTTAATGACACTACTCTCTTTTGTTTGCTAATACTTCATTATTTTACATATAAATTAGATATTTCTCTTCCCTGTAATTTTATTTGCTATTTTGGTTTAATTAGTAGCCATAGTTGCCTTTGTTTTACTAATAATAGTTGGGTTGTGTTGATCAAGAACTGCAATTCTTTCATATGTCATCACATTTTACTTAGATTCATACCTAAATGGCTACTTCTTTAAATGTAAACTTTATTTTGGCTTGTTCAAGTGAATTTTCTGTATTCTTAAAATGTGACATAATAAAATTTTATGTACTTAGCACTTTATATTATATTTGGGTAAATTTGAAAACCAAGAGTTTTAAACATACTTTGTAGTCTATATCAACTGGAATCTCTTTTGCTGACTTACTTTTGTATTTTAATTATATTTTTGAAATTATCTGATTGTACATACACATGATGTGATATTTTGTTATAGGCATACATTCCAACCACTTAAATTCCTAGCAATTCTATTAATGAAGCTATGTTTTGACTTAATTTTATGTAACTTTTATCATTTTCTTAAATTTACTAAAATTGCATGTTCTTAATTATTTGTTTGTTTATTTATTTATTTTTATACTCCAGATTTTATTTGCCTCACAGTCTATCTCTTGACTGTTCCATATCCCATACCTCCTCTCCCCCATTCAATCTGCACAAGGATGTCTCCACCCTACTCACCCCACCAGAACTCTAAACTTCCTGGTGCCTCCAGTCTCTTGAGGGTAGGTGCATCTTCTCTGACTGAACCCAGACCTGGGAGTCCCCTGTTGTATATGTGTTGGGAGCCACATCTAAGCTGGTGTATGCTGTTTGGTTGCTGATTCAATGTCTGAGAGATCTCAGTGGTCCAGGTTAATTGAGATTACATGTCCTCCTACAGGGTTGCCCTCCTTCTCAACTTCCTCCTACTTTTCCAAAATTCAACCAGGGGGTCAGCAGTTTCTGTTCATTGGTTGAGTGCACACATCTGCATCTGACTCTTTCAGCTGCTTGTTAGGTCTTTTGGAGAGCAGTCATGAAGGGTAACTTTTGCGAATGCCCCATAGCCTCAGTAATGAATGGTGTCAGATCTTGGGGCCTCCCCTTGAGCTGGATCAAAATTGCATGTTATGTAACCAAATTTGCAAGCAGTAGCCAAGTCTAAAAATGGTTATTGATTATAGAACTGGGTTCTCTATATCAACTTAAGTTAATGTCAAATAGTTTTATTTAAACTAATAATTGTAGCACACTACTACACTTTTTCATTATTTTGTCAATAAAATTTATATCTCAATGTTTTATATAAATTTAAAAATTGTAGAAATAGTTTCTTGTTTAACTAAAATAGTTTTGTCCTATACTCTTAGATTATGCTATTTAAAAATATAGATTCAATTTATTAAAATAACAGAATAATTGAATTAAGAAAGTAATTAATTTTTTATTTTATCTTTATTAACTTGAGTATTTCTTATTTGCATTTCGATTGTTATTCCCCTTCCCGCTTTCCAGGCCAACATCCCCCTCCCCTTCTATACGGGCTTCCCCTCCCCATCTTCCCCCCATTTACCACCCTTTCCCCCAACAATCACGTTCACTGGGGGTTCAGTCTTTGCAGGACCAAGGGCTTCCCCTTCCACTGGAGCTCTTACTAGGCTATTCATTGCTACCTATGAGGTTGGAGCCCAGGGTCAGTCCATGTATAGTCTTTGGGTAGTGCCTTAGTCCCTGGAAGCTCTGGTTGGTTGGCATTGTTGTTCATATGGGGTCTTGAGCCCCTTCAAGCTCTTCCAGTCCTTTCTCTGATTCCTTCAATGGGGGTCCCATTCTCAGTTCAGTGGATTGCTTCTGGTATTCGCCTATGTATTTGCTGTATTCTGGATGTGTCTCTCAGGAGAGATCTACATCTGGTTCCTGTTGGCCTGCACTCCTTTGTTTCATCCATTTTATCTAGTTTGGTGGTTGTATATGTATGGACCACATGTGGGGCAGGCTCTGAATGGGTGTTCCTTCTGCCTCTGTTCTAAACTTTGCCTCCCTATTCCCTGCCAAGGGTATTCTTGTTCCCCTTTTAAAGAAGGAATGAAGCATTCACATTTTGGTCATCCTTCCTGAATTTCATGTGTTCTATGCCTCTAGGGTAATTCAAGCATTTGGGCTAATGTCCACTTATCAATGAGTGCATACAATGTGTGTTTTTCTGTGATTGGGTTACCTCACTCAGGATATTTTCCAGTTCCAACCATTTGCCTATGAATTTCATAAAGTCATTGTTTTTGATAGCTGAGTAATATTCCATTGTGTAGATGTACCACATTTTCTTTATCCATTCCTCTGTTGAAGGGCATCCGGGTTCTTTCCAGCTTCTGGCTATTATAAATAAGGCTGCTATGAACATAGTAGAGCACATGTCTTTGTTATATGCTACATGTTATATGTTATATCTTTTGGATATATGACCAAGAGAGGTATAGCTGGGTCCTCAGGTAGTTCAATGTCCAATATTCTGACGAACCTTCAGACTGATTTCCAGAATGGTTGTACCAGTGTTCAATCCTACCAACAATGGAGGAGTGTTCCTCTTTCTCCACATCCTCACCAGCATTTGCTGTCACCTGAGTTTTTGATCTTAGCCATTCTCACTGGTGTGAGGTGAATTCTCAGGGTTGTTTTGATTTGCATTTCCCTTATGACTAAAGATGTTGAACATTTCTTTAGGTGTTTCTCAGTCACTCGGCATTCCTCAACTATGAATTCTTTGCTTAGCTCTAAACCCCATTTTTTTTAATAGGGTTATTTGTCTCCCTGCCATCTAACTTCTTGAGTTCTTTGTATATTTTGCATAGAAGCCCTCTATTTGTTGTAGGATTGGTAAAGATCTTTTCCCAATCTGTTGGTTGCCGTTTTGTCCTAACCACAGTGTCCTTTGCCTTACAGAAGCTTTGCAGTTTTATGAGATCCCATTTGTCGATTCTTGATCTTGGAGCATAAGCCATTGGTGTTTTGTTCAGGAAATTTTTTCCAGTGCCCATGTGTTCCAGATGCTTCCCTAGTTTTTCTTCTGTTAGTTTGAGTGTGTCTGCTTTGATGTGGAGGTCCTTGATCCACTTGGACTTAAGCTTCATACAGGGTGATAAGCATGGATCGATCTGCATTCTTCTACATGTTGACCTCCAGTTGAACCAGCACCATTTGCTGAAAATGCTATCTTTTTTTACATTGGATGGTTTTGGCTCCTTTGTCAAAAATCAAGTGCCCATACGTGTGTGGGTTCATTTCTGAGTCTTCAATTCTATTGCACTGGTATATCTGTCTGTCTCTGAACCATTACCATGCAGTTTTTATCACTATTGTTCTGTAATACTGCTTGAGTTCAGGGATAGTGATTCCCCCAGAAGTCCTTTTATTGTTGAGGATAGTTTAGATATCCTGGGTTTTTTTTTATTCCAGATGAATTTGCAAATTGTTCTGTCTACATCTCTTACGAATTGGATTGGTATTTTGATGGGGATTGCATTGAATCTCTAGATCATGTTCGGTAAAATGGCCATTTTTACTATGTTAATCCTGCCAATTCATGAGCATGGGAGATCTTTCCATCTTCTGAGGTTTTCTTCAATTTCTTTCTTCAGAGGCTTGAAGTTCTTATCATACAGATCTTTTACTTTCTTGGTTAAAGTCACACCGAGGTATTTTATATTATTTGGGACTATTATGAAGGGTGTCATTTCACTAATTTCTTTCTCGGCTTTTTTCTCTTTTATGTAGAGGAAGGCTACCGATTTATTTGAGTTAATTTTATACCCAGCCACTTTGCTGAAGTTGTTTATCAGCTTTAGTAGGTCTCTGGTGGAACTTTTGGGATCACTTCAATATACTATCATATCATCTGCAAATAGTGATATTTTAACTTCTTCTTTTCCAATCTGTATCCCACTGATCTCGTTTTGTTGTCTGATCAATCTGGCTAGAACTTCAAGAACTATATTGAATAAGTAGGGAGAGAGTGGGCAGCCTTGTCTAGTCCCTGATTTTAGTGAGAATGCTTCAAGTTTCTCTCCATTTAGTTTAATGTTTGCTACTGGTTTGCTGTATATGGCTTTTACTATGTTTAGGTATGGGCCTTGAATTCCTATTCTTTCCAGGACTTTTATCATGAAGGGGTGTTGAATTTTTTCAAATGATTTCTCAGCATCTAATGAAATGACCATGTGGTTTTGTTGTTTCATTTTGTTTATATAATGTATCACGTTGATTGTTTTCCATATATTAAACCATCCCTGCGAGCCTGGGATGAAGCCTACTTGATCATGGTGGATGATTGTTTTAATGTGTTCTTGGATTCGGTTTGCCAGAATTTTATTGAGTATTTTTGCATCAATATTAATAAGGGAAATTGGTCTGAAGTTCTTGTTCTTTGTTGGGTCTTTGTGTGGCTTAGGTTGAGTAATTGTGGCTTCATAGAAGGAATTCTGTAGCGCTCCATCTGTTTCAATTTTGTGGAATAGTTTGGGTAGTATTGGTATGAGGTCTTCTATGAAGGTCTGATAGAATTCTGCACTAAACCTGTCTGGACTTGGGCTCTTTTGTTTTGGGAGAACTTTAATGACTGCTTCTATTTTGTTAGGAGTTATGGGGTTGTTTAAATGGTTTCTCTATTCCTGATTTAACTTCAGTACCTGTTATCTTTCTAAGAAATTGTCCATTTCCTGCAGATTTTCAAGTTTTGTTGAATATAGGCTTTTGAAGTAGGTTCTGATGATTTTTTAAATTTCCTCTGATTCTGTAGTTGTGTCTCCCTTTTCATTTCTGATTTTGTTAATTTGTACATACTCTCTGTGTCCTCTTGTTAGTCTGGCTAAGGGTTTATTTATCTTGTTGATTTTCTCAAAGAACCAACTTTTGGTTCTGTTGATTCTTTCTATGGTCCTTTTTGTTTCTATTTGGTTGATTTCAGCTCTGAGTTTGATTATTTCCTGCCTTCTACTCCTCCTGGGTGTATTTGCTTCTTTTTGTTCTAGAGCCTTTAGGTGTGCTTTCAAGTTGCTTATATATGCTCTCTATTGTTTCTTTCTGCAGGCACTCAGAGCTAGGGTTTTCTTCTTAGTACAGCTTTCATTGTGTCCCATAAGTTTGGGTATGTTGTACCTTCATTTTCATTACATTCTAAGAAGTCTTTAATTTCTTTCTTTATTTCTTCCTTCACCAGGTTATCATTGAGTAGAGCATTGTTCAATTTCCACGTATATGTGGGCGTTCTTCCCTTATTGTTATTGAAGACCAGCTTTAGCCCGTGGTGGTCTGAAAGGAGCATGGGATTATTTCTATCTTTCTGTATCTGTTGAGGCCTGTTTTATGACCAATTACATGGTCAGTTTTGGAGAAAGTACTATGAGGTGGTGAGAAGAAGGTATATTCTTTTGTTTTAGGATAGAATGTTCTATAAATATGTATTAAGTCCATTTGGTTCATGACTTCTCTTAGTCTGTCTATATCTCTGTTTAATTTCTGTTCCCATGATCTGTCCATTGATGAGAATGGGGTGTTGAAATCTCCTACTATTATTGTGTGTGCATTGAGCTTTAGTAAGGTTTCTCATATGTATGTAGGTGCCCTTTATTTGGAGCATAGATATTTAGGATTGAGAGTTCATCTTGGTGGATTTTTCCTTTGATGAATATGAAGTGTCCTTCCTTATCTTTTTCGATGACTTTTAGTTGAAAATCTGTTTTATTCGATATTAGAATGGCTACTCCAGCTTGCTTCTTCAGACCATTTGCTTGGAAAGTTGTTTTCCAGGCTTTCACTCTGAGGTAGTGTCTGTCTTTGTCTCTGAGGTGTGTTTCCTGTAGGCAGCAGAATGCAGGATCCTCAGTGCGTATCTAATTTGTTAATCTATTTTTATTGGGGAGTTGAGACCATTGATGTTGAGAATTATTAAGGAATAGTGATTATTGTTTCATGTTATATTCATATTTGGATGTGAGATTATGTTTGTGTGCTGTTCTTCTCTTTGTTTTGCTGCCAAGACAATTAGTTTCTTGCTTTTTCTAGGGTGTAGCTTGCCTCCGTATGTTGGGCTTTACCATTTATTATCCTTTGTAGTGCTGGATTTGTAGAAAGATATCGTGTAAATTTTGTTTTTTCATGGGATATCTTGGATTCTCCATCTATGTTAATTGAGAGTTTTGCAGGATACAGTAACCTGGGCTGGCATTTGTGTTCTCTTAGGGTCTGTATGACATCTGTCAAGGATCTTGTGGCTTGCATAGTCTCTGGTGAGAAGTCTGATGTGATTCTGACAGGTCTGCCTTTATATGTTACTTCACCTTTTTTTCTTACTGCTTTTAATATTTTTTCTTTATTTTGTGCATTTGGTGTTTTGGCTATTATGTGAGGGAAGGATTTTCTTTTCTGGTCCAATCTATTTGGAGTTCTGTAGGCTTCTTGTATGTTTATGGGTATCTCTTTCTTTAGGTTAGGAAAGTTTTCTTCTATTATTTTGTTGAAGATATTTACTGGTCCTTTCAGCTGGGAGTCTTCACTCTCTTCTATACCTATTATCCTTAGGTTTGATCTTCTCATTGTGTCCTGGATTTCCTGTATGTTTTGAATCGGTAGCTTTTTCCATTTTCTATTATCTTTGACCATTGTGTCAATGATTTCTATGGACTCTTTTGCTCCTGAGATTCTCTCTTCTATCTCTTGTATTCTGTTTGTGATGCTTGTATCTGCTGCTCCTTGTCTCTCCCTTTGGTTTTCTATATCCATGGTTGTTTCCCTGTGTCCTTTCTTTATTGCTTCTATTTCCATTTTTAATTCCTTCACCTATTTGAATGTTTTTTCCTGGAATTCTTTTAAGGATTTTTGTGATCCCTCTCTATAGGCTTCTACTTGTTTGTGTTTTCCTGCGTTTCTCTAAGGGTGTTCTTCATGTCTTTCTTGAAGTCCTCCATCATCATGATCAAATATGATTTTAAATCTAGATCTTGCTTTTCTGGTGTGTTTGGATATTCATTGTTTGCTTTGGTGGGAGAATTGGGCTCCGATGATGCCATGTAGTCTTGGTTTCTGTTGCTTGGTCTCCTGCACTTGCCTCTCCCCATCAGGTTGTCTCTGGTGTTACCTTGTTCTGCTATTTCTGACAGTGACTAGTCCGTCCTATAGGCCTGTGTGTCAGGAGTGCTGTAGAACTGTTTTCCTGTTTTCTTTCAGCCAGTTATGTGAACAGAGTGTTCTGCTTTTGGGTGTGTAGTCTTTCCTGTCTACTGGTCTTCAACTGTTCCTGTGGGCCTGTGTCCTGGGTCCACCAGGCAGGTCGCTTGAAGCAGAAAAGTTGGTCTTACCTGTGGTCCCGTGGCTCAAGTTGCTCGTGGGGGGCTGTTTTTGAGCGCTTCATGAGGGCGGCCAACAGGAGGACCTGCGCTGCCTTTTTCTGGGGCCCCCGTGCACCAGGGTCCCATTAGGTATTTTCCTCTTCTGTCAGAAATGTGGGCAGAGTGTAGTCTCTTCTGGCTTCCCAGGCGTGTCTGCCCCTCTGAAGGTTTAGCTCTTCCTCACATGGGATTTGGGTGTAGAGGACTGTTGACCAGTTCGCTTCAGGTCCGGGTGGTGTCTGGACTGTGGGGCATCTGCTGTTCAAGTGCCAAGAAAGTAATTTCTTAATTTGCAATATGTCTCTGAAAAGATGTACCAATTAAGGTGACTTAATATTATTAATATTAAATATAATATATAAAATTCTGAAATACATGTAAGTGATGGACAGATTAAGTGAACATATAACCATGTGCTTTATAATGTATACAGTCCTGATATTGCTGCCCTCTTGTTTTTGTAGTTGTTTTGCCTAAATAAAGGAACACTATTTTCATTTTGAAACTTTCCTGTTGTGATGGGATTGAGTCACATATATGCTAAAAAATTTGAAATATTAAAGTACACACTTAAAATGTACAAAATTTACACTTTTTGGATCAGTAATACAGCTTAATTGTTAAATTAAACCTATCAATAAATCTGAAAACACAAGCTCAGCTACTCAGACTTTCATGGAAGGGAGAAAAAAAAAAAACCCTTCTGCAACATGTTCTCTGACCTCCACTCTGACACAATAGTACAATTGTGTCTACATATACACGAAATAAAAATATGATAATTAAGAAATATGTTTGAATTGCATAGCAGTCTTTTGGTACCTTACATTTTCATAAAGGCTTTATTATTTCATAATTTATCAATTAAACCTTCACCATTTCTTAGAATATTAATTAAAATTTTTCTTCAAATCTCAACCTATCAAACCCTTAGAAAATAAATTCCTTTCATATTTCAATAACTACATTATTTTTATGTATTTTATGTAATTTTATTTTATGTTTCCAATACATTCTTTATGCAAAATATAGTCTATCTCCCATCAGGATGTAAGATCCAAAATTTTTTCTTGTTTTGAGAGAGGGATAACATCCAAAATTCAGAGAGACATTATAGAGTTTTGTGTTATAAAAGGAAAGTAAACAGTATTAATAAGTTTTACTATATTTTTATTATTTAAAAGAATTTAAATATATTTCGATTATATTTTCACCTCCCACAAAATCTTTAAGTTCTTCCTCAAAAACAAAGACAATCCTCTAAACAACAATCCCCTAATCCAAGAAACAAAATAAAACCCAGCCCAAATGGGATAAAACCAACAAAACACCAAACTGTAATAAAATTAAAGAATACACCAAAAACTACGGCATTTATTGTGTATTGGCAAACTATATACAGTGCCTGAACTTGTAGCCTGTCCTTGAATGGTTGATGTACCCAGTGTCACTCTATTGGAGAAAACTGATTTCCCTCTCCTAGCAGGCAGAAAAAAACTGTTCAGTTGTTAAACTTTACCAGGATGTTTAGGTTTAGATTCATTCATTCATTCATTCATTCATTCATTCATTCATTTTTGAAATATTAAAGCAAAATAAAAATAATAATATGAAACAAAAATTATTACTGTTGAGCCTGCTGGTCAGTCAATGGGGGGAACCACAACTGGGCAAGTGAGGATGATTACTGGAAAGTCAGAAAGAAGATACAAGAGACAGATAGGTGAGGGCTGCTGGTCAATACCATGCCAGCAAGCAAGTGTATTTTCACATTGTCTTTTAAAGACAAGGAATACAAAGCATGACCAATTCCAGGATGATAAACAATGACCACAAATGCTCATATATCAAGTTTATGATACACAGTATCTGTGTTTGATTAAGGATGTTTCCTTTAGGTTAGGATAGTCTGTATAGGACTTGTCAGGGTATGACACACATTTTAATAAAAAAGAAAGACAGGGGGTTGGGGATTTAGCTCAGTAGTAGAGCACTTACCTAGCAAGCGCAAGGCCCTGGGTTCGGTCCCCAGCTCCGGAAAAAGAAAAAAAAAGACAGATGTTGACAGACTCATTCATGATTAAACACAATCACGAATTCAAAGTTAACACTGGAAATGCTCCCCCAGATGTCACTTATTTAAATCTATACAAGACAAAGCTATCTTAACTATTGGTGCAGAAAGACTTTGCCTGTCTTAGGTGTCCCTTCAGGAGGTTAAAACCTTATCTGTTATTGGTACATGAGTCCTAACAATCACACCCTGTCTTAGATTGATTCACTTCGGAGATAATCTTACCTGTCTTTCTTATCTATGAGAGGCACTTAATCAGTCACAAAACAGAAAGCTGTGTCTGTCTTAGGTTGCCATCTGAAAACACAGCTCATACCTGTCATTGACATGCTAATACTCTTGTATTCATGGCCTATCTTAAGTTGAGAGGTTTTCAAGATGATCTTACCCATCATTGACTACCAACTTCTCCTAAGGAAGACATTGGATCTTGAATTTATGTAACTCTTTTTTGACATCGGTAAAAGTTCTGATAATTCTTCTGAGAAGTACATGACATAAAAAGAATAATAAATCCAAGTCCTGCTATGCCCAATAAGAGAGATATAAATGAGAATCGTCAAGGAAAAATGGCCAGTAATTTTTTCAAAATATTATTTGCAATGCTAACAGCATCAAAAGATAAAGGCTTTGCATTTCTTAAATTTACAACCTCCTTCTACAGGGCTAAAAATCTAAAGAAGTATTAGTATTATGCCATATATCTTGAAGGTGTCTTTTTACTTTGGTCCAATTATGACAATCATTGCACATTTTTGGAGTTATACAAATCCAAAGATATCAAGCATAACATTCCAAATGACTAGTGACTTTCATTCCTTCTACTTCATCCCCCATGATCTGCATCCTACCATATAATGTGTGAATTCTTTTTTTATTGCTGTCTATCCAAAGCCTCTTGTATGTTCATAGCATTGGTTACATTTTCTGCAAGATAATTAACAAAACTAGTAGTTTGTACCTCTTGTGCTGAAGCTAATGCAGAAGGAGTAGCACTGGCAATAAGTGTTATGAGAATGACAACACCAGCAATGGTCAACCCAACTATAAATTTTCTCCTTATCAGAGTGTGATCTAATTCTTCTAATACTTGTAAACCTTTTTCAGAATAGTAGGGTTCAGATAAATTTACAGGGATGATAATAAAAGCTGGTTGATACACTACCATTATAGATTGGCCATCATATAGTGCAGAAACACAATTGGACTTAATTGAAACTCAGTTTGTCCAGTCTGAGATATGGACGTTCCCATCTTAATGCTTTGTACTACAGTCTTAGAGATAGTTCTTCTAAGTCTGAGTGTCCAAAGAAACACATCCTGTATTGTTACTATTTCTAGTAAAACAAAATGGTAGGCCTTGATCATAGCAGTGTAATTCATTAATTTGGAATACATTTTACTCTCAAACTGAGGGAATCCTAATAGCTGAGCATTATTAGAGATCACAAGTACTTCTGGCCTTGACCACAAAGAAGGATGTAGCCAAGTGGGTCAGGAACATTCCCTATCACCATCATCAGGGCACTCAGCAAGATCACGGTCAGAATCATTTTTTAAAAATTTATTTATTTTTTCCATTTTTTAAAAATTGAGTACTTCTGATTTACATTTCAAATGTTATTCCCTTTCCCGGTTTCCTGTCCATCAGCCCTTTAACCCCTTCCCCTCCTGTTCTATAAGGGTGTTCCCCTTCCCATCCATTCCCCCTTACTGCCACGCCCTCCAACAATCCCCTACCTTGGGGGTCCAACCTTGGAAGGACCAAGGGCTTCTCCTTCCATTGGTGCCCAGCAAGGTCATCCTTTGCTACATATGCAGTTGGAGCCATAGGTCAGTCCATGTATAGTCTTTGGGTAGTTTTGGTCCCTGAAACAGTTTGTGTTACCAATCACTCTGGAAACTACCACATGCCTTCAGCATCCTATGGAAAAAAAAAAACACAAGCATGCCCTGTTCTCCCTATTAATACTGGATCACACCATGCCATATGCCTGTCAGCAGGTCCTATTTCACCTGGGCATTAGTTTACCTATTTATAAGGGGCCATAGACATTCATCAGCAGAGAGTCCCTTGGCATCAAAAATTCAAAATAAAATTTTGAGGTGAAGAAGTATTCATAGATGATTTTTTAGAGCTCATTTCATAATTCCCTGTCCTTGAGGACATGCAAAATTATGTAAATTATATAGATTACAACTTATGTTTTATAGATTTAACTCATATTTACATCATATTTTAACATATATAATATATGTAATGTATATTCTTTTTATTTAAGGTAAATAATTAATGTTCCATTAGCTTTATATACATTTATATATAATTTTTAAAAGTTTCTTTTGCAATATCAAAATAAAGTATTATTTGAGAGTGGAAGTCAGAAAGCATAACCATAACTTTGTAAGGCAAAACTTATTTTTTACAGTGTCTCTAAAATCAATACCATAAAGTACATTATTTTCATGTTACAAAATTTGGCTGCCAGTTCTTGTATATGAATACATGATGTTGTAGCTTTTATTAACTTGTAAAGAAACATTGTTTTAAATCCTATCTTTTATAAATCTGATTTCTAGAACAGAAGTTGCATAAAATATTATGGCAATTTAGAAGTACCTAGAGACCTGTTTTCCTGGATTGGGAATGACTCCAACCCTGAATTACCAGTTTTAAGCTAACTTTATGTTACTGATGCTACAAATTTTTAAGCATAACCAATAACTCATAAGCCAATAATCTATAACCAAGACATGCAGAACATATTTATACTGAAAGACCCCCAAAGCGAGGAGACCCTCACTCAAGTCCTGGGATGATGCAACCCCCCAAGAACTCATGTGAGACTGTTGTTGCTATAATCACAAAAAGTTTATTGATAGGAACCAGTGCACTGGGGTTGAGACTTGTATCCCATGCAGGGGTAGAGGAGTTCTACCCTGAGTAGCTGGGAGAAGGGGTATTTAAAGGAAAAAGCCACAACCCAAGAGGGTAGGGATGGCGTCATTGGAAAATGTCAAGAATACCAGTGAAAAATCACAAAGAGAAGCTTCTTGTTTCTCAAGATTGTTCTTTAAGATTTTAATCTAACTTTATGGTCAGTCAGTTCCTTGAACAGAGTTGCTGAATTGGCTGGTGTAATCATCAGTTCTATGGTCAGTCAAGTTCCTGGAACAGAGTCACTGAACTGGCTAACCCACATTTTTGGCTCTACTCTGCTAGGGGGTCTGAATTTTTCCTGGTCCTTCATCTCCCCACTTCTTCTAGTTCCTAGTTCTAATCATAGAACTAAATTTCAGTATCTTCACTTACTCTTTCTATATCTAAGTCAATGGCAGTTCTGAATTCTCCATAAGCCTTGTTTTGCAAGGCAATAGCAGATGTCCTTGTAGCAGCCCTTGTGGTACCTAAACTCAGCCCTAAGATAATTGTCAGAGTAATTCTCGACTATCTTTTGTGTCTTACTAAGTCTTTAGCATCAGGATTCCAATCTGGACACTATTTGAACTTACACACAAAAGTCATGACTGCCTTTTAGAACTTCTAAACTTATATAGATTGTGATCCCTGAGGCACAGTCCCAAGAAGTGTTAGGAGTATTAACATATGCAATGCCTTTATCGTAAAGGGATGCTACATCATTTACAATAGAAATCAAGCCTACCCCCACTCCTGCAATTGAGGCACCTTTCTCGATGGAACCCAGGGCAAACATGAAATTTTTTTTCCAAAGCACACTCCTCAAGTGAGCATTGCAGCAACCTTCCAGTCAAGTCTCTGATGTATCCACTTATCCCAACAGCTAGTATGCAATTGGTGAGGGCTGACACTTGACTGCTGTCAGGGTGGTCAGCAGCACCAGGTACGGTCCTTTTCAGCAAGGCTCGAGTGTCTGGGCTTGGTGTCGTCATATGTAGACTGAGTCTCTGACCTGGAACTGGTGAGATGTCTCAGGTGTCCCCAGGGCATAGGCTGCTGCCAGCTGTGACCAGATTTTTTTCTGTATCACCTGTAGGTCTTTTAGCCTGGTGTACAAATCATTATTACTGACATGTTGGTTTAATAACATCATCTAATACAGTCAGAGGAGATGAGGCCCCATATAAGATCGCAAAGGGGGTAAGGCTGAATCTGGAAGGGATATTTCTTGCTCTGAAGAGAGCAAGAGGGAAGGAGTGCCACCCAGTCTGTACTAGTCTCCATGGTCAATTTGGTCAGGGTCTCTTTTAGAGCTCTATTCATTCTCTCTACCTCTCCTGAACTTTGAGGTCTGTAGATACAATGTAATTTCCAATCGACCTCTAAATACCTGGCCACACCCTGGCTTACCTTAGCAACGAAAGCAGGGCCATTGTCTGACCCGATTACCTTGGGCACTCCAAATCGGGGTAAGATTTCTTCCAGTATCTTCTTGATGACTACCGAGGCCATCTCTTGCTTGGTGAGGAAAGCTTCTATCTATTCCTGAAAAGGTATCTATAAGCACTAAGAGATACTTGTAACCATATTTTCTCAGTGAAGTTTACTTCAATTTCTTACTAAACTCTCTAGGTCTCTTTGCCCTGTTTGCTTGCTAAGCATTCACTTGCTGACATACCTTAAACTTTTTACTGTCTCTCTGGCTAAAATCTTAAATTCTATTGCATATACCTTAACTACTTGGATAAGCTTCTTTTTTATTTCCTAACTGAGTCCATTTGTAAATTTGGCAAAGTGAGTCTTTTATTTGTTCTCTGGGCAGTATAGCTTTCCCCTCAAGTGTGCCATTGTTCTTCCTCTCCTAAGCAATTTAGGCCTTTTCATCTGTTGTACATTCTAAGTGAGGCCATCCCTTAGTCCAATCCCAGTTCCCAGTGACTGTCTCTTCCAGGCCTGCAACCAGGATAGTCTCCTGCATAACCATTTCTTGAGCCACTTAATCTGCTTTGTTATTGCCCCATGTCACTGAATCTCTTCCCTCCTGATGTCTTGGGCAATGAATAATACCCACAGTTGCTGGCTTCATCAGGGCACCCAAGAGATGGCAAAGGCATCTGTGCTAATGTGCTGGGGGGCAGAGGTTTGTCCATCCCAGATATTTGTGTTGTCCACCATGGCAGGGGTGTTTCATCAGCAGGGGTCAATCGGTCAGTCTCAGAGGTCTTCCCTCCACCCATAGGCTTCTGCCAGTACTTGACACTTGTGCTGTGGTGGCTCCAGGTCAGGATTGGGCGTCAAGGTGACCAAATTGCCCCCAACCGGTAGAGAATCTAGTCCATGTCAGCTGACCAGTGGGCCCATCCTCTGGGACATTTCATTTAAAGGCAAAGCATTTTTGACTTTGAGGTAGCCAGCTCTGGCAGCTCCCAGCGTCAGGTACTGGTGCATTGAGACAAGGTCAGCCTGGGTCTTAAGCTCCACATACACAGTCTGCAGATATGCATACACATGGCCTCACCCAGCCATTTCAGCCTATGCAAGTCATTTGGAGAACAAATTTCTCATGAGCAAGGGATAGGGGCAGTCAGGGATGACCATGAATGAGTGGATTACCAGCACACGCCAAGGTCCACTGTTCTTTGGGTAGTCCATAAATATTTTTTGTTGCTGGTAGCCCCCTGTACCCAAGGTCTTTTGATGGACACTGGCCCACTTGGGCATAGGAGCACAGAGTGTTAGGCCCCTGTATCCACAAAACACTGGGTGGGCTTCCCCTCTCTACTGGGGCAATCCCTGAGCCAGTGCCCTTTTTCTTTACAATAGGCACACTGATCTTTAGTTAGGAATTCTCTTCTGTTGCCAGGTATCTTTCTAGTCTCTCTAACTACTGTGTCCAGTATAAGTTCCTCCCCTGTCTTTTATCTCTCTTTAGCTCTCTAGCTTTCTCTTCTTTCTGTCTCTATTCTTCCCTAGTTTCCTGCTCTTTTTGCCTTTCTTTTTTTTCTCAGTCACTCTGTTATGATACCACACTTCAACTTTACTTTCTCTACAACTTATATTAACGCTCTCAGCAACTTAGCTTAACCCTTAAAGTTTCTGCAACTTTCTCTTTATATCTTTCCCTTACTTTAGCCAAATTGGTGGGATGTTTTCCAGCCCCTCAGAGACCCACCACTGGAGTCTGATGGTAGACCTGGTGCTCCCTACCTTCAGGTGTATTGAAGTCAACAGGCAGAAGTGAGCTACTTCCAACCATGTCTGGAACATTTTTTCTGACCTCTAGTAGGATTCTGTATTTCCTTGCTGGCAAAGAGAACCTCTAACAGCTACTAACAAACATCTCAAGTGGGATGGTGAGAAAACAAGAAGAGAGTTCAGAAAATAAATGTCCACCGAAGAGGACAAATAATATTCAGTCACACAGAAAGACAATCAAAAGTTTAACAGACAAAAACAGAAGTGTGCACAAAAACAAAAATACAAGCGGCCTCCACGAGATCACCACAAAACTGAACTGATTCAGATGGGAGCATCCATGAGCTCACCAAAGACAGATGAAGGGGGACGGATTCCACTTCACTCCTCCTTCCCAATGGGACACCAAAGACAGATGCAGGAGAGTAGATTCTACAAAAATGATGGTTAAGTCAAAGGTGTCCTCTGGAGGCCAGCCAACATGAAACATCGGCCACTCCAAGGAGCAAAAAGTCTGCCACAGTCCCTTCTTAATCTCAAATGACAAATTGTGTGCTCTAGCCCTAACTTCAGTCCAGTGGTCTTAAGTCAAACTCAGAGGAGTCATCACAGCCTGTCCCATCGTCAAAGTTACAAGTAACACTAAACAGAGACCTAAAACACACAAACAAAGACTAACGAACATCTGTCTCCACATAAACAGACAAAAACACTCTGGAAATACAGATGGCCAGAGGGCGTGCAGATTTCTCCAATCCAGGAGAACTATAGAACTACCATGTCCTTGCAGGTACCCAGACGGGAATCTCCCAGGCGTCCCTGGGGTTCTCCCAGACCTCCTGGGACGTCTCCCAGGGCAGCACAATTGGTGAGCTCCTGGCATGTATACTGCTCACACTCACCATCTCTCCTGAGACACGAATCTCTGTCTCTACCCAAGACTCGAGCGACCACAAAGCCAGAACTCACGAGCAAATACAGACCCAGAGTTCAGCCAGCACAAAACACAAAGACATAGACAATATCTCACTCCAAGTGGGTCTCTGGAGACAAGGGTGGTCGCTGATCCCGGACAAGACCCCAAAAGAAAGACCCCTAAAGCGGGGAGACCCTCACTCGAGTCTCAGGATGATGCGACCCCTCAAGAACTCATGTGAGACCATCCTTGATGTAATCACATGATGTTTATTGATAGGAACCAATGCACTGGGGTTGAGACTCGTTTCCCACGCAGGGGTAGAGAAGTTTGACCCTGAGTAGCTGGGAGAAGGGGTATTTAAAGGGAGAAGCCACAACCCAAGGGGTAAGGATGGTGTCATTGGAAAATGTCAAGAATACCAGTGAAAAATCACAAAGAGAAGCTTCCTGTTTCTCAAGATTGTTCTTTAAGATTTAAATCTAGCTTTATGGTCAGTCAGTTCCTTGAACAGAGTTGCTGAACCGGCTGGTGTAATCATCAGTTCTATGGTCAGTCAAGTCCCTGGAACAGAGTTACTGAACTGGCTTACCTACATTTTTGGCTCTACTCTGTTTGCTAGGGGGTCTGAATTTTTCCTGGTCCTTCAATACATTTAAGACCAGTCAGAAACAAACATGACATGGCCGCAAATATTTACCTATTTAGAATAGACAGATAAAATTTTTCTTTTTCTTCCTCTGTAATTTCAAGGAAGGAGTCACCTTGCCACCTGTTTAACACAATAATCATAGACACAGAGATTTTTGTGGGAGAAACAACCATCTGCTTCCTGTCCAGAGAAACAGAGAAGCTGTTGGCCCCTGTAAGAGAGTCTTTTACAGATAATCAGCCAGTGGCAGGGCTTCTCCTGCAGTGCTAGACTCCTAGCTACAGGTAGAGGGCTCCAAGGGCAGTTTATCAGTTTTTGTTGTGTTAAATCAGATTGCAGCTTTTTAAAAAAATCTTTGAAATGAGTTAAAATGAAATCAAGGGGTGAGTAGCCAGCAGATAAAGTTTTAACCATTTTTTTTCTTTTTAATATGAAATGCAGAGCAACAATCATGCAACAGAACAAAACCACAGACGTATACTCACAGACAGGGACATACTGGTGTGCCAAGGACAGGCAATAGGCAGAGAGGAAGGAGAACCAGATGTCCCACCAAAGGGATCCAGATATCCTACCAAAGGAATGCAGAATACAAACTGAACTAGGCATTCCCCCAGTGGGAATCAGAGAGGAAACAGGAAGTCTTCTGATCTCTTTGACCCTAGGAGAGCTGTGGAACAGCATAATTTCACTTTCCTTCTCTTTCACCAAACCATCCTGGACAGTAGGGAGGACTGCTTTTCTGAAACTGTCTTCTCCCTTTTATGTCTAGGGTCTAAACTATCTCTAGTCATGTTCCAGACTAAAGGTATCTACAGGCACTTTGCCTTGTTCATGTGCTTCATTGTTGTGGTTTGCCCTGAAGTTTGTATTTTGATGCTAATTCTACTGCCCCAAGGACAGCTGCCTAGTCTCCTATTCAGGAATCAGGTGACTTCACCAGAACCTTCTCCCCATTTAATTTGTAAAGTACAGGTGAGGGGCAGGTACAGGATAGAAGGAGGCCTGTCATTAGACTAGAAGGAAGGATGGGCGGGAGAGACATTTGAAGGAAGAGGAGGAGACTAGAACAGAAAGGAAGAGACAAGAGAGAGGGAGAGAGAGAAGCCGTGGCAGGATGATGGAGGCTGACGTAAATATCTCGCTCTGTGTATTTACAGGTTGTTATGAATGGTCTCAAAGGATGGATGGTACCGGGCTTTGTATGTTTAAGTGGGCAATTATATCTTACCAATTGGGTCAAAGGTTATTGTGTTGTGTGTTCTTTTATGTGATGGTTTGAGTGTAGGAAAGTGTGTGGCGGCAAGAGACACTGGGCCGCCGCTGAGTTAGGATGTGTTTCTGCCAAGACACCTAGCAGATATCTTGGGGCACCGCAGTGCAGGACCTAGCGGGGTAAAAGATATCCATACTTCATTTATTTTTATATTTTTATAATAACACATATTAATTTTCAAAGTCTTTCTCCAAATTTATTATATTTTCCTTAAGAAACCTTTTCAACAATTTTTTAAAAAAAATATGTAATTGCTGTTGCTCTATTTTAGTGAAGATTAAGCTTTTGCACAGAAAAAGCACATGGTCATTTCCATTTTCATTTTTTCTTTCTTTTCTTTTTCCATTTTTCTTTCTCTCTTTTGACTTTTACTTTTTCTGGGGCTCCAGTAACTTTTTCTGATCTACCTTACCATTTTTTAAGACCACTATCTATGTTTTCCTGTCTTTTACTCCCATAAGTTACTCTCCGCTGCCCACATTTTTTTCCTGAGCCCTCCACTTCCTACAGTGTCCTTCATTGCTTCCCTCATAGTTGAGCTCCAAGCTGGAGGCCATTCTGTTGGAGCCTGTTGGTTAGTCAACATGGGAGCCACAAGTGGGGAAGTGAGGACGATTACAGGTAAAGCAGAAAGAAGATGCAAGAGACAGGTAGGTGAGGGCTGCTGGTCAATACCATGCCAGCGAGCAAGTATATTTTCTCATTGTCTTTTAAAGTCAACGAACATAAAGCATGACCAGTTCCAGGAAGATAAACAATGACCACACATGCTATGTATCAAATTTATGATACACAGCATCTGTGTTTGACTAAGGATTTTTCCTTCAGGACGTATGCATAAGCATAAGAACTTGTCAGGGTATAACACACATCTTAATTAAAAACAAAGACAGATATTGGCAGACTCATTCATGATTAATCACAATCAAGAAGTAAGTTAACTCCGGAAGTGCTACCCACATATCACATTGAAACTTTATAAGACAAACCAACAGCTTAAAAAAAAAAGAGTTCAAGAGAAAGCACAAGAATTAGAGACCCACTCATTAGCACACTGAGAATTCCAATAAAAACACTAAACTGAAAGCTATAATATATAGGCAGCAGACCTGGTACAGACTTGAGTAGGCCATGTGCATGCTGCCTCAGTCTACGAGTTCATATGAGTTTTGTTCACTCCTGTTGATTAACAGAGCTTTGTTTCTTGGTGCTTTCCCTCCCTTCTGGCTCTTAACAATCTTTCTGCTTCCTCTTCTTTGGGGTTTCCTGAGCTCTGAGGGGAGGGATTTGATGAAAACATTCCCTTTAGGGCTTAATGCTCCAAGGTCTTAAGAACAATTCTTATCATGATTATGATTCAGCTTTGTTTTGTCTATGCTAAAATTGCTTGAACACTTTATTTAGATAATTACAAATAACTCCATCTGAGAGGTCATTTAGATTAATTTGGTGTAATTTATATTTTCTAATGTCACTATTTTAATTATTTTGGCAAACTCATTCATAGGCTCTGAACTTAAAAGGAAACACCATCACTATATGTGTTATGCATTCCAACTCTCCAAACGTATACATAAGAACACAGACAACATACACAGACATGCACACACGCAAGCACATGAGCTCTCACACAGTCATTTCAATATCCCGTTGTTCTCCTATTCATGTGAATGTCCTTGATCCATTGTGTGGATAAAGCTATTGTTTCTCATAGAAACTTTCAGTTAATTGCCTTCCTTTTCAACAGCCATACATTTTCTTATTAAGACAAAATTTCAAGGTCTGATTCGTATTTTGAGACAATTTTGATCTCTTTTCTGTGGGAGGAAACACGGGACCTTTGACCTATCAGACAAGTTCTTTGGTACTTAGCAACAACCAAAGTGCTGATACTATACTTTCAACTAAGAAGTAGTATAAGAATGTGAGTCTCCTTTTAGCCTGTACTATAAAGTACCTCTGCAGAGAAAAACACTCATTTTAAGTAATTTCATTCATATTCTGGTCAAATCCCCATTGAGTCATCCAATGTATTAAGAGTCACATAGAATATGCAAAACCATAGATCATTTCTTTATATTTTAAAATCCAGTTCCTGGGAAAGTAGAAAAACCTCACAAACTTCCATATTTGAAACAAGAGGAATTGCCTGAAAAATAAAAAAGCCATTTTGATGAGACACTTGGGTTCCTGAGAGCTCTTTCACATGCAGTAAGCCATGTGTTCAGCGGGTGGTCAAGCAGCCCAGTAAGCTGAGGTTGTTGCCCTGAGCATTGAAAATAACCAATCTGCAAATGTTAAGAAACCAACATTTATCACTAACAGTACAATGAAAGGAAAGGCTTCAAAGCATATTAATCCAGACCTGTTCACTAAGATTCCACACTTTCCTATATGCACCAGACGTCTATAAATTGATTTCCTGTGTGATTTTTCTTGTTCTGAATGATAATTTTTTATTTATTAAGGAATGTATGTTGCAGGCACTGTGGGCATTGAAATTCGATATGGAGAGTATTGCTAGAGTGTGTTATAGCTTCCCTCCGAGTATGATTATTCCACCTTAGAGTGGAACATTTTTTATTGGATTTTTTAAATTTACATTTCAAATGCTATTCCTTTTTCCGGTTTCCTGTCCATAAACCCCCTATCCCATCCACCCTACCCTGCTTCTATGAAAATGTTCCCCCACTCATCCACCCCCTTCCACCTCCCTGCCCTAACATTCCCCTATACTGGAGGGTCTAGTCTTGGCAAGCCTTGGACCAAGGGCCTCCTCTCCCATTGGTGCCCAACAAGACCATCCTCTGCTACCTATGCAGCTGGAGCCATGGGTCTGTCCATGTGTACTCTTTGGATGGTGGTTTAGTCCCTGGAAATTCTGGTTGGTTGGTATTGTTTTTCTTATGGTGTTATAAACATCTTCAGCTCCTTCAATTCTTTCTCTAACTCCTACAATGGGGACCTTATTCTTGTTTCAATGGTTTGCTGAGAGCATCCACCTCTGTATCTGTCATGCTCTGGCAAAGCCTCTCAGGAGATAGCTATATCAGGCTCCTATCAGCATGCATTTCTTGGCATCAACAATATTGTATGGGTTTGGTGGCTATTTATATATGGGCTGAATCTCCATATAGGGCAGTCTTTGGATGACCTTTCCTTCAGTATCTGCTCAAACTTTGTCTCCAAATTTCTTCCTATGGATATTTTTGTTCCCACTTCTAAGAGGGACTGAAGCATCCACACTTGGTTGTCCTTGAGCTTCATGTAGTCTGTGGATTGTATCTTGGTTAATCCAGGCTTTTGGGCTAATATCCACTTATCAGTGGATATTTCCATGTGTCTTTTTCTGACTGGATTATCTCACTTAGTATGATATTTTCTGGTTCCACTCATTTGCCTCTGAATTTTATGAAGTCATTTTTAATAGCTGAGTAGTGCTCCATTGTGTAACTGTAGAGTGGGACTCTTTAAGCCAAGGAAATAAACAGGAACAGGAAGTGTCTGAAACTTATCAGACATACAAGCCTTTCCTTCCCAAAGACTATAAGCAGTAAGGGCCTATGGAGTTGCTTACAAACTATATACAGCTTTCTGGGCCAGTAGCTTTTGTGAGTCATCACTCAAAATGAAGTGCATTTCAGTGTTGCACATACTTTTGCACGCTTCATGTTCCTGTAAGTAAACCTTCCCCACACTTTTGTAAACAACCCTAATATACCCATTACTTCAACAAATCAGACATTGATGGAATTGTTAATTTGATCTGTTGTGACTTGTGCATGTGGAAGGAAAAGACCTTTATTCACATCTTCTCAGAAAGTGTTATACAGCAACAAGGATAATGAATTCTGGTGAAGAATATAGACAACTATATAAAGATATTGTTAAGGGTGTTCACCAAAGCATAATAAAACCCTGAGGGAAATGTATTGTACCCAGTAAAAAGTGTTGTTCAGTGAATAAAATATTAAAAATATTACACATATTATACCAAGCGATACAAAAGATTGCATTGAGGAAGAATTAAATGACTTGTGAGCTCACAAGTTAATGGGAGTTCACTTATTTTTTTTCTTTAAAATTTTTCACATGACTTTCTTTTCAGTCACTCTTATTTTATTAATGAGCTACAGGCATGTGCACAATGATGATGAAGAGAAAAAAGTTATAGATGAAAGAATTTTGAAACTTTTGTGGGTCATAAATGACATGTTGAGACTCACAGGCTAACAAGGATACAGGTCTTTCAGGGTATTGCAAACTGTTTATAGTAAACCTGGATATAGAACTGGACATGGGCAATGAGAAAGTGAAAAATGAGCCTGTGGCTCACTGCTGGAAGCTGACAGGTTAGCCTTTGTGTTCCAAACTAAATGTAAACAACTTTCTCACAGTGCAATCAATACCAAGGCAAGGCCACTCAATGATCACAATAACATAAGACAGAGAAGGACACTTTTAAACAGCAGAAGTGATTCAATACCTCCTTCTGAAAGCAAGAGTGACTGGCTTTTTCTTTTTCTTCTTTTTTTTTTCTTTTTGGCGTTGGTGGTGGTGGTGTTGCTAGCAGCAACAATTCTATATTCACTTTAACTCTCTTTCCTCATAGAAGTTTAAAAGGAAAAGAAAGAAACAAATGCAAAAACTGAGGATCATTTTTGATTCGTTCCTATTATCTGACAGCACCTTCTCAGAGCTGTCCACACTTCTCTACACCTTCTCTAGAGTCACTCAACATAAATCTACATATTGTAAGAATCCCCTTTCGAAAATCTTTACAGAACTTCTCTAGCGTTTCCTTGTTTCCTTGACTTACACTCTTTCCAAGTAAAACAAACACTAAATATGTAGGCTACAGGCAAGAGGCACCCATTGGTGCATTACACGTGGTGTTGTATAACAAAATGCCCCAAATACGATATTGATAAGGAAGGGCATTCTACTTAGGCCATGATCTGTTGATGCTATTGCTCTTGGGCCAGAGACTAAATGATAGATCATGGTGGGGAATGGTTAGTTGCTTAAAGCTGCTGCTTTCATGACCAGTATGCGAAAAGAGAGAAAAATCTATTTGTCACTGTGGGCATGTCCTGAGCACATTAATTAGAAACCTAGAGTAAGTGATCGTGAGACAATGAAACTTGAAAACAGATGTGTGTAAGTAAGGAAGTAGATAGATGGAGCGGTGAGATTTGATAGCAGGTGAACGTTATTTACTGAAAAGCAATATGGAAGGAATAATTTTGATGAAGTTGCATGATTAGCTGAAAAGCTGTTGGTTGTGAGATATGGTCCAATGGCTCAGTGTAATTTCACTCATTGCTATAAAGCTTAAGGGATGTATTTTGAATGGAAATATAGATTAGGTTGTGAAGAGCAGGGAGCTGGCTTTGCAGTCGTTGAATTTTGTGCTACAGTTAGTTCCATACAACATTAAGTGGTCACAGGTGGCTCTGCTACTCCAGGTTTTGGGCCTCCTTTTAGCATCTAACTAATTGATGGAATCAGTTATAAATCATAGAGTGAATTGAATAGGACACTTGTACCACTTAAAACAGATAAGTTAACTAGATTCAGACAATTCATCACTATAGACTGTGCCTGAACAAAGATAATAGGCATACTTCCTCCTCATGAATCGAAATTGCAAGATAGGAATTCCCCCAGATATAGACTTCTCAGATGAATCTCTCAGGTCAAATGGCTCTCTGGGAGCTGATAGTTGTGGGTAACACATGAAAAACTGTAAGGGGATAATTTTCCTGTGAAAGGAATCTACTAAAGTTTAATTTCCAAAGTACATTACATATGTGAATGCACCAATATTTAATAATGCCTTGTTAGTCACTTTAGCCCCTTCACAGTCAAGATTCTTAGTAATTCATCATTACCCATTCATTCCACACAGAAATTTTTTGCAAAATGGTAGAGTTGAGGGTATAATGTTTCACTCAATATAAAATATGGTTAGAAAAAGTATTTTTTGTAACATTCCCCTGATTCTTTTTTTCTACATCTTTATTAATTGGGTATTTCTTATTTACATTTCAATTGTTATTACCTTTCCTGGTTTCCAGGCAACATCCCCTCTCCCTCCCCTCTATATGGGTGTTCCCCTCCCCATCCTCCTCCAATTACTGCCCTCCCCCAAACAATTCCGTTCACTGGGGGTTCAGGCTTGGCAGGACCAAGGGCTTCCCCTTCCACTGGTGCTCTTACTAGGCTATTCATTGCTACCTATGCAGTTGGAGCCCAGGGTCAGTGCATGTATAGTCTTTGGGTAGTGCCTTAGTCCCTGGGAGCTCTGGTTGGTTGGCATTGTTGTTCATATGGGGTCTCAAGCCCCTTCAAACTCTTTCACTCCTTTCTCTGATTCCTTCAACTGGGGTCCCGTTCTCAGTTTATTGGTTTGCTGCTGGCATTCGCCTATGTATACACCATATTCTGGCTGTGTCTCTCAGGAAAGATCTACATCTGGTTCCTGTCAACCTGCACTTCTTTGCTTCATCCATTTTATCTAGTTTGGTGGCTGTATATATAAGGGCCACATAGGGGCAGGTTCTGTTCCTTCAGTTCCTTCAACCTCTATTCTAAACTTTGCCTCCCTATTCCCTCCCAAAGGGTATTCTTGTTCCCCTTTTAAAGAAGGCTTGAAGCATTCGCATTTTGGTCATCCTTCTTGAGATTCATGTGTTCTGTGCATCTAGAGTAATTCGAGCATTTGGGCTAATGTCCACTTATCAATGAGTGCATACTATGTGTGTTTTTCTGTGATTGGGTTACCTCACTCAGGATGATATTTTCCAGTTCCATCTATTTGCCTATGAATTTCATAAAGTCATTGTTTTTGATAGCTGAGTAATATTCCATTGTGTAGATGTACCACATTTTCTGTATCCATTCCTCTGTTGAAGGGCGTCTGGGTTCTTTCCAGCTGCTATGAACATAGTGGAGCATATGTCTTTGTTATTTGTTGGAGCACTGTAGTGGCTGAAGACTACAAGGATTTTATTGTTTGAGATGATACCCTTTTCATCTTCCTCTTCTGCTTCCTCCTCCTTTTATTCTCTCTCATTTTTCCTCTTTATCCTCTACCTTCATCTTTCCCTCATCTGAACATAGCTCACACACATGTTCTAAAAAATGGTCTATCAGTAAGCTGTATCTTTAGTTCTTTCTTTATTTTTTTCTATGTTGTAAGTATTGAACATTCCCTCATAAGAGATAGCAGAGGAGAAAATCCAGTTTCTTTGGGGTATGGTGACAAGTTTTTCATAAAATGCCAGGCAAATTTAAGAGTTGATAAATTGAATTTTGTTAACATTACTACAGTTAGTGAATATTAAAATTCACTTCAGAAACAAAGTTCACAAATACCACATTTTTATTTATATACTATAAAAATATTGTGTGGTCTTATGATGATAAAAAGATTAGTTTTTGATTAATTAAAACATATAATTTTTTTCTTCAGTATTAATACTGCATGTCAGTTAGCCTGAGACACTTTACAAAGTGCTTTGGCCTAACTATTGTTCAGTACACCCCACCTTTAGTCTTTCTCCAGCGTGGATGGGTTATACTGTGATAATTACTTCCTATCCTCTTCAGTTCCATTCTTCGTGACAACCAGAAGCCTTAGAATGGAAATATTTAACTCTCCAGTTTCTGTTACTCATTTGTTTTCAGCTCTTAAAGCTTGAGGGAATGTGCTTCTCTATTTATAACAAGAAGTCTGTTGTCCCTTAGGTCAGATTTAACATTTTGTCAGCGGACTTCAGCACAGCCATTTTAAACTCACTTTTCTGCATAACATGTCCCATTTCCTGGATCTGTGTGAACAGAATGAGATGTACGTATCTATAATGTTGTCAAGGGCTCAAAGGAAGCCTTTACACACGATAGCTTGGCAACCACAGCCATAGAGAACTTTAACTGAATATATTTTTCTTAATACTTTCAAGAGCTGCTAATCTTTCAGTATATGATGGAAATAACTTAATTTTCGTTTTTAATTATCCCTGAAATTGTAAATAATGCAGAATCACTCTGTTTGTCTCACATTTGTGCATGCTATTTCATGATTAGTTTATTGGCATAATAATATACAAAAACTCCTTTGTGAAAAGGGGTGTTTCAGTTAACAGAGAGTTCTGTGCTGGAATTCACAACTATGTTTTGACACTTTAATGGTGAGTAAAGACAACTGCAGTTATGAGCAAAGTGGAATAACGTTTTTTTTTTTTTTTTTGAAAAGAGTGAGAGGCAAGATTCCAGATACTTCTGACTACAAGTCACTAAATGTATAGGTATTACTCTTTTATGGCCAGTCTAGTGTAAAACAGGACACAAGCATAAGACAACCACATAAACAAAAGGCTTAATGGTCATTCTCCAGGTATGCGCAAAGAAGAAATATCAAATAATCAGTCTTATCATTTTCAAAACTAGTGGAAACCAAATAACATGGTTTTAAAAAAATAAGTGTGAAACTCAAATTGGTTTTATATTGTGGCTAGGCAAAGGAAATAGAAACGGTATGAAAATAGAAGACCAAATTGGAAACCAAGAGGCAGAAAATAACAATGCGAAGATGGGCAGTTTACTTATGAACAGTGAGAAGAAACTGAAGAGACACAAGCATTGTCTAAAGTTGCTGATTGCCACATACATGTGCTCCCACTTTTAGTTTTGTCAATATAAAAATACAGCTTTTCCCTCAGGGTGGAAATAATTCGTTTTCAAAAGAAATATGAATGGTAAGCCTAGGAACATGGTCTCAGATTTCCCAAACTGTCAAGTACCAAAACGGTACTAATTTTATGATGTTTTCATAATGAAAGGACAAAAGAAAAATCATAATTTTTTAACATAAAACACAAGGACCTCAGGGAAGTAGGTTATGGCTAAGTAGGAGAAGCTACTTGCACAAGCCTCAGATTGCTTCTGATGCTTCTCTGGTGAATGCCTGTGATATGTCCATTTATTGCAGTGGTTTCCAGGACGTTAACTCACAAGCAACACTTGGGAAACAAATGTCTTTTAGATGCCTAATGAAATCTCAGAATAATTTATCTCCAGACCTGTAACTTTCAACTCTCTACAATCACAGAAGTTCAATCAACCCATGTAGAATCTTGAACCTCTGTGAGACATTTTTCTGTTGCTAAAATTCAATGTGACTTCATGTTTACATCAATTTTGAATGTTTTTGTGTCTTCATCCCTGAAGGGGGATGACAGGCCTCTCTGGGATTTTTTAGACAGATTCTTAGTGGTTATTATAACTGCAGAGACAATCAGGAAACTGATCTGCAGTAAAAGAGAAAACGGAATACGTGAAGAGAGAGATGACAGGCACTCAGAGCCCTTTGTTAACAATGTGAACTCCTTGGTAGCTACTGATCTTATAGCTCTTCATCTACAGATGAGGCCTCGTGAAAATTTCCCCACTCGGGGTTGGCATGTCTTCCAACGGCGTCTTTTGCAGATTTTGTGCAGGTAACCATATTGATAAAAGCTCACATGCACAGCGTTCCTATTAGAGACACAAGACATATTTCACATCGATATTTCCAGTCCCCTGCATCAAACAGTTATTGCTCTCCCTCTCCTGAGATGTTCTGTACAGAGGCTGTGTAGATATACAAGTTGTGGGTAGGCCTCACGTTAGCATTTAGTTTTTGAATTTTGAACAGTTGTGAATCTTTCTAGTAGCTCAGGGTTGTAAAAATAAAGCTTACTTTATGAAGAACGAAAAACTTCAGCTTCATATAGATAGAGATATAAATATTAAGGATATAGTTGGAGATTATATTGATTTTAGTCATTGGTTCTTGGCTATGCATGAGCTTCCTCTTAGGAAGTGAGCCTTCAGCACAGTTGAAAGTTGGTTACCTTTAAAACATAGGGGCCACGATTGAATCATGGTAGTGATTTGTAGGCTTTGCTTCTGGGTCGGACTATTCATAAATTTCTGCCTGTGGAAGTTTGAGAACTATGAGACTAAGCTCTAAAAAGTGTGCTTCCAGGTCGATACCCACTGATTTCTCCAAGTCCTGTGCCCAAAGTGTGTGGTGTCTTCAGAAATAGTGCCATATCTTGGAGTTACACCAGGCAATACAGGACCACAGTAATAGCCTGTACTGTTCAGGGAATCTCATGGAGACCCTGACAAATAACTCAAAGGGACTGTCACTTGCCTGGCACCGTAGGTTTCTTGGACAAGTTATGACATCTAGGAGGTACATTAGTACCTGGTGGGGAAAACTTTTAAATATATGTACATATACAAAATACACACATACAATTTATAGTTTTTGAAATAATAGTTTTATAAATTTTTATATGTATGGGTGCTTTTTTGTATGTGTGTCTGGTGCTCACAGAGGTTAGCAGAGGGCATCAGATCCCCTGGAATGGGAGTTACAAATGGTTATGAACAGTCAAGTTAGTACTGGGAATTCAACACATGTTCTCTGAAACTCACACACAGTGCTCCTAACTGCTGAGCCATTTACTTACTGTGTATTTTAAAATGAGCATTTAAAACATTCTGGATGGCTTTTCAAATATTCTGTGTGTTATGTACTCCTCTTTCTGCCCTCTCCTTCTGTGCTATACTTCTCCCCAAACCAATTAAGCTTCCCTGCTTTGATTTGCTCCTGTGTTCTACCTCACTGTTGTCTTCCTAGTTTCTTCTGTAGGGTTTCTGTTTCTTCCTCTCCCAGTGATACTCTTTTACTGTCCTACCTCTTATGGTTACTGAAATACATTTAAGTTGAACATTTGAGTCAAATTTATTTTGTTCCACAGGTCATGCTAGACATCAAAGAGCAACGAGGAAGCTACTTAGCTGCTTTGAACATACAGTTGACTGACTACTTGACAGAATAGAATTAGTTATTAGAACAGACTAGGAACATTTTCTAACATACAAAGTTAAAAACAACAACAAAGCCTATGAAGTTGAAGAGGTAAGTGTTTTCTCATGAGTAAGGGTGTAGTACAGTATCTTGATGATGATCTCCAGACCTCAGGAATGGCCCAAGGAGATGCCAACTTTGCAAAGTGTGTGGAGACTCTGCATTTTGGACCTGAGTAGAACACTGAGCTTTAGATGAACAATTCCAAATAAAAAAAAAAACGAGAGAGAGGATAGCTTTTAATTTCTTTAAGGGAGCATTTATAATTGTTCAAGGTAGTGTAATGGATAACTTCAAAATATACCATTATATGCAAAAACAATTAAAATAGTTACGTTTCAGTAATATACTTTATTTGCTGTGTGATAATGACATTGATGCATGTTGCAGAATCAGGAATATAGGAGACCAGCTAAATCTACACCAAGTGAGTTTGAAGATTGCCAATCAAGAGATAGAAACACCTATGTTGTTTAGAAACACAGCAAATACCAATAATCAGATAAAAGAAGCAAAGGGATATCCCTTTATGAAGATGAATAGAAAGTAGGAAGAGGTAATTCTTTGTGTCAAAATGTCTTATAATTTTATAGCATATTGAACTACAACATTTTTATATGTATCTCTAAATCAAACATTGAATACAATATACTTTTATTTGATAACACTTTTACGTTCTCCCTGTCTTTGCTCTTTTGAATGTTAGCTTTCCTTCTGCTAAAAGGAACTCTCATCAGCACCTTCTTAGCCACTTATGTTCTCCTGTACTCTGTATAACCTTTCCTGATCAATCAGTATAATTGTTACTTTAATGTGTGATAGGAAAACTGACCCAAGGAATTGCTTTTCAAGAATTGCCTTCGAGGATTCAGTCACAGAATTTAAAGTCTTTCTAGACTCTCCCCACTCCCTACCCCCATTACTATACAATTGGGAAAGGGAGTTGTACAATTATGTACAATTAAGTAAAAAGAAAAATTTGCTACATCTTTAAAAGCAAAAAATATATACTTTAGTTTTATAAAACAGGAATAAATCTACATTCAATACAGTCATTTTTAATGTTTCTCTTATTTTGTCTTCATAAACACTGATGCTAATATAAGCTCTTGTATGCATTTGCCACTTGCTTACTATTGATCTTTTTGTCAATATCTTAATTCTTGTGCATATAACTAAATATAAAAATTCTTTGTTGAATTTATTTGATAGCAAATAGTAAAAGTACAAAGGTACCACAATATTAATAACTTAATTTCTCAATAATTTTGAGAAAATTTTGAACTACATATTGATTACATATAGGTATTGTTGCTTAGTAGTCTTAAATTTGTTTTCTGAAGCAAAATAAATATTTTTTAATTCAATGTTTCTTAAAGAAATATACTATAAATAGATATATTTTTGATATTTGTACAAATTTCAAAATTATTATCTCTTAATATTGAGCTCAGGACATGTACTTTTCAAATTTGTCCCTTTCTGTGAAAAATAGAGAATTATTGTCCCAGCATGTTCTAATTATTGGAAGAGAAACTTATTGTTATATGTTTAGAATTTAGCTTCAAAGTTTGGGCTCAAAAAAAAATCATTGTGTGGTGAGAGAGGAGGTACATGAATGAGTACTTTTAATACAAGTGTAGACAGATTAAATGAGTGATTCTAAAAATCAGCTGTGTGTCCAAGGTGCACCAACACCACCCAAAGTTCCTGTTTAAACGTCACATTGAAAACTCTTGTTTTTTAGAGCGGGTTGGAAAGTAGATAGCAGACAGCATTTGAGACATTTCAAAATACTCGTTAACACTGAGCTCATTTCAAACACCAGCCTTAAAATCTCTGTAATTATAATAGTTACTGAATAATAATTAGTTTCTGTTATTTGTGGATTGCTAAAGCATATGGTATAGCCACCATGGCTCAAAGCGAATCTTCCCTTGAGATACAAATTTCCAGTCTTGGAAACCACAAATACCTTAAGCAGAGGAAGCCATTATCTGCATTCGTCTCTGAACTATGAACCTTTTGTAGCTACAGAAGTTCTTTGGGGCGTACATATTACACATTACTTTTCAAACTGTAATTCATATTTAGAGTCATAAATGAAGGATGAGGCAACACAGTTTGGAAAACAAGATATGGTTCATACGTGGAAGAAGCCAGTAGGAGTACAAACTCAGAGGCTAGAAAAATCAAGGAAAAGAAATATCCTATCATGGTGGACAGATATTGAAGAACTGCTAATGTTAAATATTTGTAATGTTGATCTGTATGTTAAAGTGACAATTTAAAAATCTTAATATTTTCAGTAAGTATAATTTAAAATCAATATCTTTGTGAACACAAAGTAAACCTATATTTTTATAATCCTTTTAATGAAAACACAACTATGCTCATCTATAGGTTGAAACGCTAATTAAGAGGCAGGTACTGAAGCTGTCTTCTGGACTTCATGCTCTGACTGGGTAGGAGAAGCTTTAGGAATTGTTCTGAGAAAGTATCAGTTTGGAGTTTTCAGCATAGCTGTAGATTCTCAGAATAATCTTGAAAAAACAAAAAACAAACAAACAAACCCAGCTGCCCCGTATGCAGTATAGGTTTAACTTAAGTTTCTCATGCTGTTGCTTTAGGAAACAAGTAATACTGACAGCAACTACTGGTCAAATTGATGGTGGAAACATCTAAGACAAATTAAGATATTCCACTTCTACCATCTGTGATATTTCCAGATACACAGAAAGATGTTTATTTAAGACCAACAAATACTGCTTGGGCTTCGGGCCATTGCAGAGAAGTCTGGACAAAACCATATGACATATATGTGTTAGCTCTTGGTGCTGGTAAGTGCATACTAGTATTGTAAAATATCTCCTACACATTGAAGCAATTTGAAGAGAATGGCTGTAAGTACAAGAGATACTTAAGAAAACATTGTTAACAGAAGTAGAGTCATCAGGGGATGATCAGCATTTATTGGCAAGAAAATATTGGATGACTCTAATCTTGTGTGTATTTTGCAGGTATCATCATACAAATGGAGACTATCTAAAGTGTAATTGCAGGCATGTTCTGAGAATTCCGTTTTATTAATTTTCAAGCCAAACCATTGGATAAATGACAAAAATTGTTTTCAATTTGTCCTCTGAGATTTTATGCTCATACATGATCTGAACATTGGCAGCCTTCTACTTCCTAGATTATCCCAAATCCAAAAATCTGACCAATCACTAAAGCTCATTCAATTGAATCAAAATGACATGATCCTACAATTCTGGGACTTTTAGAAAGGGATTAGATGATCTTTATTTCTATAATCTTTGTGGAAACCTTCATGAGTTATAATGTCAGTGTGATGTTCTGCTCTGGTTACAACCTTGTGAGGACAGTCAGTAGAGGGTCAAGGTTCATCAGCTGATTCTTAATTGCTGCTGCTCTTGGTTTCTGTCTGTTTATTCTTAACCTATCAACTGGAGTTATGGTTTGAATAACTTTCAAGGCCATTTTATTACTTTAGAAACTCTCCTTTCTTACTAAAATTGAAAGCAAAATGAGTTCAATGATCTATAGGATGTGATGCAATGTGACTTCTAACATTTTTCTCATTGTAGTAACTTGCCTCCTTCTGTTCAGGTTTTCGTTCCAACTAATAAGCAGTCTTTACTTGTTTTTAAATGATCCAGGCATATTCCAGACCATGGTTTGTTTCTTTCACTGAATGATTTACTCTTCTTCAGGAAAGAGTCCATCTTTTATTCCACTGTGAAATACACTAGTACACAATCACTTCTCTATGACTAGAATAGAAATCATATACGGGTCAAGATTTTTTTCTGTAGATTTTCCTGCCTATAGAAAGCAAACAGGCTGGAGTATATCAAATAGTATGACCTTAATCATTTTTATAATTTGCTGAAAATGTTTTGAAAATTATTTGAAAGTTTCATACATTGTGTTTTGATCATAATGACCCAATTCTTCCTAGATCCCTCCCAATCGTCTCTACCTACCTAAATTTGTGTCCTTAAAATTTAAATTTCCTAGGACTAATCTGTGCTGCTCAAAGATTCTTGGGTGTGTGGTCTTCCCTTGGAGAGTAGCTACCTTACCAGGGGCCACACTATTAGAGAAGAATGTGTGTGTGTGTGTGTGTGTGTGTGTGTGTGTGCGTGTGTGTGTGCATGTGTGTGTGTGTTTGTGTATGTGTCCCAGAAAGTTAACTATTGCCTTGTCCATGTTCTATATATATTAGAAGATATCATTTCCATGTTTTCATTGACCGTCTCTGGCTATTTCTCTGCAATGATCCCTGAGCCTTAGGATGAAGATTCACTATATATGTTTCATTTAGCTCCACACATTCTGCAAGTTCTTATTTTCTACACCTTGACTAGTTGCAGACATCTTTTTAAATCACCACCTATGTCAAATAGAAGCTTATTAGGTGGATGTTGTAAGATTCGTTGGTCTATGAATACAATAGTAAGTCCTTGGAAGTTGATTTGATATTGTCTGTTCATTTAGTAAAATAATATTATTAGGCTATACCCTAGGTCATATGATTTGTCCTATCCACAGATTCTTGGCATGGTAATGGCATCAGTTAGGGTTTCAGCTTGTGGAGTGGGGTCTAAATCCAATCAGAAAGTGATTGGTTACTACCGTGTCATTCATGCCATTTTGTAACGGAAGTCACATCACTACTGTGGATTATAGCTGGGAAAGATTGATGTTTACTATTTTCCTCCAGTATTATACATAGCACCTTCTGACATTATGCAAGTTAGCCAGTAGACATGAAGCCTCCAGGAAATACCAGCTTCATTGATCCATGACTCAACAATGGGGCTTCTTTAAGCATTATCTAAGCATTAGCTAGAGCACAGCTCAGTATTGTGCATTAGAAGTCTGCTTTGTGTACTGGCCCCAGGACATGAGCTGAGAAGTATCTCTGCTCCTGGAATTTAATTCTCTATTGTGGTCCTCTTGAAAGTGTTAATGACTTTTTCCCTTACATTTTACTTTCTGAGTTAAATGCAATTAGGTAGCAGAAAGCAGCCCTGAAATGTAAGACCAGCTTGCCCATTCTCTCCTCCTTTCTGTCTCTCACTTCAAGCTTCAGACTTTGACTCTTTTTTTCCTTAGAGAACTGTAGACTTTTGCTTTAGATGATTTTTGTATATTTGCTTATAGCAACATAGTCTACTGTTTCATTACTTTTAAAAAAATGATGTCGAATAAAAAACAAATCTTCATAATAGTCTGATGCAACTTCCAAAGGGTCAAGTTTCAGGTGATGTGTTTATAATTTTAAGAAAGTATTTCATCTAAATTTACAGTTTTAAATTACAAATAACACAATTAGTTTTTACTATCAATCTATAGTAAAAGAAACACATAATATCTTATCCTTTCCAGTATGTCTAGGATGTGCGCTTGATTCTATGGTATCTTGTTTCTCATTCCAGAAAACATACTTGGCTACTCCAGCTTCAGACCCTTTTATTTTTTAAATTGTTTCAGACTTCCTTTTTCAGAAGCAGCCCTGAGAGGCTTACTTTTTAGACTGTTAGGAAAAAAAATCTTTCCATGACCCTAGCTTATAGAACTTAGTAGGAAAAAAAATAAGCTAGAGTTTACCAGAGTTATACTTTTCTACTCATCAATAGAGAGTATAGAAGAGAGAGCAACCAGAATACATTATATCAATATATTAAATTCTCATTGAACAAATTTTTTAATAATTTAATTAAATTTTTTAATAATACTATCAAAATCCACTGAATGATAGAATGACATATATACTCTACATATGATATTGAAAATGATTAAGGAAATAAATGAGACATAAAACTTGTCATATGTGTGTGATGTATACAGAACCCACAGAAGAGCAGAAGGAAGGACTGTCCTAGGCAGGGCTTAGGAGAACTCAGCCTACAGAATCAACTAAGGAGTGCTCACAGGGATTCACAGAGACTAAAGCACCAATCATGGAGCCTTCAGGGCTCTGCACCACACCTTCTACAAACCTACTGTGGTTCCTTATCTTTTGGGGGTTTTGTTGGTCTCCTAGCATTGGAAATGTGGATGTCTCTAACTCTTACCTGCTTGTGGGACCTTTGACCTCCTGAGTGGACTCATCCAGCATTGATATGAAGATACTTGCTTGATCTTACTGCATTCTCTTATGCTTAGAGTTCGGTTGATATCACTGAGAGTCCTGCTCTTTTTTTGAGGGAAACAGAGAAGCAGTGATCTTCAGTAGTGGAAGTCTGAGAGGAGGAGAGGCTGTGGTAAGGATGTACTGTATGACAGAAAATAATGTTCAGTTTAATATAAAAGTATATTCTAAATAACATTAACAAAGTTGCAGACAACCATGTTATAAGGACATAGTTGTCTTAAAGTTATTTTTCATACACTCAGAAATTTTAAAGAAATAAATGATGTTGTGAAAAATAACCTAAATTACTTCTTGGTCAATCTCATTTTATTAATTGTAGATCATATTTAATATAAACCACTAAACATATAAAATTAGTTTATGGTTATCATATGTAGAGATATCTTTTCTGATAGGGAGAAACCAAAGTCACAAGAACACATAAACCTCCATAACCACGTAAACCTCCAAAGTATACTTTAACCAAATTTTTACTTTGTTCTTAGTAACAATCTTGAATTTAGGGGAATCCTTTGAGCTTCGTCCAAAAACAAAACAAAACAAAACAAAACAAAACAAAAAACCGAACAAAATAAAACAACAGAAACCCCTGAAGATAGATAAAGCGATTTGATACACAGTATGCAATCTTGTTATGACCGTGACTGGAAGCTACCTAAAGCAGATTGTGAAGGACTCTGTGCTGTGTGGAGGATAGAAGAACATTGGGTTATGAAAATAAATGCTTTGCCATTTTGAAAATGCAAGAATAAAAGTGAATACAGATAAGAAATGCTAAACGGGGAAATAACAGTGATGGAGAAAGATTATTATTTAAGTTCACGGATTCTAGTTTTTTTCTCTTGTGTATTATATATGCCTTTCTCATCACTTACAAAAATATAAAAGGAAGCATATTGCATATATAATATTATTATTAACATCCTGCTGAACATATGTCAACCACAATTCTAAACCTGATAACAACTTCAGTAGCCATTTACTTTGACTGGTAAAGAGTGGGAAGTAGCATGGACCTCCAAAGTATG